>NC_065526.1:21674718-21924938 GCF_006386435.1 Epinephelus moara
TGACAGAGGTGTGTCGCTGTGCCATTGGTTGACTGTGAATCAGCTGAAAACAGCTGACGCCTCAATTTACAGACCCAGACAATGACACTTAGAGATAGTGAGTGAACATGCGTGCAAAGAGTGAACGGCAGGGTGAGAGAGAAATCTTACAGCCCGAGCATGAAAATTCCAAATTGTTGCAATAATGTAATGTCACCACAATTAAACAAAACAAAACATTTACATGATATTTAGACACCACCGACCTGACTTGAGGTAAACTTTGAGCACAATGCATAGGGGTGTTGTATGTTGACATTTTAATCTATTCCACTGATGGCGGTGTTGCTTTAAAGGTCAATTTGTTTAGTAAAGATCTGATGTCTGCCACATCCGAGCTACCTGTGATGAGACTTGGCAGAATGATGCAGTCTGGCATTTGAAACTAAAGCACTGATTATACTGACACAGATAAAGGTGAATATTTCAAACTCTAAAAAGCCACAATGACTTATTCTGATGATGATGATCTTTATATTTCATCCCTTTTAACTCAGACGTCACATAATCTTGGTATTCATTCACAGAATAGGTTGTTGTTTCACACTCCCTTAATCAGAACTGATCGAGGAGGAATGTCATTCTCTTACAGTGCACCTTATACATGAAATAATCTGCAAAAGACCTTACACTCTGCCGCCTTTATGGCTGTTTAAATGTCTTATTTCTGATCTTGGTTTAATTAAGTGTAAATGCTTTTAACTATACATCTACTTTTTAGCATGTTTATCACCCTGTATTTCTACTTTTAGCGTCCATTTATTGCTATTGTTGCTCGTTGTATGATTTCATTTCTGTTTTAAAGCCACACTTACCTTTCTGGAAATTTTTTGCTTTTCTTTGTTTAGGTTAAAATGCTATTAATAAGCTGATGGCACACTAAAACGTAAGTGAATTCCACTCATTCCAATCCAATCATTGCATTCGGACTGAATGCAATGATTGGCCGAGCATCCTGTCCGTCTTCCCCTCGTGGAGGCCTCCAACTGACGTAACCGCTTGCATAACAAAACTCGTAAAACTGTGTAGAAAAACATCAGCTCTGCTTTCGAGCGATGACGAAGACTGATGCAGCTTCATCCTGAGCTAAAAAGGGACGAGATGGTTGCAGAGTTTCGGCTGGACAGGTATTTTTAGTTTGCCTCTAATGTAACATAGGCGATAACGTTATATATGACAACACAGCATCCAGTTGCTAATGGCTAACGTTAGCCTACTGTAGCGTAGCCTCTGAAACATTAACGTTATCTTCCTTGTGCGTTTCCACTTACAAGTTACGTTAACACTACTATCTAACATTAGCACTGTAACCTTATTCTAAAACTCATNGCATCCAGTTGCTAATGGCTAACGTTAGCCTACTGTAGCGTATCCTCTGAAACATTAACGTTATCTTCCTTGTGCGTTTCCACTTACAAGTTACGTTAATGCCACTATCTAACGTTAGCACTGACTCTGGTTGAGTTTTAAAACTCCGGGGTTGCGTTTGACTGTCTTGGTTGTAACGTTACACTCGTTCTCCTCTTCCGTGTATCTAACGTTACCTTGCCAACGCCTACGTCTATAATGAGGACATAATGTAGGAGGGGGGAGTAGGCCTTCGGAGGGAGGTGGAGTTGCAGGAGGAGGGGGATGGGTATTGGAGGGAGGCGGGAGTTGTGGATGTTCAAATTTTTTCTAAGTGCTGTGTGAAATGCAAGAAAGGTAAGAGTTGCTTTAAGTGATATGCATGATGTTTCTTTGTTTGCTTAGTGATTTTTTTTCGACGTCTTTGTTCATGCTTGGCATCATTGAAAATTAGGGGCTCCTCCCTGAGTCTTAAATAAAGGTTTGAAAGAAAGAACGAACGAATGAATGAATGAATGAAGTCTGCAGGATTGTTCTTTAACATTAACTATAATAAGAAACAACAAGTAAGAATAAACCCTGTTACTTTTTATTTAAGCGTTTAAGACTGAAAAACCCTAATAATTTGCTTCATCAGATGTGATTGACAGTGGATTACCAACATTAGTAAATAAATCTACTACTGTCATTACATTTTAATTCAGAGTTAAATCCTGATTGGTGCATGGGAGGATGTGACAAATGATCCCTACCCACTCCCAAATGCTGAAAATCGCAAAACAAAAAACACAGAAATCTCTCGTGTGAAACAGCCAGAGGATTATATGTTCATGAAGGACTCATTGCTCAGACTCTAATAGTGAAAATACGTCTTCTGGTTTATGCGTGGATTTTTAGCATGGATTAGCCCGAGTTGTGCCTTTACATACCTGGATTGCTGTCTTTCTTTCTTTCACTCTTCTGTTATTTGTTTCCTGCAGGAGGCTGGCTAAATCCACCCTTTTCCTCATCCCTCTGTTTGGGATGCACTACACAGTTTTCGCCTTCCTGCCTGAGAACACTGGAATGGCAGCCAGACTCTACATCGAGCTCGGGCTGGGATCCTTTCAGGTATAAAACACTGGCGAGGGGGCAGAACAAAAAAGTCCTAACTTAAAACCTGAGTTAAGACAGGTCACAAAAAGTTAATTGCAGTAGTTTGAATAATGGATGTTCTCAATGTAGTCCTTGTTCCACAGGAGTTTGACTTGGACGGATGTTACTAATAACACTAACGATGGGTCTGCTCTATTTAAGTGTCCCTATAAGCCATGACAGTGAGTCAGTATGTACATTACCAGGAGCCGGAAACTGAAGCAGTTGAATGGAAGTCAGCCATCAGTTTATTATTTACACCTTTACTTTTCCTGCTGCGACATGTCAAAATGTCTTCTGTGAAAAAAGGCTCATCAGAAATCAAATTCTTTCCGTAAAACAATCTAACACTTTTAATTTAAGTAACTTTATGATACCTTTATGCAGAAAAATGACAGTGAGGACGTGATAGTAGACCAAAAGAAACAATCAACTCTTTAGGCTGTCAATTTTTATGTACTCATAACTATTTCAAATGTTTATATTTGTGTTTGAAAAAAGTCATAACTTTGTCACTGCATTTTGTCAAACAGAGGCTCTTTATTAACCCTTTGCTTAGCTGACACCGTGATCTGTAGCCTATAGTTCGGCTTTAGCTTCTAACTATTTTTATCTTATTAACCTGTTGTTGCTGCTGAGTCAGTTTGACATCCTGGATATATCCTTCAAACACAGACTGTAGACCCCTCTGTCTGCTTCTCTCTGGAATCACTGTTTCATTTTTCCAAATATAAGATATTATTTCTTCAGGGAGTGCAGTTAGTTACAGTGTGGGCTCTATGCTTACTGTGACAGCTTGTTGAACCATCACAAAGGGACAGGGCTTAGCAAAAAGATAGTTGTGAGCTGGCCAATCTGCCAGACATAAGACATATCATGTGAAAGTGATGCACCTTAAAAATTAAACAAACTATTAATCTGTCACATGTGGCAAGTGAAAATATCACAAAAGCAATAACAAATGTGAAGTGTGTAAAGTTATGGAACATCTTACGACACGAAGAATTTTGTTTGAGCTTATAAATACAATAAATCTGAGATGGATTTTCCAAAATTGCGTTATCATTGATTACACCATAGAGCTACCGTGAAACTTTTTTCTTTAGGTTGACTATATGTACAATTAGGGCCATTTCATAGTCGACGTACGCAATGTGAGCAAGCGACGCAAGTGACGCAAGCGACGAGGGCAACGCATTTCCTAGTCAATACATTGAATGCAAGCGAACCGGGCGACACTTGAAATGCAATACATCATTTGCGCAATAGGGGATAGCAGAGTCACCAGTACATTCTGGCTAGCTAGTACTGCTGTAGCTAGCTAGTACTGCTATTTTATTAGCGTGCAGGGCACTAGAACTGTCATATAAATGGGGGCGGGCCTGTACGAGTTTGCAAAGTTTTTCCTCCTCACCTGCCATATTTCATACCTGCTTCTTCTGTGAATAACAAAAAGTGGTTAATTTTGAGTGTGTTGCTTGCATTATCTCCCCCGCTAGCAACGCATGATATTACACGCATCGCTGCGTCGCGTATCAATGTGTCTTGATGCCTCCCAATACGTTTGCGTCTGCGTGCCTTTGCGTCGACTATGAAACGGCCCTTACTGTAGTGATTTAAAGGGAGTGTGTTAATGAGATTAGAGTGTGAGGATTGTATTACAGTCACCATGTCTCATGTGTTGCAGGGTTTTGTGGTGGCACTGCTTTACTGTTTCATGAATGGAGAGGTAGGTAAATGGAGGTGACAGTTTTGTGATACAAAAAAAAAAGTTATTTGCTGCCTAATGACCTGAAAGACCTGATCGGGTTATAATGCATTACAGACTCCTCCTGGCTCTGATTGGTTGTTTCATTCAGGTGCAGTGTATTCTTGCAAATGCCATTAGGAGCACTAGGAGGAAGCAGAGGAGGATGATTTTTTCTTATCTTAGGTTATCTGTCTCATGTACTGTTGTCAAGATATAGTGACAGTTTCAGCAAATATGATAAAGTTATTTTATAGAAGTTACCCACTGAAGCTTTAATCCCCCAAATCCAAGAACAAATAAACTAGACAGAGCTGTAACATCTGGACCTTTCTATAAGTTTGACAGCATGTTATCTGCCACAGTGTCTTCTCTGATACTGCCACTGGGGGCAGCAATGTTTGAATTGTACTTACAGTGGCTCTAACAAAGCCAGTAAGTCTATTTCTGCCTCCAGTAAACCTCTTCATACACGCCTTTGTCCACAGGTCCAAACAGAGCTGCGGAGATGGCTGTGGAAGTGTCACAATCAAAACCATCTCACCCCAGCCAAGCGAAGCATCACTCAGATCACAGTTCGAGCCCATGGGGGGCTCAAGCGACCTCCTTCTAGCGGCAACATCTCCTCAGTATGATTTTTAAGAGACCATCCATGAGAGGAAAGTTGTTGTGAGAATATCAGGCAAAGAGGAAGTCCTCAAACTCAACCTGCTGATGACATTAATTCAACAACCCCTCCGTAAGAGGAGTGTAGTGATTACAGAAATGTTGCGCCGGGATGAATAACATCAGTGTAAGCAGCAGTTAGGATGATGACATCACACATTTCTGAGCTAAATCACAGTGTCTTCTATCATGTGTGCAACCAAAAAAATACTAAAAAGTAAAAGGACACTGGTGCTTGATTTGTAAGGATGTCATGGTGACGCTGTGGAAAAGAGCACAGCAGAGACAGAGCTGGCCCAGAACCTGCAGGAAGATGATTTCACATGCTTGTGTTTACAGTTTGGAGTACAAAAATGAGCAAATGTTTGAGGGATTATATAGAGACAGCTGCGGAAACAATGGCTGTTTGAACTTGGCTAAATTATGTGAGACAAGCTTGACTTGTCTAATTGTTTTGTGCCGCACTCAACAGAAGCAGTTTTTAGTGCGGGCTGAAAATATGTGCGGGGTTGATATGAACCGAATGTGCAAATTGATTTTTTTGTGCAGCAATTCAGCTGCTGCTAAAGAGAAAATTTCAATCATGAACATGCAGAGGAACCTGAGCGGATGTATTTAAGGCTGTGTGTTTGCCTGTGTGTGTGAGGCTGCCACATATTGGTACATCATGTCTTAAAAAACTAATTATTTGGAGGAGCTGTCTGCTTTGATGAGCCATCTTTGAAATATTTGTGAATATTTATGAGCTTGTTTCTTCCTTCATCTGTCACTTTTTATGCTGCTGCCAGATGTGATAATCTGAATTTTTTGGCACATTTGTTGCACTGAAGGAGAAGCCAAATTGGTACAAAAAAGATGCCAGGCATTTACAGGGTAAGGTGGCATCAAATTGGTTCTGTGTGCGTATTTATATCTGGCATTTGTTTAAGCTCAAGATTTCACCCATATGCAAGTGACTGCCCAAATTTATAGCCAGAAACAAAACAAAACAAACACACAAAAACACCAAGACATTCAAGCTCTGGCCATGTCCACATGGAGACGACATTAGGTGTATCCGCAAAGGTTTTTTATCGTATAGACCTTTCGTAAACATGGAACCAGCGTTTTAGGAGCCCTGTACGCCAACTTTTGAAACCGGGTCCCAGAGTGAAAAAATCTGAAGATGCCACCTTCGCATTTCCGTATTTACAATATAGTACGCCTCTTTTCTGAAGCGATGATGCCATAACCCCACCTCTCCCTTAACCCGCATGCACTAGGCGTAAAGGCGCCACAACAACAATGGCTGACTACGCAGTGGTTGCATTTGTGCTAGTTTTGTAATCAAGTGTGACTCTAAGTAGCAGCTCTACCTCGTCGTCAGTCCATACAAAGTGAGCTCCTCTGGTGTTTGTATTTTCCGCCATCTTCTTCTTCATGTTTGTTTACTTCGCACGAGTTTTATGTGCATGCTCCATTTCTTATTCTCTGTTTTTGGTGTACTTTGTGGCAGCGTTGCAGCGCCACTCACAGGCCTTGCATATGTACTACAGCCTTTACAGTGGCTTCATGTTTACGTACACATATCTTGAGACGATTCCGTGTTTATGGAAAACTTTTAAATACGAAATTGGTTCCGTCTTCGTGTGGATATGGCCTCTGTCTGTAGCTGCCGAATCTATGTGTTGGGTATTGTAGTCACAACTCAATCACCTAAAAAAAATAGCCTTGTAGGTTTCTTCAAACCACATTACACACATTACATTTGTAAGTTATGATAAAGCGGATTAATAGATGCTTTTAATTTCAACAACAATGTGGCTAACATGTGGTTAGGTTCAGGCAAAGATCGTGTTTTGACTTAAAATTTCTGGTCTGGGGGGCTCTAATGTTTAATGCAAAGAAGTGTGAAAGATAAAACGGCACTGGGGAAGTGGGAGAAAAGTTGATTTGAGTGTTTTCTGCCTTCTAATCTTGTGGGATATCCACATGCAGCAGCACTGAGACAAAAACAGGACCAATAACGCATGGTGACAAATGAGCGAGGAGGTTGGTCTGTCAGGTGTGTAGCCGGTTTTCTAAAACAGTTTGTTGAAAGACATATGATCCATTATGCATGCACTCTATGTAGTAACTTTTTAACAAAACAAAATGTCTAAACCATCCACTGAGGTGTGAACGGGCAAACTTGTTCCGGATACGTTTTCTGGGCTAAGAATAAACCAGTGTCCAGTGTGCTTTATCTCTTTGGATTGGGCGAGCCATTTATTCTCAACACATGCTCACCATAACATAGAGGGGCAACAGCATTGTGCATATTCAACCTTTATTCCAATCAGCAAATTCAGTTTTCCACGCTGGTACTTGATGCTTACACGACATGCTTCCGTAACACGGTCAAAAACTGTTCACTTCCTGTTCCACACACCTGATTCCCATTACCTGGAGCTTACCAATATGCACTTTAAACATGGATGCTCCACCCTGTGTTCAGTTTAATAACTGCATGTGTATATTTTTATTTATCTTGTTTAGATGAGGATAAAATAAACAAACAAAAACTATATGATGGCTCCAACACTCTACTGATTTATAATAATACCTAGATACTGGATGCCAAGATGGATGCCTGGGTTTACTTACCACTGGCTCTGGCTCCGCCCACTTGGCTCATAGACTTTACATCATTATGACATCACAGGTTTTTAAGTTGCTTTTCTCAGCTCAAGGAAAGTTTGACAAAAAAAACTCCATGCATCAAAAACCTATAACGGAAAGAGTTATAACAGACCTTGTTTGCAGTTTGAGGTGTCCTGTCAACAGTTTCACAGACATCTCTTTGACAATGGTGGACTATGGGTCAAATGCTTTTTGGGACACAGGGGATGTCTTGCAGCAATACATGAGGGGCCACTGGGAAAAATGTTCCTGGGGGCCTGCTATGTTATGTTACACTGGTAGCATTGTTACGCCCACCCTTGGGTCGTCCTATGGGACAAATGAAACTCCACCACTGACCCAGTATAACCATGTAAGACATCTTTAAAACGCTCAGCAAGCAAACAAGACAAGGAAAATTTTGGGCTGAGAGGCAACAGGGCCAGTAGTCCCAACACCAGTGGCCTTTCTCCTCTGCTGGCACAGGAGCTCTTAAGCACCTCCTCCATGCCATGCCTCCACTGCACCTCGTTAAGTAATGCAGCACACCTGGGCAGATCTACAGTGGAGGGAAAAGGGACAGCAGCACAGAACATAACGCATGTTACTGATGTTAGCTGGCTAAACATGCTGTCGAACTTTGCACTTTGAAAAAATGTATAAATAGAGCTGCAATCATCAATCTGTTAGCGAAGTTGTTTTTATGCTAACTTCCTGTGGTACAATGCATCCCGTCTGCCCAAAGTCTGCTTCAAAAGTTTAATTTTCTTCAATGTAATTGAGGCAAATTCTGGACTGAAAAAAAAAAAAAAAAATAGAAGGAGGATTTTTACAAACACAAATGCACAAACATTTTCCTCCGGCGACTGGGCGGCGTCATCAACACTGGCTGACAAAAATTTCGATCCATGCATCCCAGTTTTCAGTTTTTTTTATTTCATACAACATGAATAATGCACTGTACTGTTCAGCTAAGCACTTTGTCATTGTCAGTCCACAATATGATTTAATGTTGCACTTTATGTCACAGTGAATATGCTGTATTTCCATTTTAGTTGGCCTGTGTGGGGAGGAACACAGTAATAAATGAAACATGTGTTTTTAGATGTATTTACTGCTATGTTTTAATGTTTGAATGTATTATTTTTATTCATGATGAACTTCATCACCATAATGTAGGCTTGGTTTTCTGATTGTATGACAGAGGTAGAAAATGCTTGGGGCGAAATATTCATAAATGTTTATGTATGTACCCTGATTTGGATGAAAAATAGGAAAAAGAAGCAGCTAAATGGGCTTTCGTAATACTTAAAATGCATCAGTGCTGGACAAGGATCTTATTCAGCCAAAAAAAAAAAAGAAGTTTAGATAATTTCCTCTTATGATAAAACTAATGGCATAGCTGTAAATCTGCTGCTAAATCTGTACACTGTCCAGCAAAATAAGTCACAACTCCAAAAAATACCACAGACAGATTTATTTTGCAGTCAAATTTACACAATCTGAGACATGAATGTTAGACACCAGAACGCATGTTACACATGACACACCGTCACAGGTCGAACATAATATGGATGAGGCTTTATAGATATTCTTTTGACATTTAAGTTACTTATATCCTCATTAATGCTTTGTCATTACATACACATGCGTACAGAACACACACTCTCCAACTTTCAAACGCACTCACACACACACGCACGCACACAGTCTGAAAACAGTTACATAAACATAAATGTACAAAAACACTGTCACAAACATTACAGGTCTTTGTCAAGAGGTCCTCCTGTGTGCCAAAAATATACATATACAGTGCGCTGTATACATATGTTCAAGAAAAGACATCATTTGTACACCATGGCAAATTCATAGCAGGCAACATTTAAGAGCAGCTGAGCAACATCGGTACATTCAAAAATTCATTGGCAATCAGTAGAACACACACACACACACACACACACACACGCACACACACACACTTTCAACACTTGATAAAACTGGCTCAACACGCACACAGACATATGCCACACTAAGAATAGTTACATTTGAAGAAATAGTTTGATGTTTTGGGAAATACTGTGTGTTTTCTCTCCAACAGTGGGATGAGAAGATTGAAACTAGCTGTTTTTATTTTTGACAGCTATATCATTCTTCTCGTAACTCTTGCCAAGAAAATGACTAAACATATTTCCATAAATGTCAGACTACTGCTTTTTAGAAAACATGTCAAATGCTCGTCTTTGACACAAACTCTATATAAGGTTAAGTGTGTCACTGTAACGACAACTGTAAAAAGAGGTGTGTGTGGACAGAGGCATGGCTAGCTTTAGCCAAAATTAAGCTAACAGTTGAACCTTATTACCAGAATTAATATTGGCATGGTTTGTTTCTGCAAACCAGATATATTACATTTGTTTTATATGTTAAATATCTACATTTCATATGTAGCAGATGTGTTGAAACTTTACATTTCTTTACATTTTTGTATTCATTTATACACATTGTGTACGCACAAAACGAGGCCTGAATGAGAGGTGCGCCACTTTCCAGTTAAAAGTTGTGATCTATAAAAACAGACTTGATGGGAGAAACCTTGACCCATGCTTATGAACATTTTGGAGATGGGAAATTGGCGACGCAGATGGCGAGATGAAAGCCTGGTTGTAGAAATTGTTGAATACACCATTTTTGTTTTTTTTTCGTACGCACATTTTTAGTACGGTTCCTAAACATTGTTTTATAAATATACCCCCAGGAGTGTAGTGTTGCTGGAGCACACCAGAACAAAGCTCTGACACTGTTTCTTCTCCAAGTGAGGGAATAAAATATTCACAGTTCGCATAAACAGGGTGAAATTCATACACATTTTTCAAGCGCTTTAAGATCCAATCATTACTGAAGCGCATGTCATGCAAGAGAGCCAATGAAATACAATTGCAATGGTTGAAGTTGTCATTTTGACATTGAAGGTGTGCTGATTGATTCAAGATATCAACTCATACACTGAGAAACATGCAACTAAACATTTGTAAGTGCTATATCGTAGGCAACTGGGCTTGCTTGCGTTTCTTGAAGACGTTTCGCCTCTCATCCAAGAAGCTTCTTCAGTTCTAAATGACTGGTACGAAGTTGCAGGCTATAAACCCTGTGTGGCTGGGAACCCTTGCAGAGTCGTAGGGGTCACGTGAGCTCTTAGTTTCAGAGTGGTTAAGGTCACAATGTGAGTTGTTGACCCACCTGGCCACCAGGTGTGCAACTTCGTACCAGTCATTTAGAACTGAAGAAGCTTCTCGGATGAGAGGCGAAACGTCCTCAAGAAATGCAAGCAAGTCCAGTTACCTCCAATTACCATGACCTGGATGACTGAGAATCTTCACCGACAAGCAACTAAACATTCCACCTTAAAAGTTGCCATCAGCCGTTGGTGGTAGCCTTTAAGTTGTATTATCCTCAGTCTAAAGGTGCTACCTGTAAACTAGTAAAGATGAAAAGGCAGCTAAACATCCTTTCTTTAATGGTTGTAGTTGACTAAAGCATGTAAACATAGCAACAGTGGTAAGAGCCACAACTTAACCATGCACGTGCACACATGTTGGTGGGCTGTGGTACACCCCTGGTTCTGACACCACTGCAGTTGATATGTGGTTAGGTTTGACACAAAAAGCACATGGTTATGGTTGGGAAAATGTCAGGATTTGGCTTAAATACCTGGGGTCTTATTTATAAAACAATATGTAGGATCCATACTAAAAATGTATGTACTGATAAAAGTCAAAAATTGCATGCCCCAAAGAATACTGGACAATTTTCTACAATCAGGCTTCCACCTCACCATCTGCGCCGCCAATTTCCTGTCTCCAAAATGTTCATAAGTATGGGTCAACGGTTCTCCCATCAAGTCTGTTTTTATACATCCCAACTTCAATCTCTTTCAGGCTTTGTTGTATGCGTACGCAATGTTTATAAATGAGACCCCAGGTCTGGTCTCTCCAAACACAGCTGGACCTGGAAATGACTGGACGTGTCATTAAAGGTTTGCTATGCAGGAACTGTCAGCTGCTGTTTGAAATGAAAGTGAAAACCAACCCTAGCCTTATCACCTTGGTGCTGCTTGGCATTTTGCCTTACTTACTTTTGCCATGTCTACGATTTTTGTTGCTCCCTCTTGAAAGCGTGCAGCCTACGGTGTGATAACGAGTGGCTACCTTTTAATCAAATCCTGACCTCACCTGTCTGCTGTGCACATGCAGAGGGCAGAGTCTCTGCAGATAAATACACCGCCACACACTTCTAGTGGGTCATAAATTAAGATTGAGAGAGATTACTTTTATGTGATTCTACACATTGTTTTTTAGAAAAAGCCTGCATAGTATACCTTTAAAAATTTTGTTGTTTGTTGGTGGTGTCACGCCATCAACAATCCCCTCCTCCTTCTGATGAGAAAGTCAGCTCATATACACGTCATCCGATCTACGTCACTTCAGAAATACTAATATGATATGTATGAAATGTACAAATGTAACATATGCATGCTTTGCAGAAATGTACCATGCTAACATTTTGTCCGGACAACTGGGCTGAAAAGTTTCACAGCCTGACTTTATTACAGCGCTAAACGGTGCCCCCAATCCTCAGTATATCCTCATGTCTCAGGAAATGTTTTGAAATTCAAATAGTTCACAGTTTGTTTTAAAACTAGAGACCGTAGGAAGGATATTTTAAGATTGAGGAGGGCAACACATCATGATTCATGTAGAAAAATCTAATTTGTAGGCTTGCTTGTTGATTTGCGTAAAAAAATCACAACACATAAATGTGAACAGTGTTGAGCATGTGGCATTTGAGTGCCTCAGTGTCCCACACTACCTCTGTTTCACCCAAAGTCCACAGTACAAGGCTCAAAAAGCAAATCAACGCCAGTCAAATGTCCCTCTCGCTAGTCGACTACCAAACTAAAATTCTAACACGTTGCTGCCACCTTGTGGTAAACAAATATACAGCACAGACATGGTCAGGAAAGGAGTTTTCTACTCTTCTTTTCACAGACAGTAACAGCTTTGAGACATGGTCGTTTCCATCTGAGCTGATTCAGACTCAGAGTGACGGCTGGTGATAGAACACGTAAGCAGCAGCAGAGTGGTTATTATCACACCCTCGTACGCACTTTGTGTTTTATCTGGCGCAGTTCTCCACCTTCTAAACATCCCTAATTTTAAAAAAGACGTTTTTATTTTTTATTTTTTTACCCCTGGTTCTAGTTCCCTTGATAGCATCTCACAGTCACACTATTTTTGTCCAAAAGCAGTCAAGCAGATGCGAAAAACAGATGCATCTCTTCAGTAGTGTTTGTTTTATCTTTTTTTTTCCCCAAGAGTTTATATCTTTGTTTTATCTCTCACAATATCCTCTGCAGCAATTTCCCGTGAGTGTTTTTCTTTGAAACTAGAAATGAGACATTGTGCCACACATCTCACCCGTCATGGCACTACATTTATGGCACTTTGACCAAGAGAGTTGATATCAATCAGTGTAATGAAATCATACATCAGGCATAAAGTACATATAAGAAAGCATATACTGTACATTGAGTCATTTCACATGGCTTATGGAAAATAAATATACATCCTTTTCTGTTCTGACAATGTTCAAACCATTGTTTAAAGACACTACATTCTTTTAATCCACTCAAATGACGGTACAAAAAATAAATATCTTGAGTAAATACTGTGGATAAATCCTCCTGTACAGATCTTTTCACATTTTATCTTATTAAATGATTTCCCCAGCTGGACATTTATTGTTTGTGAGCTTAGTTTGTGCACAATAACAAAAAGAAAACAGACATAAAGAGAAAATGGGCAACACTCCGCGATTGTCAAGAGCTGTCACATTAAAGCATTTTGTGTTGACTGTTACTTCACGTGTCTTTTTTGAAGCAGTTTATGTGTTTGAAACGGACTTATCTCGGATAGATGATAGCTGTAACCACGAGAGGCTATATAAAACAGCAGTTCTGTAGAGCTAATACTGGAGTCTTGTCAAACACATTATGAATAAAAAAACAAAACACAGCAGGAGTCTCTTCACTTGAGACATCTCACCAATAAAAGAGCAAAAAAAAAAAAACAATTAAAAAAAAAGCAGAACTTTGCAAAGTGATCCACAATAAAAACACACCACTCTGTGCAGGAAATGACTCACATTACCACTTTAAGATATCTGTTCATTGCACTGGAAATAAAAGTGACAGCTATTTGTGACTGACTAGGCACTTTGGAATATGAGTGTTGGAGATGAGTCATACAAATAAATAAATAAATAAATAAAATAAAGAGTAATATTTATAGTATAATACAATATGGCACGATGGGTTGGAGCTCAGAAAGAACAGGACAAAGACAAAGAGTCCTGGTATCTTTCAGAGCACGCTGAGGGTTTGATTCTTGCTAATAAAATGCTGCACATATAAACTCATGGCACTATGAGGAGCTTAGAGCGTCCACTACATGGCACATGTACTGTTTATGTTCACAGTCTGCAAGTACGTGACGGAAACTGAAAGGGAAATCAACTGGAGGAAACTCCACTAGCTGTGAGGATAAAGTTTTAAAATCATTTGAGTTTTTTTAATCCTATTTTGTATCCCTCATGTACTGAGCTATCCTCCGCAGCAGTGGTTCCCAACCTTTTAAAACACACTGAGTCAACTCACGACCCCTTATCAAATGTTACACATTTTTACAAGATGTGAGCACTTTTTCGATGTTTTAATATGAAGCCTGAAGACATAAAAGTATCTGGTATTTCACAAAATGTTAAAATAAACTGAATTTAATGGAGCAGAAAATGTTGCTCTTCTTTTCTAACTTGTTGTATCTGACATTTCTCGACCCTTCAGATTAATCTTTTAACTCCCCAGCCCTGTCTCCTAGATATTACATTTATATACAGCCAATTAAAAATAGCAAATATGCTTTGAGGGAAACATATTGCCGAGAAAATCAGGCTGGGATGTCCTTATAATGACAACTTGACATTAACCAGGATGACATTACCAGAAGATGTCTTGATGTTAATGTCAAGTTGTTATGACAAAGACATCTTCTGGTAATGTCATCCTGGTTAATGTCACATCCCAAACAAATTGAATGTCAAGTTGTCATGACAACGACAACTTCTGGTAATGTCACTTTGATTAATGTCAAGTTGTCATAATCAAGACAACCCAAACAATGTCAACTTGTCATTACAGAAACCGAATGACACTTAATGACAGCGGTCATAAACGTTAGTGACATGTACATAATGTTTATGACAGGTTCATGACCGTGTCATGTCATAGTTATGATAGTGTCATGTCACTCTTATGTAGATACCTTCAAGTAAAGTGTTACCGCTGTTTTTAATTGACACTGAACTAAAATCAGAATCTTTCTCTAACCAAAGTGCTTTTGGTGCCAAAACCCAAGACAGGAGTTTCGATGCCAACCCAAACTTCTGGTGTCAATGTCCTGCACTTTGTACGCCAACCATCCTTCCTAGCCACCTCTTTCCGAAGCCTACATGGTACATGAATGTAGTGTTTCATTATCTGTCTCTGAACGTAATTCAGGCAGTGATTATGTTGCCACAACAACGTTATTAAGAAAGCAGTTTAGTAACGTACAAACGTAATTTCTAGGAGACAGGTTCGACCTCCCAGGTCGGGAACCACTGCCTGACAGTGCTCACTCATTTTGGCACTATGTTCCACTACAAATACTGTGCGTGTATATTTGATTTAATACAAACAAATAGTTCAGAATATAGTGGGCAGGATCTTCTGGGTCCTCAGGACATGTGATGAAGTCTACAGATTTGGGCTCCAGTTCCTTTTGTTTGAAAAGGTCATTACAATACTGCGTTATGCGAACGAAAGAAACTCTGATCTAGACACCAAAAGTAACTATTTACAAAGTCCATGAGTTGTTATTTTTTCTCCTTTTATCTTTTGACATACTCTGTACTTACGGCTGATTGTATAAAAATGTTTAAATTTAAGATGAAATGTTCAAACAATGAGCATTTGTACAAGCAAGGCGAACGTTTGGTTGTTGTTTAACTTTGGACTGTTACGAGATCGGATCCAGTCAGGCAACCTGTATGGCACTTTGAAGCACATTTACGTTACACATTAACAGCCAAATATGACCCCTACATCTGATGTTTAAATGCTGTTTTCTTCTTTTGACAATTACTTCTGTTTTTTGGCACCAACTCTACATTAATATTATTTATAAATAAACAATAACGGGTCTAAATCTGAACTAAAATAAGTGGTAGGAAATTTCTAATAATTTCTGTTTTAATCTAGGGAGTGGAATTTGTTAAAATATCAAGAGTATCATAAGTCAGAAAAGATTGAAATCTATCGAAAACAATATACTTTATAGTCACATGAAATTATAACATACGAAAGTCAGCTACTCTAATGAGTCTCCAGTAAACGCTTTCAGAAATACCTCATTTTCAAAAGGCCAAACTACAAAATGTCAGAGGTTTCAGGGGCCACTTTGGTCTGCTCTGGTTGGTCTGGGTGTACATAAGTGGAACGGCACCTTGAAGTTGACTTCTCGCCAGTCAGACGCTCAGGTTGGGAGGCTGATGTTGGCGCTCTCCGCCAGCGGGCTGGACATGCGTATCTGGGAGCTGCTCTTGCTGAGGATCGACAGCTGAGTCCCGCCGTTCACTCCACTGCTGGCCAACGAAGGGTGCCGCTGCTGCTTCAGGTCCACAGCAAAGTACCGATTCACCGTCCAGCTGCGCCATTTCCTCTTGATCTCCGACTGCACCTTCAGGGAGAAACTTCACAAGGTCATTTTTTAATGAACTTTAAGCTGCACCAACTCCTCAAAAAGGTACAGTTCACTCAAGCTGTGTCGGTAACACTTTAAGACTCCGTGTTTGTTAACGTATTTGTCAACAGTTTCCTGTGAAGCATCTGTAACTGGGGAATAAACAGGTAGCAAAGGGTTGACAAGATAATAACAGATGGGATTTATTTTTCATGCTTTCGTGTCTTGTTTTTCTCTGTAAATGAACACCTAAAACGTCCCTATACTTGCTCACCTCTAAATTATAGTGTGTTATAAATAATTAAGTTTAAATATGTATATCATAAATATTAAATAGACAGGTTTAAGTAGTGTTAGTAGTAAAGTGTTATGGTTTTGGGTAATAATTTGTACACATATTCAGAGATGTTTATCCCTAAATATACTTGTGTGCTCTGTGCATCAAAAATAGCATTACGGGCATTTCTGGTATTAATACTGTACATGTCAGAAAAACGAGCTGGTGATGAGAGCATCACAAAGGGAAACTGTTTATGAACAGGGACAAAAGCTTACCTCTCCATTGAGGAAACAGTAGAGCACAGCTACAACAAAGCCCTGAAGACGAGAAAAGTGACAACAAATAAGAGAAAAACAGCTTGACATTGAAATTTTCTTTCATTTTTTAAAAATAACTGCATCCTTATCAGCAAAGCATAAAGACATAAGAGTCAGACAGTGGGGATACTACACTACAAAATAGTCTGTGCAACTCTGAAAGGCAGAAAGAAGTAACTGTTCGAGCAACTTCAATATGCAGGAATTGTAAAGTGTCATCAGTAAACTGCATGACATGTTTACCCCTCTGTAACATTTTCCATGAAAGAATACGGAGAAAGTTTATATTTCCCTCAAAAGATTAGTTCATCATTTCTTGTGGCTGCAAAAGTGGTAATAACTTATTTAAACAAAATGGCAGAAATGTAGGGTCCTGAGTAGAACCAGTGTGTGGCTTGTGCTGGTAAGTGTGTATTTTATGTCCTTAGGCAGATATAAATGTTTAGCAGAAGACATAGATGTTATTTCTATTAAATGAAAGCATGACATTCTGGGCTGCAATTTAAGATCATCTGCGTCATTGATTAATCATTTTGTCTATACAATATATGAAAATAGTTTAAAATTCCTATCATGTTTTCTCAAAAGCATAAGAAATCAAAAACCCAAAGAAATGAGACAAAGAAAGGCAAAAAAAAATCCTCATATTTAAGAGCCTGAAACTACTGACTGTTTGGCATTTTTATTTTAATTGTTTGTTTCTTTCTGTCACGAGACCCAATCTGATTTATAATCACTATCAGTGAATTTGTTGTACAATATTGTTTTCATAGTTTCATAATTACTTCAAGGGAAAACACTACAAGGCAACAGCTGCCCTTCAGACTTTACTACCTCCACTGAGGAGATTATGTTTTCCTTTTAGTTTGAATATTTGTCAGCATGATAACAGAAAATCTACTTGCGCAATTTTCATGAAACTTGGCAGAAGGGTGTAGCGTGGGCTAAGGAAGAAGCCTTTAAACTTTGAAAAGGGTCCAAATAACATTGTATGCTTGGGCATCTGGCCCAGGCAAAACGAATGTCATACATCTTAAAATCCAGTAGATGGTAGTAACGTTCAGTAGTGACAAAACATAGGCAATTGTAGGAATATGATGCCTCCATATCACGATCCACAGTCACGGGTACCAGTAATCCTCTGTGGCAGCCTACACGTGTAGCTGCTGAAACATCGTACAGAAATCAGTCACTGTGGAGCCCTCAGGGACAGTGGTTTCATGGGAGAACCAGTACAAAAACCACAATGTGTGTAAATATTAAGTTACTAATCTATACTGGTTTGTGTAATAAGCTTCTGTTTCTTTATGCAAATTTAAATTTGACTAAAGCAAAAATTGACAAGTTTCCCTGTGAACATAGTTTTTGCAAAAGCTGTGTTTAATAACGTAAGTGCATGATAATAAAGTGTTTTCAAAAATGTTAAGTATGAAAAATATTTCCATTTTAGAAGTACATAATAAATGTACAACTGAGATGATGAGGATTCAGCTAGGGACAAGCACGTTTTGACATCATTCTAACAGTTTCGGAGATATCTAAAGACATGTAGGGGTTGCGCTTGCAGATGTGTGTATCATCGTAGGCTGGACTATTGGCCTTGGTGAGGATCTGATTATCTTTAGTTCGCTGCACAGCTGTGGATAGTGAGTGACCAGGTTTGAATATCACTATCACTCTCCCAAAGAGCCTCTTTGTATCTTGTATAGATGATTTATTATCCCATTATGTTCCCTCATTCATCATCTGGTATTTCAAACAGGACATTGGAGCTGTAAAAGCATACCTGGAAGGATCCCAGTCCCAGTTCAAACACCAGTCTCTCCCTCTTCCTGACATCTTCAGGTGAGAAGGCGAACACAGTGTAGTGAATACCAAAAAGAGGGATGAGCAGGAGGGTGGAGCGCGCCAGACGCCTACATACACACACATACACACACAGTTTAATAAGATTGAAGCAAAAGTCAAACACAAATCAAAGTCATGTTCTACTGGTGCTGGTCAGCTGGAAGTGATGCAAGAACAGAGCCACTGATGCAATGTTATGAAACATAAACTAGTCATTTGCTCACAGGTTTAAATTTTTAGTCAAGCCACAATTTTAGAAATAGAAAATCTCTCTTTGAATTCAATCAAGGCATCAATGTTGTTTGAAATGCAGGCTCAGTCACAATTCTGTGATTATTCTATTGTTCACATTACACAGGAGATATCTTCATTTTTCTTATTGTCAACAGTCAGTTAAACTCAGTAAAAATTTGACCTTGAAGTAATACTTTTTTTTACTAATTTATTTATTTTTTTTTAAAAGTATCTTATTCTTCTTTGCAACAGACTTATAATAAACACTGTTGCACTTGGTGACATGTTCCTTTGTTACGATGAACCAGGGCACTGTGGTTTATTGTGAGTCAATACCAAACACATCATCTCGCTGACATTTATCCTCAATAGAGCACCAAATGTCTATTAATTTGCCACTGAAAATAGTCCCCAACAAATGCATAATTAACTCCAGTTTCAGTAATGTCTGTTGAAAACTACAGTGCCCTGTTTTTTTAAGGAAATTACAGAGCATGTTTTAAAATCTAAACTATACATTTGTTACTCATTTTGAGAGATCTACATCTTCAGTGAGAAGGGATGGACATTTGAATGTGGTAAGGAAGCCAGAAAGTATTGTTGTACATTGTTGGTTTAGGTCTTATGTGGGGTTTGTTGACAATAAGAAAAATATAGAATAACACCAGCCATATACTTCCTCTCTCTTTTAAACCTGAGGGTAGATTTAGTGTACAAAATCATCACAAGACTGAGACTGAGACAAGAAACACATAACTGTGGATATGTAGAATCTGTCCCTGTAGTCACATAGAGTTTTCTTTGGTTCCTTATCCCTGCTGCATGTATCATGCAGTACGACATAATGTCTGACATACACATGACAAGTGGTAATACACAGAAACACACAACAAATGACACCTTACAGGGCTCAAATGTGCAACACTGATTTTTTACAGTGCAGTCCAGTGACCCCCAGGGGTCCTTAAGCAGCAGAATAAAGCCATTATACACTGAACTCTTTGAGACGCTAGGAAATGTACAAGTATTATTGTGAGACAGTTTGTGTTGCTGTCTCTCCACCAGCACTTGGAAAAATCTCAACGAAACTACAAAGGTTAAAATTTTCAAGCAAATGAACTAAATTGTGTGTATATGTGTTTGTGTGCTCTTGCATGTCTTTCTTTGTGAGGACCGGTTTGAGTTATAGTGAGGACAGTGTGGCCGTCCTCTCTTTGGGCTGGACTTTTAAAGGCCTGTTTGAGGGCACGGTCACACATGAGCGCACACAGGTGAGTGACCATCACCTACAGAGGTGATTCACACCGAATGTGACGCACAAGGAATGCATACTTCTTAGCCAATGTTAGCTAGCTTGCTAATAAGTATCCCAAAATATTTTCTTGTGTTCCACGCGTGTCTCCTGACTCACTTCAGCCAGGCAGCATCTCTCATGTGGGGCAGGTTGTATTTTTCATTGTCAGTATCATACAATATCGGGTAGACACGGCAAATATTGACACTTGGTCAGTGGCCCTAAAAGTCAAATTATGATGCTGGGTACCCCTTCAGAGTCTGTTATGGACGTTCAGGGACAGCATGTCAATTCATGCATATAGTCTTTTCAAAATAAACTTTGGTTTTCACAGAAAACGTACAGTTTCCACTTGTTAACTGCATACAATCTCTTTTTGAAAATAAGAAAGTAGGTGAAAAAAAATTGTTTTTAGGTTTACTCCCATAAGTTCGGGCAACAAAAGTACACAGTTTGATTCAGAAAACTAAATCATGGTTTGGTTTAAAATAAGTACATTTGCTGCCAACGTAATGTAACATCACTAGTGTAGTATGCTACACGTACTAGCATGTACTAAAATAACTTCATTAACTTGAATAACTTGATTTCTGGTTTTATACGGAACATGAACAGCACTCTACCTGCTGAAAGTCTGGAGTTTTTTTGACCCATCCACACCAACTCCTGCCCGCCTCATGTAAACTTTCTCGCTCTTTACACTACGGCAGTTGCTCAGAGCGTCAAAAAATTCTGCTGCCCGGTGCATTTCATACTGCTGCTTAAGTTGAACTCCACACAATGTAGATGTGAATTTGCTTTGCCACCGGAAGTGAATATTTTATTTGGCCCTTTGCGTTCAATTAATGGAAGTGAATGGGACGCAAACATTCACTGATGTTAATTTCATGCATGTGTGACCGTGCTCTGAGGGTCAAGACTTGATTTGAAGGTTCAGAGTATTAGAGTAAAGTTTAGGTTGAGTTTAGGGTAAGGGTTGGGGTCAGGCATGTAGCTGTGATGGGTATGGTCAGGGGCTTTAGGATGCATTATGTCAATGAGGGTCCTCACAAGTGCACAAGTACAAACGTGTGTGTTAGAGAGAGTATGCATTTGGGAGTTCAGACCATTAGAAAATACTTAAAAAACCCCTGGTGTAAAACACACACACGGACACATACACATGCAGTCGACACAAAGCAGACACACACAAACGTGTGTCGGTGGACAAAGACACATACACACACACACACACACACACACACACACACACACACTTACAGTGTGATGGTGGATAACTCTGACATCCTGCACGAATGCTGAACAGCCTGTGTGGGCTCACTGAAGCATTTCTGAGCACAGCTGCTACATAGCACAAAGACAACACAACAATACAACAAAGACAATGTCTTTAGGGACACAGACTCACACAATACACACACACACACACACACGTCTTCACACTTGGTCACGCACGCACAGGTCTCAGCAACAGATGAAAATGACATTATCTGCCAAGCCTCAAAAGACGCCGTCCTCTGGGAGCAGCACCGGGCTGATGTCTGGCTACCGTACAACTCCATAATGAGGCTCAAGCTTCCTGCCAACAGGTACTACAAATGAATATATATTCTGAAAAGTGTCTAAGAGGACACATTCGAGGTTTAATAATAAGAATCTGAAAATAACACTCTTATGGGTACAATACAATCTCTTTATAAATGCATGCTCCTGTGTGAAAGTGTTCAGTTAGTATTTGAGCGTGTATTTAAGGGACGATGCCAACTGATCTGAAACAGCAGGTGTATCATAGACCAGGGTTAGTTAGTTAGCCACATTTTCATGTTGTGTCTGGAGTGTCATGTGGTGTCTGATTAAAGAAAAAAACAGGTGTTATTCTATATATTTCTTATCATCAACAAATCCCATGAAAACACCAAATCTAGAACTATGTTAACCCTTCACTCAATGCTTTCCAACTTCCTTTTTCTGTCAGTGGCACTCAGTCCCAAGACCATTTGTCCTTACTGTAGATCTTTAAAATCAGGGCGCACAAATATGGTTTCATTTTTTAAAACAGCTTAAACAGCTGGGCTCTTTAGGTTTGGCACATTATTCAAAGAGGAGGAAAAATGGTGAATTTGTTGGGGACTAATTTCAGCTGCGGATTAATACACATTTGGTGCTCTTGTGAGCATTTACAGCGGCATTAGGAGCAGTGTGGGACTGACTCCAAATAAACCACAGTTCCCATGTTTATTGTAATAAAGGAACATGTGACTCATCAATGTGTTTTTAATAGTTTTTAGACAACAATAGTTCTATGACACACAGGAACCAGTTAAATCACACTTTGGCTACAGAGAGGTGAAGTAAGTCTCAAGTATTTGCACCCAAGTCTTGAGTCAAGTTCTAAACCAAGACTGAGGGGTCAAGTCAAGTTTCGAGTCCTGAACAAGTCATAATGTGCTCCTTACTGAATGTGATGCCATTTTAACTACAGAATAATATATCAGATTTACAGTGGATGCAGAGACTCAGGATGCTCTACATGATGGAACGTATACCTTCAGTATACCTTCATTATGATATACTACGGAAGTGTATTGCATTCATTTCGGTGTATTCTTTTCTGTTTTTCGTGTTTGTTTGTTTTTTTTGTTTTTCAGGCTAATTTTTTTTTAATTAATATTAAGAGAGCAATAGAACAACAGACGCTTTCATTCCTTTCTTGAGAGCTCGATATAATGGAAGCAAACATGACCCGCTTGTTTAGTTTAATCCAGTTTTACTTTGTTTTGGGTTTGAGACACTGGGAGATACTCTTGTCTTTAAGTCATATAGATGGTGTTATCATTAGTTTGTCGACTTAATGCAGGCACCTTAAGACTTTGCGGTTATTCAGACAAAAAGCCCATTCAGATCTGCTGGACATTGCAGTGTTTCTCCAGAATCAGTTGGACACATAACCCAAAACAAAGTAAAACTGGATTAAACTAAACAAGCGGGTCATGTTTGCTTCCATTATATCGAGCTCTCAAGAAAGGAATGAAAGCATCTACTGCTCTCTTAACTCAGAAAAAAATACTCTAAAAAACAGAAAAAATTACCCTGAAAAAAAAAACAGAAAAATAAAAAAATTACTCTGAAAAACTGAAAAAATTACTCAATAAAACAGATTTTTTAGTGAATGCTAAATGCTAAGTGAATGCAATACGCTTCTGTAATATACTATATATATATATATATATATGTATATACTATATAATATAAGTAAATTGTGTACCTATTATTGTTTTGCTTTGCTTTATTTATTTATTTTTAATATATTAAAATTTTAAGAGGTCCTATGTCAGGAAATGTTCTGTTTTCTGGAAAAATTGAACACTAAATAAAACGTTTAAAAAATACATTAGATTTAAATTGTACTGATGTATTTAAACAAGTTTGTTGGAAGTTATTGTGTCTCCATCTGTAATGTTTCACCTGCACCTTTTGTATACTGCAGCTCATTTTTTGTTGACCACCCCTAATTTTTGAACGTTAACAAAAATATCTTTGGTATCATGCTTTCAACTGGCACTCAGGCACTTAATGTTACTTCTTCATTCTCTGGTGCAACTTGACCTGAGGCTCAATCAAGAGCAGATTGCTGGGAATAAATACTGTAGCATTAGCGTTAGTTGATTCAGAAAATAAAGAGAAATTAATGGCACAATTTTTAAATAACATAGTTTTAAATCTTTGATCTTGGAGGGAGGTATCAAGTATTTATTTAAATCAAAAGGCTTGAGTCCAAGGAGTCTTGAGTCATCGAGTTTGGCTTTGTCAAGTTCATACTTAAATCTGTGACTTGAATCTGACTTGAGTCCAAGTCATGTGACTCGAGCCCACACCTCTCCATGTTAGAAGCATTGATTCATTTTTGGTTTAAATTTTCTCATGGGATTTGTTAATAACAAAAATATAGTATATTGCCAGCAAAACTAAATTCATGTCTTCAGGCTGCAGGGTCGTTAATGTGCACAGCATCTAGAGACCTTAAAATCACGTTGATTCACTTCACTGACTTTTCACATACAACCATTTTCCACACACACAGATTTTTTTGAGGACATACACCACTGGCATCAGTGAATATTCTCTGATTGTAACTTACAGGTAAATGCTCGATTCATTCCCTCCGATGTCAGGGGACTGCAGCTTCTGCACCAGGATGATGATGATTCCAATAAAGAGGACAAAATTGATCTGAGAAAAACGAACACATAAAATAACATAAATGTGCAGGAGTTGTCATAAATTACATTCCAGTCCGTAAAGTAATAAGCATGTGTAAAAAAATAACACACAAGAAATAGTGAATGAACAAATCCGTCATACCATAATGGAGGCCACAACTGGTCCTTTGATCACCCACCAGAGGGCAGTGTTCTCATTTGTATCCCAGCATCTGGAGGAGGTGGAGGAGAACATTGTGTTTCATAGTCATTCAGCATGCTCTCCTTCACTTAGATCAACACAAGGCAACACATAGCACCATGCATTATGTCAATACAGTGGCTCTTTGCAGAAAAAGAGGGTGGAGGGGAAAGGTTTAATTTGCATGCTAAAATATTGGTAGCTTACTTCCAATGCAACACATGATATATGTTTTTAAAATGTGATCGGATTTACTCAGTGATTTAAAAAAGAAAAAAGGCATGGTCACCAAGAATAAATGTATCAGTGGTGTCTACATTGAGGGGAGTTGTTTTCTAATCCTTTTCCAAATATTCCTGCAATTGCATATGCCCTCTTTACCTTATAGGTGCCCAGATACACTTTCAAGGATTATCAAATTTTTAATTTTTGGGTGCGATTCTCAGTATCCTGAAGGCCTTTGCTGCTTTGCTCTGCTGAAAAATGTTCTCGAGTACCTTTTACACTATGTGGACATGCATTTCTTCCTTTTCTGAGATCAAACTAAAGTTGGAAGAGGAGTCATACCCAGTGTCGTGAAAGTGGAGCCTCAGAACTGCCCAGACAGTGACGCAGATGGTGGGAGTCCCTGTAATAACAGCAATCATTAATACATTAGTAAAATACAATACATTTGGTATCATGCATCAGTTTCCAGCACTTCTCATTAGTTCAGTCACATTTTGGATGATACCAACATATAGCAACAGCTTCATATTTTAGTGGTTGTAACCCTGTTTATACAGCATCTATGTAAAGATCAGATTAAAGATCACTATTAGGCATAACCTAAAATGTTTGTGTCAAGTTCTGCTACTTTAGTTGTATTTTAACATGGTGTTTGAAAAACATTTATTGGCAAGTTTGGCTAAAATATTAAAGCTCTTTGCAAAAAAAACAAAGTGAGAGCTGTTTTAATAAGACCCTCAGGATAAATACACACTGTAGCTGTAGCTCAGGCTTCTTCAACTCTGGCTCACTGATTATTTCTGTTTACATGTGAATAAAATTTAAAACCTGAAAACAAAAAATATCACCTGAATAACTAATATTTTGGTTTAATCCTTCAAAGCAGCAGAGCGCTCCTGTGCTGATGATGGCCAGTTACAACATGCATTATTGATGACAGAAGCCCCCCTTTGCAGGCCGCTCTCGTTGCATGCTTGTCTATGATCAGGCTACTTTTACAATGTGTCAAGTGTCAAGTGTACATTCATAATGACAGTAATAGCTCAGGGAAATGTTCGGCGCCTGGGTCCTTAGCTTTCTGAAAATGTGGCCACCTGAGCAATAAAGCTGATTAGCCTTGCTTTAGATGATGAGAATCCAGAACATCTGATTTATTCAAAAATACTATCTCTGGTCTTCCAAACATTAAAAAGAAAAAAAAAGAGTTGAATGTACTCAAAAAAGGTACAAGTAAACTAACTTCTGAAACTGAAACTGATGCATAAATGGTTGAATTTACTGCATGAACAGAAGGAGAAGTCTCTATTTACCACCATTAATGACAGAAATGGACACTCACCCCACCCTACGATGGTGTACCAGTAGAAGTAACGTCTCTCAGGAAAGAAAGTCTCCACCAGCAGAGTGAAGAGATACAGACCCTCAATGAAGAGCCAGAAATAGTTGGACATGACACAGTAATGGAAGAAAATCATCACTGCTTTACACGGCACCTGCACAGGGGAAACACACGGGGAAGGAAATCAATTTTATCAGTGATTTCATGTCTGTCCTGCTGATGTCGGACAATGCTTTTAGGGGTTTTGACGCAGCCTAGATTTATTATCATCCCACTTCGAGGCTGGTGCAACAATATCATATACAAGCACAGCGTGATCCACAATATGTTATACCTTTAAATTTTTAAATACATTTGAATATGTCCTTGACTTGTAAGGATACTTTAAATCCTAAAAGCATCTGGCTGCAGCTTCAAAATGTAAAAACCACGTTTAATCATCAGCCTTTCGTTTAAAAGCTCAAGACAATAAATGTCAGAGTGACAAACGACGTTAATTCCTGTAAATCACAGTGTAAACAGAGATCGTTGTCGCTGGGGTGATGGTGTTGCAACACAGTGCACAACACTGCAATTACCCTCAAGTTGTAGCATTCAGCATCAATGTGCGGGTAAAAAAAAAAAAAATTGTTTTCACAGCCAGCAGTAGACACCCACCTACATGTCAGGTGGACTGTAATCTAATGACATCATGTTAATGAAAGAGTCCATATTCTGAGTAGGGTCAACCAATTACAGCACAGTACCACAATGTCACGATGGTGACCTATGATCACCATAGTGACAACAGTAAAGGAGCAGGTTTGAACAAAGGGCAAAGTAACCATTGATATGTTAATGAGCCTCCAGTAGAAGATTTCCACTGGCCTTGCTGGAGCCATTAGCGTACCTAATTAGCTTTATTTATCATGCCTGCTTTACAACACTGAGCAATGTGTTGTAACCAGACAAAGGCTAAGAGCTTGTTCTGCATTTGTAATCGGGGAGTATTAGTCATCTAATATCGTGTTTGCTTTTTTGCAAAAAAAATTTGCATGTGATTGAAGTTCCTTCAAAGGTGTGTATCAAACGAGAAAACTGGAGGAGAACTGTTTCAAGCCCTCTCTGCGCGAACCTCTCGTTATATCTCAAACAGAACAGGCTTGATCACATTTTACACGCACGCTTTGCTTTTTAAAACGAGCGACTGAAATTCGATGAAATCCTTTAATTACGCTCTCTGGAACTGATTAACCAATGATCTTGGAAACATTTTTGCAACTGCCAATACTCTGCAAACTTCTTATACTGACTCCAAACCTGCCAGTGATCTGAGTAGAGATCATTTGGAATACTAAAAGCCTCATTTCGCAATTATCTGCATCAAATTGAAAGTAATGAAATAATTAGCCTGCTGAACTGAAAATGTATTTTTTCATTTTTAACCAAACAAGCAGTCGTGGCTGTTTGCTTTGCTGTGGGTGAAAACCATATATGGATGTAATTGGTCAGCCACTGATTACGTGAATGTTCAGGAAAGACCACGCAGTGTATGAATCAGTTGTTGTTACTGACGGTGTGTTCGAAGCAGTGGTCTTCCTCAGCGTACAGCACACCGTCCTTGATGAAGACTGAGATGGCTCTCAGGATGAAGGACACAAACAGGTTCATGTGGATGAAGTTCCTGGTACAGTGGAGCTTCCTGGAGAGAAGAGAGATAAGATACATCACATCTTATCTTGTTTCCACTCTTAAAATTGAATCAAAGCAAATTATTTAATGTAGTTGGAATTTTTTTGTGTTTAACCTTTCTGATTTTTACTCCTTCTATTTACTGGTGTTTTCACTGTGCTACTACGTCTAAACCATATAGCCATATATTATTTTTTTCTGAATAAATTAGGCTACGCAGAAATGCATTAGTTTGGCATGTCTTTGGTACTCTTTACAGGGTCCAGGTTAGTTTTTATGAAACCAATAAAAACAACAACCTTTAAGTCCACCTATTCAGCAGTAAAAACAATACATACACATGTAACGTATAGTTTATAAAACACTATAATGTAGTTGTAAGCAGCTGTATGTATTTATCAATGTACAGTATTTGTCTCTCCTATGAAGACATATTTCACATTACAGTTGTTTTTTGCCCACAGGAGTTATAGTTGTTAACAAATACATAATAAATACTCACATATGATTAAAAATATACTATACAGGATTTTCCTAAAAACAGTGTAGTATGCATACAGAAGTAATCCCTCTCAGTCTTCACTTACAACCCATTAGAAGTGTGTGGCGGTGTATTTTTCTGCAGAGACTCTGCCCTCTGCCTGTATTTTCTTATTTTCTTCTTATTTTTTGTGTTTGGGGTGTTTATGGGCGCTCAGGTGAGGTCGGGGCTTTATAAAAAGGTAGTGACCAGGTGCCAGACTGTAAGCAGCAGGCATTCAAGAGACACAGTGCTGAAAAGTGCAAGTACAGCAAGGCAAAACACCAAATGAGAATGAATCCAGGGTTGGCAAGCGTGTTTACAAACAGCAACAATCCTGAAGAGTATTCCTTTAACAACTACATTGCACTGTGTGTTTATATGCTGATTATAATGACAAATAGATGGATTGGATTGGGCTTTTGTGTCCGAAAATCCAAATGTTTTCAGCACAAATCAAATATCAGTCTGTTGCACTATTTTCTTTTTTAAAAGTCCAGTGTGTAGGTTTTACTGCCACCTAGTGGTATGTTTGCAGAGCTGAACCTTTTCACATGTGTCAAGCCAGAGGGGTTACAAAAACATATCATGGTAAACTCTTGGGCCAACAATGTAGGAGAGCTACAGTGGCTATTGTGAAAATGCGCAAATGTGAATGGCCCCTACATAGAGCCAGTGTTTGATTTGTCTGTTCGGGGATACTGTAGAACAACATGGTGGACTCTGTGGATGAGGACCTGCACAGTATTTAGATATAAACGACTCATTCTAAGGTAACAAAAACACAAGGTGACTATAAGCAAATGAAAGAGCAGTTACAAATATTAAACACCATTTCTGTCAATAGATGCCCCTAAATCCAACACACTGGACCTTTAACCGATAATTGTTAAAGGATAACTTTGGTATTTTTCAACCTGGGCTCTATTTCCCCATGTGTATGTGTGCGTATGATTGTGTATGTGTGCGTATGATTCATAGGTACAACTCGTTCTAAAATTGGTTCAGTATTGAGCCGCGAGGTAGATATGGGGGCAAATGCATCCCGTATAAGGTTGCACATTATAAGTGCTTTTTTTCGCCACTGACCGGTTCAGATTGCCAGTGTTATCTCTGTAAATAGCATACTAAGCGTTTCCCTGACCCTTCACCTCCTCCCGGCTGTGACATCATCTCGCGAGAGCTTTGCTTGTTGCCATAAGAAAACAGAGGCATGCTGAGCGCCGCTGAGAGTGGCGCTGGTTGTCCCGGAGCACAGTTGAGAGTTTAACTGCATCGGTATCATGGCTGCANGGCTGTGACATCATCTCGCGAGAGCTTTGCTTGTTGCCATAAGAAAACAGAGGAGCCATGCTGAGCGCCGCTGAGAGTGGCGCTGGTTGTCCCGGAGCACAGTTGAGAGTTTAACTGCATCGGTATCATGGCTGCATATTTACCCAGTTTCGAGAATGAGGATGAGCCCTTTTATTACAATGTCTGCCTGTACTTATTTGAGCCCAAGTATACGGACGAGGAGCTCCTACAAACTGAAGAGCAGACGAGGATAGAGAGAGAGGGCCAACGAGCAGACGAGGGTGAAACAGCGGCTGCACGAACGCAAATCTCTGAGGACTGGTGGTGCTCCTTGCTGTGACTCCATGCCCACAGAGGAAGAATGTCTGTGTTGCAACGAGTGGGACCTGTTGCCCAATATTCATGGTCTCGATGTGTCCTGGGATGATACAGAAACTACCAAACGCTGTGTAACTATGTTAGAGGATTTCCCCCCTCTGATCAACAGGGCAGTGCTGGATACCTTTTTTCATGTGCCCAAAATAAATTGGAGGAGGTGGCCAAAACCACAGGGACCAAATGGTCAACTATCCATCGAGTAAGTATAACTAATATGTCTTTATGCATGTAATACTGATACCTAGAATTGTCTCCGAGACGCACATTTATTGTTGCATACTTTGCCCTCGTATATATAGTCAACATCCAACAACAAGCAAAGCTCTCGCGACATGACGTCACGGCCGGAAAGAGGTGAAGGGTCAGGGAAACGCTAGTATGCTATTTACAGAGATAGCACTGGCGATCTGAACCGGTCAGTGGCGAAAAAAAAAACACTTTTAATGTGCAAACTTATACGGGACGCATTTGCCCCCATATCTACCTCACGGCTGCCGGCTCCCTCAATACTGAACCAATTTTAGAACGAGTTGTACCCATGAATCATACGCACACATACACATGGGGAAATAGAGCCCAGGTTGAAAAATACCGAAGTTGTCCTTTAAGTTTAGGAAATGTGAATAAATAAGTTTAAAAAAGTCAAAATACTGAAAGTTAGTCTCGCTAATTTTTAAATTGCTAATTTTGTCTAGAATCAAAAGATATTTCGTTTAGATATTTATGTGACTTATGCAGAAAATACTTAAAAGTGAGAAGCTGGAACTAGTTTGCTTTGAGGACCTCTGATGCCTCAGTAATGTAAAAAGAAATGTAAAAACAAAAAGCTAATTTTGCCACCCCTACTAATTTTCTTTCTTATTTCCATTTGGGCCAAACCTGATTTAAATTTCATGGCTTCAAATTTGGAGAACAAGCATAAATGAGCAACCTGACTTTGTGATGCTCACCTGAATCTGCAGAGAATGACCATGGCGGTAGTCAGAGACACCAGCGATGTGCTGTAGCCGACCGTGTACAGGGCCCTGACTGAATCGAAGTACGTATGTATCGGGTCATCTGTCTAATGTTGGAGACAGAGGGTTAGTCATATGTGTTTGTGATAAGTGAATCATGACATTTAGATGAGGTAAAAGAGGTCGTACAGGTTCACTGGTGTTGTCATAGAACATGCAGACGTCCACGTAGTGAGGGAAAGGTTCAGACCAGCCGTCCTCGGTGCAGTTACGACTGACCTTCCCCATCTCTGCAAGTGGAAAACATGCCTCAGGCTGAACTGGACTGAACGTTATTAATTTTTAAATACAAATAAGATCAAATCAAATGAGAGCCGCTGCTGAGCTCCCTGTTGCTCTCACCATCCTCAGGGTCCATGAGGTCGTTGAAGAGCTCTGGACAGTTGACCACCACCACTTCACCGACTCTGGCCGCCTGCCAGCAGGTCAGGTTATCCCACATCCACGGACACACTAAAGGGACGAGAGAAACACAAACACAACAAGGTCAGTGTGAAGCTCCTGTTAGCATTCCTGTTGTTACTGAGGTGATGAAACGATACTGACACTAATTGAAATGAACTGAGCTGAATTAATTTGAATTTTAAGGCAAATGAATTGGGAGGTAATAGAGTTTCCAAAGATATTGAGCATTTTCATGACACCCACATGCACTAAACTACTGCTAACATTGCTAACATGGAGACAGCTTTCAAATCTTATTAGCTCTTTTGAGGTAATAAGATCTCCTATCTCACATTTTAACACTTTATCTTAAAAAGCATGTGTTAATACCTGATGATCTCTAAGTTTCAGTGCCAGTAAGCTGTTTAGAGAGGTTTTAAAATAAAAGTAAATCTAAAACTATGAAAGTGAGGTGGATAAAGATAGGATTATGATATTAGGGTGTTTGAAATTACACCTTCAACTGGAGAGGCAGCATACTGATAACAGCTTCCTGCAGCAGCTGAAAATGACGATGAGAGCAGTAAGAGTGAACCAAAGTTGCAGGCCAGACAGTTAAACAATGAGCTGAGACACACTATAAAGCTCCATCAAGCCGAGGGGAGACACAGACCAGGGGCGGAGCCAGATGTTGTGAACATTTGAGACTCAGCTCAAAGCCAGGGGGGTCCATATAAGCATGCTTCCCAGGGGAGATTCTTCCCCATTTACAGCAGCTATATGCACATCTTTGAAGGCATTTGAGATGAACAGAATGCCTAAAAATCTGTACATCATTTGGGAAAGACATGATAATTGCCAAGGAAAAAAATCATCTTAAAGACCACATCCTGTTTCGAACTGTCTCCAACTGTCTTTATCATACCATAACAAAACAAATGGATGACTTATTTTCAGTCTTGCCGCCTAAAAACAGGCAAAAAGCGCCTGATGTTACATTGTTAAATGGATACTTTGCAGATTTTTAACCAACTTTGTATCAGAGCAATGTGGTTAGCATGTGTAAATGAACTTTGGCAAACTTCCCTCCATCTTACCAGCACCCAGATCTCCCTGCTCATGTCTCAGCCTTAGTTGACTATTGCTCAAACTATAGATTGTACTTCCACATTTTCATATGCCCCCCAAGACGTGATTCAAGAGAGAGACAACCATCTGTCTCTCTTTCTCTCAAACTCAGACCAAACTCAGATCAAACTGTAAAACTAGGGCACTGCTGATGAAATAAACCAAGATCCTGTTACTGTATAGCCTATTTCTCACCTAACATTATGTTTAGAAAAATATTTTAGTGCACTGTTTGGCTGTGATATTTTGAGTTTGCAAACAGGAAGTGGGCACCATATTGTTTTTCTATGTTGTAAAAACAGACACTAAAAAAAACAAACTTAAATCAAACAGTAAAACTAAGCAGTGTTGGTCAAATATGAACCAAGATTCTGTTACTGCATTGCCTATTTCTTGCCTAAAATGTTTTCAAAAACATATTTTAGCTTACTGTTCATATTGTATTCTGTACTGAACTGTGCAATATGAGACTGTCTGTTACATGCCATACTGTTTCTTGTGGAGAAACCAGCTGCATTACATCCCCCACCAGCAGGGGCACTGTTTGGGCTGGTGTGGCACAGTGCATACTGGTAGTTGTAGTTTTTTTTTCTACCTCATGAACAAATACAAATGCCACAGCCCTTTCCCTCAGTTTCCTCTGGTCATGTAGCACCAATTTGAAAAGTATTTGTGTCTTTCTACTATTTTATGACCATCTTTCCAGCAGTGAAATACTTCTTTATACTGAAAGATGGATTAAATCAGATTCAAAACAATACAACATTATATACAGTACAAATTTATATATGTGTCTTATTTTGCCGCTCGTATTTATCTGCTAGCTTAATGTCTAAAATGAACCGTGTGTAAGACAACATGAGTTGTTGCTAAAACAAAGACATGTCTGCAACAAAGTTAATTTTTTCCTGATTTGTCTGTCTGTAAAAAAGCCTTTTCAGTGTCAGAATGTTAGGAAGGGTTGGGGACTTGTGGAAAATGGGTCCAGTATTTACTTAAGTGACTACAGGGCGAAGGAAATGGTCATAATCCGTAATCCCATTCACTTTTCCCATTGGAATGAATGGACTCAGGGTCACAGCTAGTCTCCTTAATATAAGGAGGCGGGGCAGTGGTGACACCCATGTGACACAGAAACAAGAAAAGACTCTAAACTGGGCCGTCTGGATTTATCAGTGGTCTCTGCTCCTAACTGCCAGCCTTAGATTTTAATAATAGCTAGATACAGGACGCCAAGATTGCTCCTATTCATTCCAGTGGAGTTGCTTGCCTGGTACATACAGTACCAGTCAAAAGTTCAGACACGCTTTCCCATTTACTTGAATGGAAAAGTGTGTCCAAACTTTTTACTGGTTCTGTATGCCAAAAAAGTTTTCTAGCTAAAGCGTTCCACAGCTTCCACAGTATATGACCCATTGAATATGTGCAGTTTCTCCTGTTGGCCCCGCCTGCAAGTTCCCGCTTGGCTTATAGACTTGACATTGTGATGATGTCACAGATTTTTAAATCGCTTTTCTTGGCTTGAGGAAAGTTCTTCAAATTAAAAACGATATGATCCCCCGGCTCCTCCAGTCCGCCTGTCGAAATAACCTTTAGCAAGATACTGCATCCCAAATTGCTCCTGATAGCTGTTCCATGTGTGTGTGTTAGCGTGTGAAAGGTTATCGAGTAGGCACCATATATGATCAGCCTCAGCCACCAGTGTGTGTGAATGTTGTGTAAAAGCGCTTTGAGTGGTTGGAAGACGAGAAAAGTGCTATACAAGTGCAGTCCATTTACTATTTTACCATTCAATAGCCAGGACAGTCCGCAGGGGCCGATGGACCATTTTATCGTCTACTTGACACATAAAGTGTGAGCACTTAGGTCGTGGCTCGATGATTGGACCGCACAGTGTGAGCACATAACTTGTGAGCTTGTGAGAACAACATTTCTAAAACGGTCTCAAATCGTACAGTGTAGTTTAACAAAATATGTAGATGTTATTTTTTGTTTGTTTGTTTTTGTTATATCCAAACTGAATGTAATAGTCTCCACCCAAACAGGCTGAAACTAAATCTCACCTAAGCCAGTTCTTTTTTTTGGTCATCTTTTCATCAGCCTCAACCATTACCTGACTCATGCTCACTTACCAATCTCACTTTCTTTCTGTGTTCTCTTCTCTCTGCTCCCACACTGGCCTTTATCTTCAGCACCTCCTTATCCTTTCCCCTTCTCTTTACTACGCTGCTTACGCTCTGGTGGTTTTATAATGCTGCGGAGGCAGGTACAAGTCTGATTGTATGTGTGTTCACCCGCGTGCATTTTCAGGGTGTTTCTGAGTATGGCCGCATCTGTGTGTTTGTGCATGTGTTCCTGGACATGCATGTGTGTGTATTTGTTTGCAGACCTTTCTCTATATTCTGCTTGGCTCTCTAATCTGTTTTGGTTCTGTCTGGTGAGCCGGACACAAAGCCAATTACCTTTTAAAGGGCAAATCGGAGCCAAATGAGCCGCACTGAGCTACAGAGGTAACCGGCTTAATAAAGCACTCTGTCTGCATCACTGGCTATTTCATACGAGATCCCACAGTATGCTGAATCTTCACCGGGCTGCAAACATACAGCATAATATCCACACGCATATTGCACATTTATAGAGTACACAAACACACACACGCTCAGATCGTTTTTTCACATTAAAGCAGATTTTATCGGGCGAGTGACTGAGAGCTGTCATTTTGTATTCTGAGTCATGAGGTGCCACAGAAGCAGAAGGCTGATAAGAACTAATTTCTCTTTACTCCTTCATATTTTTTAATAAACACGAGTCTGAAAGGAAGAACATGTCATGGAGCTCCTGGAAAGATCTGCATCTGGATGTGATCAATTTGTTTTTGTGGGAGTCTTACAAATAGCTAAGAAAGAAAAAGGCAGGCAAACCTCGGTGCTATTTGCACCCGGGTGAGAATAGTCACACTGCAGCTATTCCTCTATTAATATCTATCCATACCACGCATTATTATGGATCAGTACAGGGTCGGGAGTGGTTCAGGGATTAGGGCAAAGAGGTCATAGTTAGGGCTTGTACGAGCCAATTTCAGACATTCTCTGAGATTAAAGCCGTAAATTTATGAGGAAAAAAATCAGAAAAGTACTGCTAGTAAGTCATGTAATCTAGTATAAAGAGCAACACAGTCCACATAGGAAGTAAGACATGATTGATGAGTGGGTCAAATAAAAGGCTTTTGCATAGGACACTGGGCTTCAAGTCCCATATGAGCTAACACTGGCTTATTCATTTCAAACTTAGTTGACCTATAATTTCAGTTTCTAGGGCATATAGAGCTGCTGATTGCCCACTGTGTACATTAACTTCACATTTTAACACACCTGTTCGTATTAACATTATATTTCAACACCAAGGAATATCCACCCAGGTGTAAATGGCCACACTGGCTATTTTCACCTGAGCGCAAATAGCATTGTTAGCTATGGACACCAAGGTGCTAATAGCATCTGCCTGAAATCTAAGTAGGACCACATTTTAATACAGATCAATTTTTCGGTCTATAAAACGTCACAAATAGTGAAAAACTACTCCCTTGAGGCCAAACTGATGTTCTCAAATGTCTTGTTTGTCTGACCAACAGTCCAAAACACACAAAGCTATTTAATTCACAATGTTATAAAACCAAGCAGCAACCCTGAGGCTGTAAAATGAGGCCAACGCTAAAGTGCCAACACCTGCAGTTCCTTTAATGGCCACTGGAGGCTGGCCCCAGAACCAAGTCAATCCCGATAGACTCTAATACATGTTTACAGCCTAGTGCTAAAACCAGTTTTCGTCTCTATAGATTATTTCAACATTCATGACAACTGTACAAAAGGTGAATTTTTATATAACTCACCTGTTTACATTTTATTAAGGCTTAAAGTTATGCAAATTTATGGGCGTGGTCTGCAGAGTGACAGGCTGTCTGCAAGACGTTGCTGCAGTCTGTAGCCCCTTTTACACTGCCAGATTTTCCGTGAATGTTGGGCTGTTTTGCCGGCAAGCTGCGAGCGTTTAAACACACAGAGCCGGATTGGCGAGTTGATCCGAGGTGCCCAATTTTCCGCCTCGTAGGGTAGACATATTGGCGGAACCCTTTTAGTTTAAAAAGACCGAGGCGGCCTTCCGCCATGGGAGGGGCTGTTGATGACTTGTGGGAGGAGCTACTGATGACGCCACATGTGCGACCCACTGGCGGTGGATAAACAGGAAACAGCTGATTATTAGGAATTAGCAGCTAGTAGCAAGAGGGGAACGCAAACCTGACAGACACTGTAAAGATGAGCAACTGAGGAATTGCACACCCTCCTTGTCCTCGCAAACGAAGAGGCCATTAACTGTCAGATGACGGGAACGGTGAAGGACGGGCCAACTTATGAGAGAATCGCCGAAGGACTGACCAGCCGCGGCTTCCCTCTCACGTGACTGTTTACGTCACATGCTGAGCTACACGTTTTGTTACTTGCTCACGCCCCCCATTGCCCCGAAAAAGGCACATTCTGTATAAACAAAAGTAGGTAGGCAGCATTTCGCTGCACTCCCCGATTTTGTTTTTACACTGCCAATGCTGAAAGAAGACTAATTGGGCTTTCCTGCAAGTGTGCACAATTCCTATTTAAAAGGGGCTTGTCAGTCAGATCCACCCTTTACCCAACCAATAGCTGATGACACATTGGAGAAGCTGTGAAATGAAAATGTACTCCTATCAAAATAAGTGCAGGTCAACTGTCTTTCGATGGATTATGTGTTAAACTGATGAGTCATTCCTATATTAACACCACTCTAAAGAGTATTTAAGTAATCTTGTGACAGCCACGTTTACGGTGTCAACATCCAGCATTCATTTTCCTTTGGCTTTAGACCAACGGTTGACTGAAGAGAATTTAGTTCTGAAATAATAAACACAGCGCAGAGGTCATTTTACATCAACTACTCATTTTGAACTGTGCTAAATTCAGCTGGATGGTGATTACAGCACCTGACATCAAATTATTATGTTGCACTCAAATGGCCTGTAGACTAATCTGAGGCCAGAGTACCTTAATTAAAAATATAATAGCACAAGACATAGAAAAATCACAAAATCTGCTTTTAGAAGTGAATCGTGATAAATCAGAAAAAAAGAATCCGAGAGGCTATCTCTTTTTCTTCTGTCTTATTTATTATTTCCCTGTTCTCGTTTTTCTTTTTCCCTTTTTTTTTACTTTTTCTGAGGCCCTAAGTCAGATTTCTGCAAACCAGGCGTTTTTATTTCCTCACCAACGATTTGCTGTCAGCAGAAACACAGAATGGTTCCTTTTAAAGGAACAGGAGGAAACAAGGATCAGTGAAAGGGTCGAGACAGGTCAACATGTGTGAATATATGGTGTGGAAATGGATAGCTCGCTACAAAAACAAACTGCCCATGTTGCAGGAGAGTGAGGGAGTAAATGGAAACAGAGTGGCTGACTAAAAACTTAAGTCATGCACCTGTGCTCCAACCTTCCTCTGGGCATGAAAAGGGTTTAAAAATACTGAAAACGCAGATAAAACACATTAAAAGAGCAGATGCAGTTTGGTGTGTAGCACACAGGAAGGAAGACTGCAGGCCCGACCTTTAAGATCTACAGATGAAAAACGAGCTCCTCGTCCTCTTTTAACTTGTTATCTTACACTCTAAATCTTTTATGCTTCATGTTTTTTATCAAGGAACCCTGTGGCTGTCAGCGAAGCCGTGAGTCACAGTGCAGTCTGGGAGATGCAGTCTGTTGGGCGACTTTGGAGCAGCGGGAGGCCTGCAGCAGTAGCTAATGAAAACCACAATCCATAGCCAAGAAAATAATTGCTTCCTGGAATCACACACCAAGTTTCCACTGTTTTTTGGAAAAGGGGACGTGAGAAATGTGAAAGCAGCTCAGCGTGACATTACAGGCAGACATTTGGTTTGTGATCTGTATATCACTGGATGCTTGCCTGTTCTGTATAGCGGCCTGTCAAGGTGATGTATTTGTAACATGAACATGATAGGAAACTGCACTTATCTTTCATCCTTACATGTCCCTTTATGACCTTTTCAAACACTGATTGCCTAAACTGAAAAATGCCAGATCGCTGAGTGCAAAAACAAAGTCTGTTTTCTTTTATTTGTTCCCGGAAAGCTAGATTTTTAGGAGATGAATGACTTTCATCAGCAGCTTGGTGTTTTCTGAGCAACCCAAGACGTAAACTATTTAATCTCAGCAGCAGAGCCGTGAAAACTGGTGGCTTCATGTCAAAATATACACACAGGAGGATGCGAAAATAGATACACACACACACACACACACACACACACACACACACACACACACACACACACACGCATACTCACATACCTAATTCAAGGTCATCACTGGGGTTGTGCAGCATGATCCTCTCCATGCATTTCTCATGTTCACGCTTGATGATACAGTGCCCGGACTCTGAGGCCACCTGGAGAAAATAAACAAAAACACACACACCGTGCCACAATAAATATCGACTGTAGTGATACACGGCATCACTGAGGATAGTGTTAAAGGCTCTGGAAACCTTTCATAACCAGCTTCTTGCTCTTGCCAAGAGCTACGATATAAACACAGTAATATCTGCCAAAGTTAAAATTACACCCTTTATGTGACATTTTATGTCTAAGTGGCTAATGGGAACAACAGTTTTTGAAACCAGTACTGAGTGAGATCACTGCAGACGGCAGTGGCGAAAAAGGCTGTGATGTAATGCTGTGCACACGTGAGCCGTCATATTAACGTCCATTATAAGTGTTTGTTTTGGTGCACGTTCAGATTATTATTTTCTGTGCCTGACAACTAATTGAAAGGATCCCTACAGAGATTGACCTTTCATTTATACAGCAAGATCCTTTTGGTTTCCTCAAAAACAGCCCAGAAATTGGTACCGTCAAACCCACCAGACTCTGTTTAAATAAACAGTAATTTTATCATCATACAACACACTTCATTCAAAGTCAACAGAAACAAAATGAAACTCATAAAACCCATCTTCGTTCCTCTTTCCACTGTTCCAACAATCACCAACTCTGGTTTGGTTGAAATAAACCCTTAATTCGCCCAGTTAGATATGACAATATGCTGGCTTTATACACGCTAAAATTACTATTATTTTAAATGGAGTCTGGTGGGTTTGCTAGGACTATTTCTGGACAAATAAAAAGGATCTTAGTCTTTAACAAAAATGTTTATCTCTGTAGGGATCCTTTCCATAACGTTGTCAGTCACTTATAACAATCTGAGCCTGTCAATGGTAAAAACAAGCACTTTTAGTGGACGTTAATCGGTGTTGCCAAATGCTAGGAGTTGTTACTTTGCAGCCTGTTTAGCGGGTGCCCTCTCACTTAATACTGGACCAGTTTAAAAACTGGTAACTCAAAAAAACAGGGGAAATAGGGACCAAGTTGAAAAATACAGAAGTCACCCTTTAACGTTTGCCTGTTTGTATTTTTGTGTGTACTTTCCTCACTCATTTAAAATGTGCAGAGCTTTGGGGGAGGAAGGGAATGTCTGGTATTTACAAGGACAAATCTGAACTTAGCAAATCAAGAATTGCAATACTTAGGTTGACAAAGAGATGCCGCAGTCAATCAAATGTGATAAAACCAGAAACATGAGTTTCAGACCAAGTAGGTTTGTTTTTCTTACTTTAAGTTTGATTGTTGCTTATTGAGTGTCAAGTATTTGATGATTTAGAGAAATACTTAAGATTTGAGAGTTGCCTTTTAGCTGCACTGATCAATATTTCTATTCTGACAACACATAAAATAAATAAATGTCAAATTAAAGGCATCACTTATCGTGACAAACCCACTGAGGACTATCACCAAAATCTGCAGTTCCCTGTCAGGGGAGTTTTGGTGTTTTTCAGCTCATTGTTTTGGTTTTCAGGACCACACATCCACTGTTTTGGTTCACTGTCATGGCTTTCATCAGGTCCACCTCTAGCTGCAGCAGCAGAAGGCTCTGATAAACCCACTGTACACTACCTTCTCAGAGTCAAACAGCACACAGACAAAGTCAGAGACTAGCTAATGAACATAGTGTAGCATTTAGCAGCTTCAGAGTCAGATATTTCTCTGAAGGTGGCAGTGCTGTTTGGGCTGAGAAAGCCTGTGGGTTTATCTTCTCTATCTCCTTTAACCTTAGCTTATATTGGAGTTATGCTATGTAGCGTGTGAAATAGAGTATGGTGAATGTGCTAGGAAAGGTAGTATCAGCACTGCTTTTACCTGGAGCTCGCATAAATGGAGCCTGGGGTTGGTTGAAGGTGGCGGTGCTGTTTGGGCTGAGAAAGCCATGTGTAAGTAAGGTAAAGGAGGTTGTTGGGTCGGTGAGGGTAGCAGTGAGACCTGGCATTAGGGGAGTGTCTCTGGGATGCCAGAGATCACTGTCTGGCGTCCCAGAGGTGTCGTGGGACCAACTAGGCGAAACACTGGTGAAAGGAGGTTCCCACCTGATGACCCCAAAGACATGCTAGTTATCACTGCTCACTGGTTTGTATAGTTAAGCCTTGCCATAATAGCTTATCATAGGGCTTATGAGTGCTGATCCTTTCTCTAGAGCACAAACTTCTTGTGTTTATTTGAACTCAGGAGAGTTAAAGGGAGAATGATATCAGCTAGCATTTTAAGTGGTCAGTAATATCACTAGAAATAAGTGCTAATGTTGCTCTGTATCTGCTGGATGTGGAACTCAGTAACTGTTCGCTAACAGGTTAACTTTATGCCCCTGAGTGGGCAAAAAAATTAATTAATGCAGGGTCAAAAAGTACAATTTATTCTGTGTCTCTGCATTAAGTGTTTCAGTCTATCTATCTGTTGGTACATGTCAAATATTTGTCAAAGCATTTATGAGTATCCTGTTTATACCAAACCTCTCTTTTTCCCTCTGTAAAATGTTATTTCTGATGACTCATCCTGCACTCTGTTGACTCATGGGTCGAAGCAGCTAGTGGAGTGGTATCATGGGTCAAAGGTGTGTGTTTGTCATTATGTTAGTAAAACATAAAATTGTCTTTCTTGTTCTTCGCCTCTTGATTAACAAGCTGGGGGATGAGGGAGTTGTAAGCGGAGGCTCCAAAGTTTTGTTTTGCAGAGGTTTGCAAATTTACATCCACTTTTGAGTCATCAAATCCATGCACAATATTTTCCAGTGTCTCTTAAATTTGTATCTCACCAACATATTCCATGTCACTTAGAATTACAGTGGAGTAACTAAGGTGGGTCTGGTTCCAAGGTGCAGTCGGGGAAACTATTAACCCAGTGGTAGTCGAGTTAATATAAGTCACGCTCCTTCTCACTCTCTTAAAGCCAATCTCTGTTTTGCACCTTTACCTTTCATGCACCCTCCTCCCTCCCTCTAACAGTGAGCTGATAGGTGTAATACGTCCCAGCCCTCTGAGCCATGGCTGACTCATCACTCTATCTCTCTGCCCTCCAATATGAATTCACTCCAGGCCTTGCTGCCGAGATAAGATGGGGCATCAACCAACTGTGAAGATGTCCCAGGATTTACCTTCTTTCTTTACTGCACCACACGTGGGCGGAATTTTAAAACGCTGCATGGGTTACGTGAAACATCATCAGAGGCATCTTTTATCTAGTTTCTGGTGCGATTCCATTTCCAGACAACAATATTGGACGCTGGACAGAAGCCATGCTGGCTAAACAAAAACAGAAGCAGATACTGAAGAGCTCACTTTTTCATGTTGTCAGGAGTGTTTGATATTATTTAATGAAGCAGACGCTGGCGTTGCTTGAGAGAAAAAACCTCTTTGTACCCGTTGCAAGCATCCATGTTGCTAAGCAGCAGGTAACCAGCTAGGAGCCAATACATATTGTAGGCTTTCCAGAAATATGAAATAATTGGATGCAGATGACTAATATCTGTTTGGCATAAATGCAGAGAGGCCTGTATGATGACAGTGTTCAATATTTCAGTTATGCAACACACATGCACACACTCACTTGCAACATTCCTGAAGAGTGAGCATCTGTAGCTGCTGCTGACATTCCCCGTTTCACAGAGGGGTTATATGCCCGACTATTTATTGCCCGGCCCCAGACCGATTGCACGGCAACCGGCAGAGACTCCAGAAAGTTATTTCTCCCAAACAAGAAATAATTCTGCACATAACTGCCTATAAAACAGCCTATTGTCATTTTTATACTTTGTTTTTTTGTACAGTAGCAAAACATTTTAATTATGGAGCTTTACAGGTGCTGGTGGGCAGATATTTGTTGCTGGACTGAGCCAGGCAAGCTGTTTCATCCTGTTTCCAGCCCTTATGCTAAGCTAGGCTAACCTTCTTCTGGCTGTGGCTTCATATTTAACCGTAAATCAACTGATTTTATTTGTCAGATGTAATCATAGGCTTTATGGTGCAGCTCCAGTGAAGCATATTCTTGCCAGTTCCTTCACTTTGTGCATTAAAAAGAGTTAAAAAAGATATAAATAGCAACAAATATATGTGTATGATGGGAGTGTGGGCAGTTTAAGACAGTGTCTTCATTCAGTATCCTTGTGGCCTGAGGGTAGAAGCTCTTCCTGAGCCTCTCAGTGCTGGTCTGGTCTATCTGGTACCTTCTTCCTGACCTCTGCAGGGAGAAAAGGCCACTATCTGGGGGGGTTGGGATCCTTAATAGTTCTCTTAACCTTGTTCTTGCAGCACCTATAGTACAGCAGAACAAAGGGCTCTTTGAAGGGCCTTGTGGTCCTGTTTGGTGCTCTCTCCTGACCTGGCAGCGATGTTCCCTGTCAGAACGCCCTCGAAGATGCAGAAATTGAGAAGAAATTTGTCAGTATTTGAGGGGAAACCCGAGTCAGTACGCAACACCCAGGTCAGGAACTTCATGATGAGGACACCAAGGTACTCAAAGCTATCCCCCATCTCCACTGAGGCCCTGCTCACGTCAAAGAGGGTGTAGTTCCTTCCCTGCCTCTTCTCAAAGTCCATTATCAGAGAGATGCAAAATCTGTTATCTAACTCTCTGTTTTAATGGAGCATTTTTAGTAAATCACAAGTTTGAATCCAGCTTGTAGAAATTAGGAGACTTCAAAGCTGGTGCAGCCCAGTCCAGGTTAACTGAGGACTGCTAAAACAGGCGCCATGACAACAGTGCACAGGGCAAAGGACAGATCAATTAATTTTTTTTAAAGTGTGCTTCTCATTTTCCTTTCCCCAGTCACTCCTCTCCTTTCCCTTGAACAGATGTCTGTCTAGATAAACCGTCCATTTTGAAGCTGCAGAGCCACGTTTCCCTCCCCCCCCCCAAGGCTATTTTCCAGGGCCAGATAACTCAGTAGCTCCCACAGTTGCGCACGGCACAGATAATAAAACTCCAATTTGACGTCGCAGACCACTGGCCTGGCGTACAGACCCGTTTGACACACAATAAGTACATCACAACAGACGTATCTGCCACATCAGCCGCTGAAGGTCAGCCTGAGACTGCACTGTGCAGAGATGTCAGCTGGAGGAACCCGTCACACATGTTCGGGGGGCAGCGTTAACTCTGAGGTTAGAAAAGATGTTTGTGAAGGTCGCAGTGTGAATTAATTTTAGTCTCCCTAGTAACCATCATTAGACTGGTGAGGGTGTGAGTATAAAAGGATAAAGACATCATTATCAAATTCATAGATAAAGGATGATGTCAGAGTCTCATTTATTTTCAGATGGACCAAAAACAGTTTATGTATCTGTGCAGCTTCACCGGGGAAACTGCTGCTGTGCCGCATCACAGTGCTGGATATGATTCCTCCCACACATCTTGCACAACTCTTCCATTCTGCTTTTTATTTCAATGAGACCGCTAATAAAAGTGAGTCACAGCAGATGGATAGGCAGCTCTCCGGTCAGCCGGGCCATCTGTTATTGTTCTAACAGGCGGCCAGTCGTTTTAGCGCAGAGCTGATCCAGGACCTGTAACGTATGCTGATGTGCTGATGCGGCATATGGTGATTTCCACGCTTCCAGCGCTTGTCACAAACATATGAAAATAAACCAAATCTGAAGCTGAGAAAGTGTGAACACACTCACTCCCTTATGGTTAGGCATTCCTGTATGTGCCGGACCACACACACACACACACACACACACACACACACACACACACACCTACACATGTGCACAGTCTATAGATACATGCACACAAACTCTACTCACCAAGGGCAGCAGAAAGATTGCAGTCAGCAGGTAGCCTCTCATTGTCTCCTGTGAAGCGCTTGTATCCAGAAGGCTCCACAATATATGTGTGTGTGTTTTTGTCTCAGTGTGTGTGTGTTCACAGGGACACACTGAAATTGCTCCCCTCAGCGTCACCACACTTCAGCATCAAGGGCTCTGAAATACAACACACAGAGGAAGAAAATGTTCTGTAAGAGAACAAACAACAACAACACTGTGATACGAGAGTGTCGCCACCGTGTTAGACACCTGCACCACTCTGTCATTTTATTCTATTAGTCAGAGACACAATAAGAAAAGCAAAATGCAGATATGTTACATTGTGATGTGTTATAATACTATGATGTTAACATTTTAAAACTCTTTACTGTTAGTGGATATTTTTTACATGTTTTGTAAACTTAAGTATAGAATAATTGTTGTTAACTGTTAAATTGTTTTAGTTTTTGAGATTGTTGTTGCAAAGTTTTTCCCCATTTCTCATTTCAAATTTTTTATTTAAAAATATCCTCAATATTCCTGACCATAAAAAACCTGGCACTCTCCCAGGTAATGTCACAATCCTATTGGTTTGTTATAATCACAAGTTTTAATACTTTCAACTTTGTTTCAAAGAAATCGTGTTGTGTCTATAGTTTTGGCATAACGGGCGGCTTAAAATACCTAAATAACCATGAGCCTCAGCTGCTGTTACCATGGAGAGGAAACCAGTCAGAGACCTGAATTCAAAACCTGTAGCTGAGAACAACAGACGGCACCATAGTCATCATAATTCATCCTAAATTGAGCCAGAATTTAAACCTGAATTAATTTTAGTGTTGTCAGAAACACTGATTTATTGACACATATTGATCCTGAATGATTGGAACAGTTTCAATACAGCAGTATTGATACACCAATTGTTGTTGTTGTGATGACTTGATGTTGTCTTGTCTTGCTGTTGATATTGCTGAAGCTGCTGTGTCTTGATGAATATGATCTATTTTGTCATTGTGTTGTTTTTTATATATAATAGTGTCCTTTAACAGAGAACTTATTCTGTGTTTCCTGCCCAGGGACTACAGATGAAAATGAGCTAATAGCTAACTCTGGTGCAGCTAAGTAGCTGTGCACTGTCCCTGTTAAATAAATAAATAAATATTGTTCATGTTTACTACATGCCTTCTGCTGTTCTCTGCTCCTAACCAAGAAAGGAAAATGTGTCATTGCAATGTCAAAACATTGTTATATTTATATTATAATACATTTTTTGAATTGTATGCCCTAAATGTCAATGTGTCCTTGTAGCATTGAAAATACAATTGGATATAAATATTTTTCAAGGTACTGGATAGGAGGTAGTGAAAACACCAATCCATTTAAAAAGCAGGTTGCAAAATCCTTTTCCTTTCCATCCACCTGCAATTAGCAGCGTACATCACTGCATTTTAAGCTCTGTGACTGGATGCTTCTTGTCGAGATGCACCTATGAGCTGCAGCTACCTGCTAGCTAAAGTTTTTATACACACAGGTTTGTATCTCCAACTTTTTCCCACAGTAACAGATATTTTCAGACACAGTCAGGGGTGTAAATATAGATAGTGTAGGCAGTGTGATTGCACTGGGGCCCCTGGGTTTAAGGGGCCTGTTGAGAGAACAAGTGATTCAGATTGCCACTTTGGAAATAAATCTGTACTCAAAGATTAACGATTAAAAAAAGAATATTGTAGATTTAAATATGGTGCCATTTGCTTATATGTCCTCAAAAAGGTAAGGACACTATTGTAATCCTAGGTATTCTTCTTCTTTCTTCTTCCGAGGAAATCATACTTCCCATGGGTGAAAACTCACCAAACTTTGCACAAAGGTCCAGTCTCATGCCAGATATCCTCAGCTGTAAACTCAAGCCAATAGTCCTGATGGTGGCGCTACAACCATACGTGCTACAACTTCTCAACTTTCATCAAACTGTAGCCCCAATACTGAAGAAACTTTTGTACATTTAAACCTATTAAAAATTATGAAGTTCATCACTCTGTTTTTTTCAAAAACTGTAAAACCTATTAAACCTATCTCCTCCCACAATTTTTGCTCAATTGACACCAAACTTGCTACAGAGCATCTTCAGACTGTCCTACAAAAACTATGTTTCTCAGATTTTTGATAAATCAAAAATCTGAGAAACGTAGTTTTTGTAGGACAGTCTGATTTTTGATAAATCAAAAATTGAGCCTACAGTGCATCAAAATGTTTGACTGTAAACAGTACTGTAAACATATACATGCAATTCTTGCTAAATAAATCTTCAATGTTCATGAAAAAATGACAAAATTCTAGAGTCATGGTAGATGATGTGTGGCAAATTTCAGAATTTTATCTCAAAAACTGAATTTTGCTCTCATGTGAACAACTGGAGTCAATGTAAAAATGGCAATTTTAAACATCAGTTTTTCACTTATGGAGCAAATCAATCATTGTTACAAACAAATAACCAACATCTCCATGCTGTCTAGATGCAATATGTGTATTTTCAGATTTTTGTCTTAATAACTGAATTTTTTACAGTGGTTTCAAATCTGCCTTTCCATGCACAGATGGCTGCTTTCCTACACAACAGTGAATGGCTTACTCAAAGTTGCTACTTGCCAATTAGCTCAGAGCGGTAGATGACCGTCTTAGGTTCCAGAGGTTGCGGGTTTGAGCCTCAACTGTTGCAGAACCCACATTGTAATGTAAACATCTTCTTGTGCTCCAGCTTATTGCTTAAAATTGCCTGAGCGTGACAGATCACTGCGCAGCATCTTCAAGTCTTTGAAGTCTTTCTGCTAGAAAATCTGCCTTCACATGCTTGAAAATAAACCAAACTTTGCACAAAGGTCCAGTGTCAATACTTCAGTGTGAAACCATCTGAGGCTTCTCACTTTGCACGTAGCTCAACTAGTTAAACATCAGTTTTTCACTTATGAAGCAAATCAATCATTGTTAAAATAAATTACCAACATCTCCATGCTGTCTAGATGCAATATGTGTATTTTCAGATTTTTGTTTCAATAACTGAATTTTTTTTTTACAGTGGTTTGAAATCTGCTTTTCCATGCATGGACAGCTGCTAAACCTGCATGTCTGGCTTAGTCAATTTGTGAAGCTACACATGGACTGACTAATTAGCTCAGTGAGATAGAAATTGATTCTTAGTCTCAGAGGTTGTGAGTTCAAGCCTCAGCTGATGCAAAAGGCAGATTGTGTTGCTAAATGTCTTCCAATTCTTCTGCTTGTTGCTCAGAATTGCCTAAAAATGCCCGGACCCGACCCATCGCTGCGCAGCAGCTATAAGTTTTATTTTATTTTTTGAAATAGTCAGTGGCTATCTAGAACAAAATGATGTGCTTTTTTGAAAGAAGCTACAAAATCTATAAATATAATATAAAAACTGTTCAATTAAATGATTAATTTCTGACTTTCTTTGATATTTGTGTCAGATATACAGTGATGATTGCTGGGTAATACGTATGTTGATATTGTCCTTTGTCAAGTCTCTATTTGTGTCAAGACAATACATGCACAATAGCGTGCACTAGGGTCTGTCATAACTTCCTTACACCAATGGACACAGTTTTTTTTTTTGTTTTTTTTACTGGTGCTTTCAACAGGAGACTTTTATGTCTACAAGACAAATAAATTAGACATTTCCTTACAGAACCACAGATGCCCAGAATTGTTTAGTCTGTGGAACAAGACAATTTGTGGACTTATTCATCTGTTAAACCTTTGAAATTGAAAAATTGATCAAACTGGGGTTGAGACAAAAAGAAGCTTAATTAATCAGCAACTATTTTAATAATCAAAAAAACGTCAAAGTAACTGTGATATGCTGCTTTTTATTGTCTTATGTGATAGTAAAATGAGTCTCTTTAATTTGGGGGGTGTTAGTCACACAAAATGAGCAATTTGATGACATTATTGTGGGATTGTGGAAATAGTTATGAGCACTTTTCATTATTTTCTGACGTTTTATAAACCAAACAATCAGTACTTTAATCAAGAAATAATCATGTGATTTAATCATAATGATAATAATAACAGTGCAGTACAACAATGTGTTGAAGGGCTGCAACTAACAATCACACTCCTCCTCAGTCGTACATGCATCACTTCCTATCTTATCCCAGCAGAATCCTACACTCATAAAAACCCCCTCAATCAAATCTCAGAGGCGACATTTGTTGTCTCTCACCGAGGTTATATACGACCACAAAAGATATGTCATCACCTGCGCTCTAAATTAAAGCAGAAAGTTGAAACAAAAGCGCAGATTTATGGAGGACAAGTTGATCACCAAAGGCAAGAAATTTGGAAGGATCGCATAAATTTACTTCAAGATAATGAAATTCATATGCCTCGGGGTCAGACTTTAAAACACACACCACCCTCCAACTCCCTTCCTTTTATGTCTTACTCATCCACACAGCCTCCTGAAAACACAATGATTCACCGCAAACACAAAGCGCACTGGCCAGCACCAGCAGAGACATATATAACACACATAGGTACAACCGGTGAGACACACACACACACACCCAAACCAGCTAAGCTAATTCATGCACACACACAGACGAATTCCTCTCTGTGTCCCTTCCCTCTAGTACCAAATCCAATTACCTCTAAAGCATCTCTCGGATGCTTTATCAAGTAATAGGACAGGCCGTGCTCGGAGGAGAAACCCGGAGATATAGAGGAGGGATAACGTGTGTCAAGTAGGGCTGGAAACTGTTGAAAAACACACAATCAGGCATAAGACAGATACTTTCCACACATGGTATCAATTAGCTACATTTCTCTCCAAAATGTCACAGCAGTCATGTTGCTGGAGGCTCCAAATGAAGTTAAGAAACAGTCCTCCGGAACAAATCCATATGGCTTTGGCATGAGGAAGCACTGGTGCAGGGAACAGCAGAAGGGGTTGAACATCAAAACCACCCTGAGGGCAATATGGCAAGAGAATCTTTGCTCAGCACTGGATACATGTGTACAAGCTTTAAAGGCGTGGGAATTTTGAGACATATTTAAACAATGTTCAGCCCCAGTATTCATGTGAAAACTGAGGAAGTGAAGCACTAAATGTGGGTTTAAATAATGCACTGATTTAATTGTTTATTTTTCCAGAAGTACTTAAGAAAAGACACATGGATATAAGAGTTCTCATGCGGATTTCCAATCATAATAATGGCTGAACTTGACCAAAAACAGACCGAGTGGGAAAATTGGGAACCACATCAACTATGTGTGTGTGTGTGTGTGTGTGTGTGTGTGTGCGCACATGCATAAAGCTGTATCTACAGAGAAAAACAAGAAGCTCCACTTAATGATTCATCTCCACTGTAAAGGGAATTTTAAAGATCTGTCTGCACACACCAGCTTCCTTCTCATGTGTGTTGAATGCCGCTCAACATCGTGCTGCATTAATAATTCATCCCCAGTTTTAAACGATCCCAGTAAGACAGGAGTACGCCTCCAATTAACCCAAATGCAAGTCTGTTAAAGCCTAAAAGGGGGGGTTGCGTGTCTGTCAGTATGCAATCACGCAGCCATTCAAAATCATTAGTTCCAGGCAGCTTTGTGAACATGTTCAGTTAATGTTCCTGTGCCATAATAAACAGGCCACATACAGCAGGATTAACAGTTTATCTATGGAGTCTTTTCTTTTTATTTAAATTACAGCTTGCAGAATGTCACACACGGTTTGTGGGAGAAAAATGCAACAGTCTAAATTACAATCAGTGACAAATGATTTTCCCCTTGGTGCTGCAGAATCAATACACTAATTTTGCCCAGCCTTTATCCCTTCTTCATACACGTTTTATCCATCAATGCATGTGGATGACCTTCGCTTTGCACATGGAAACATCAGCAAGAAAAGCGTCCACCTACTGAACACTGCCTCTCCTGAAATCCATCCCCAGGTTGCCTCCTCATTTAAGAAGAAATATGCTTTTTTAAATACATATAGCCTCGGGATCAGTGAAAGCCTCCTTAATTGATCAGCCGCAGCCAAAGCCAGAGATGTGATTAAGAGCGCGCAGCACTCGGCGTGCAAAACAAGTCAAAGCAACTTACCGATGCGTAATTTTCAGAGGCGCAGATATCTACACATGAAGCCATCGGTATTCACGCATCCCCGCCGTGTTTGGGTGTGATGGTGTTTTCGGAGAACACGTTGTTTTACTCCTAAAACGGTCGGTCCGGAAAACGACAGGTGCCTTTTTGCTGCTGTTATTGCTGCTGCTGCTGCTGCTGCAGGACGCACTCACCGCGTTGGCTGCTGCTGCGGCACCACGACGATGTGGAGGAGGAGGTGGAGGAGGAGGAGGAGGAAGAGGAGGAGGAGGAGGAGGAGGAAGTCAGCTCCTTCGGGATTCGCACCTCGTCAGACACAGAGACAACAAAGTGAGACAACAGTTTAGTCTACAAATGCAGCTGGAGGGGAGAGAGTTTTGTTTTGTTTTTTAACAAAAAAAAAAAAAAAGTCTGAACACTGGGATGTTGAAGTGAAAGGAGAAACGATCGCGTCCTTATGCGTGGGACTTTGTTGCAGAAAATAAACTATTCATACAGCTCTGACATTTGCGCCTGCGCCACTCAGACGCTCCAGAAGGCGCAAGGTCCGGTTCCCTGCTGGGTGAAATTTGAGAGGCACTGAGCCGGCCCCATGATGTGTGTGACTCACGTTTAGTCAAAAGTTGAACATCTGAATTCCCGCCTGTGTTCCACATTAATCCAGAAATGCTGGTTAGTCAGGCTGCACTGTGGCATTTTGGTTCAAAACGCAGCCGTGTTCCCATTAAAGTGATTTGTAGCTGCCTGTGTGGCCGCTGGCAATCCTGTTTACTTTCAGCACCACGGACAGCGACCAAACAACCGCTTCAGGGCATCGATGGACTCAAAGCAAAAGTCCATTACAACATTTTATCTGAAAATAAACAACAGTCTGAATACTAAGAGCTGCTTTAATTCAATCTCAACAGGATTGATCCGTGCGGTGGCCTTGGACCAGAGTCTCTGTATGAAGGGGCTGTTAGCTGTTGTTGGTGAGTCATTGAAATGACTACAAAGAGATGCAAAACGAACAGAGAGACAAAGCAACCACACACTGATGCAAAATGACCACAAAGGGACATAAAGCAACCACAGAGATGCACAAAACTACCACAGAGGCAAAACCACCCCCAAAAGGTCATAAAGCGACCTCAAAGAGATGACAAAGAGACATGACATGACCGCACAGGATGCAAAAGACCACGAAGAGACACAAAACAGCCATTGAGATCCTTAAATTAACACAAAGTGACCACAGAGGCAAAACAACCACAAAGAAACACAAAGCAACCACAAGGAGACACAAAACAACGACAAAAAGATGCAAAATGACCACAAAGAGACATAAAACAATGACAAAGACACATGAAATAAGCAAATAAGATGCAAAAAGGACCACAAACAGACAACAAACAACCCCAAGAAGACACAAAATGGCCACAAGGAGACAGAAAACGATGTCAAAGACACATGAAATAACCACACAAGATGTAAAAAGGACCACAAAGAGACAGAAAACAACCACAAGAAGACATAAAATGGCCACAAGGCGACACAAAACAACCACAAAGAGATGCAAAATGACCACAAAGCGACGACAAAGACATATGACCTGACCAAACAAGATGCAAAAAGACCACAAAGAGACAAAAAATGATCACAGGAAGACACAAAATTGCCACAAAGAGATACCAAAATAAACCACAAGGAGATAAAAAATGACGACAAAGAGACATAAAACAAACTCAGAGATGCACAAAACAACAAAAATACCACAGAGGCAAAACAATCCTAAAGAGTCACAAAGTGACCACGAAGAGACGCAAAATGACCACAAAGATGCTAAATGACCCCAAAGAGTATCAAAATGACCACAAAGAGACACAAAATGATGACAAAGACACATGAAACTGACCACACAAGATGCAAAAATACCACAGAGACACCAAAATAAATCACAAGGAGAGGCAAAAAGAACACCAGTGGCTCAAAATGACCATAATGACACACAATAAAACCACAAAGAGACAACAAATGACCACAAAGAGATGCAAAACAACCAAAAAGAGACCCAAATGACCACAAAGAAACATAGCACAATGCAAAACAACCACAGAGAAACACAATACGACCACAAGAAGATACAAAAGGACAACAGAGAGACATAAAATGACCACAAGGAGATGCAAAATGACCCCAGTGAGACAAAAAACTACCACAAGGAGAAATAAAATGATGACAGAGATGCAAAATGACCACAAAGAGACACAAAATGACCACAGTGATATGCAAAATGACTCCAGTGAGACAAAAAACTACCACAAGGAGACATAAAATGACCACAAGGAGATGCAAAACAACCACAAAGAGACCCAGATGACCACAAGTTAATGCAAAACAATCACAAAAAAACCCACAAAATGACCACAAGGAGATGCAAAATGACCACTGAGAGACATGCTTGACCATGGTGATTTGCAAAATGACCACAAAGAGACAGAAACTGAGCACAACAACCACTAAGAGACACAATACAACCACAAGGAGATGCAAAATGACCACAAAGAGATGCAAAATGATGACAAGGGACATCAAATTATACAACACAACTTCAGAGAGACACAAAATGACCACAAGGAGATACAAAATAACCACAAAGACACAAAATAACCACAAGGAGATGCAAAATGATCATAAAGGGACAAAAAAAAAACAATGACAAAGAAACCCACAACAACTACAAAGAGATGGAAAATGACCACAAGCATGTTTGTAGTCATTTTCTGTCTCCTCTAGTACAGGGGGTGTGGGTGTTTGTAGCCCCTGATATGATACTATGATAATACAGCTTATTATTGCCAAGAAACAGGGTTTGAAACGTGAGTATTAACACATTTTTATTAATTTTTAAGGCCCTCCCTTCTTTAAAACTGTGCTCCAGTCTGGCCCCCTTATTCAGTTTCTAAACCTGCCCCTGGATCCAGGCGAGACAATTTCCAGTGGCAGCTATATGCAGGACAGTGTTTTGAGTGCAGGAGTGATTGATCACCCAGCTGGGGCCTTTTGATGGCTTGGCCATAAATCAATGAGGCATAAAAAGTATTAAACCCTGCGATGATGTGGGTATTCTCAGAGAACAAAACAGAAAACAGGAAATGCCACAATGACTGACTTGAAGACACTTGCCCAATCAAAATATATTAAATGCTGAGGGGGAAAAAAAAAAACAACCCATGAAAACGGCTGATTGGATGAGGGGTAGTGACGCACGTCTCCTGCTGTTCCCGGAACATTTTAACAGTGTTACTGGCCTCAAGGACATCCATGGAAATGCTCCCATTGAGAGAAATTCAGAAATTCTCTGCTACTGCAGTCAGCAATCTGTGGGCTATTTTTGTAGCATAATAGCAGGTAAGACAATGATTTGAGGCTTGTTTCCATGGAAAACACTCAGCTGCATCTTTCAGTGGCTTCTAGTGTTTTGACTCTCCAAATCTGCATGAACTTTAGACGAGGCAGCGAGGCAAAGACAGTCTGTCACTGCTGTGATCATTGCAACTGTGTGAGCAGAATAGAAACAGAGATAGACAAAAAAATAAATAAATATCACCATGTTTTTTTCAGAAATATCTCCACAGACAGTGTCCTTATCATGGTTACAGCATGAAATAATCGATTTAAGGTTTCAGGCATTAGCCCAAGGACATGGTGACATTGATGGTCAGGACCATAATTGAAATGTCTGTCAGTGTCAAAGGTCAAAGCAGCAACCTTCTGGCTATGAAGTGGCCTCTCCACCCTGAAAACAGAATACTAGAGATGGTTATTTCATATATTTAAAAGCATATTTTCAACAAAAATGGCTTAGGCTGGGATCAGGTAGATTATATTCTGTTTGTATAGTTTAGGTTCTGTAACCAAAATGCAGTTCCCACGAACTGATGGGAAGAGTTTCTTTCTTGTTTGTTGCTTTATTGACATAAGTCAGTCTCTTGAAAGCGCCCCATTGTGCCGCCACTCAATGAGCCTCTCCACAGGACACATCTCCCTCTCTCTGTCTGTCTCCCTTCAGCCATTGTACAACAATCATACTGCTGGATTGCCATGGCGACTCGTCTTCGACAGAATGTGGGAGAGAAGCATCAGTTGGTTGAGTGCTGAGCCCATTTATCCACCTCATCTCGGAGAGGACGCTGTGGGGAACCAGACCTCATCCTAACCCCCCTGCCCCTCTTCATTCTCCTCCCACATATCTGCCTCCCACTGAGTGTCCTACTTGTGGAGGATTAATCAATCGGTGATGCACATGAGCCGAAGGCAAGACTTGACAAAGATGAGACAATTCAAAATTCAACCCATTTTTATCTTTTTGTTTCTTTTTTTGTTTTCATTTTTTTGACCTTGTGTGCGTGCAAATAGTTTTGCTAGTTATGCACTTTGTCTCTATGAAAAGCGCTATATGAATGAATTTTACTTACTTACTTTTAACCATTCATTCAACAGGGAGAGCGTCTTGATTGGATGACTGATGTTTAGATTTTCCCCACAAACTGACGAACCAGCATGGCTAGAAAACATAAACAAAAACAGGCACAATGGACAGGAAGTTAACAGCCCACCATACTTACATCATCAGCCCCCTTCACTCCTTGGTCCAGAGGCAGGAGCCCTGAAGGAAATGCCAAGTTAGCATTTAGCTAGCTATGAAAGTTGTGTCTCAAATCGCCTACTTCTGTACTTACACTTTATATTAGGGCCCGACCGATTTATCGGCCGGCCGATTATAGCCATTAGAGAATAATCGGCAATCGGCCAAAAGTTGGCTGATTGACGCTGATGTTAACACTTATATTTTCATCACTAATAAAATGCAGGGGATATGGTATTGAACCTACCTCTGTTAAACTGGCAATAATAAGAAGAATTCTGGTACTGTGAACATATATGTGAATGTCCTAATTCATGTAGAGTTTGCATGATTATTTTATTTCCCAGAGGTTTACTGCCTTTTTGCACATCATATTTTTGATTTATTTTGTGTTCAAATTGTTCATATGCTGCTTGTTCCACACAATGTCTGATAATAAAAGTATTTGAAATTGTAAAATGTGCTTCCTTCATTTTATATCTTTGTAACGAGTGTTTGAACTATATTTAAGCCGTGAAAAGCAGGTATTTCGGGGGGTTTTAAATTGAAAAATGTAAAAAGTTAATCGGCCGATATATCATTTATCGGATTTTTTTATTCCATAATATCGGAATCGGAATCAGCCCCAAAAAATCCATATCGGTCGGGCCCTACTTAATATTCTCAGTACATAAGTGCGTTCACACTGAGAAGTATGGAAAAATGCAGTGCACTATGGGTACTCGGATGGTGCACTCAAAACAGTCAAGAAGTTGAGTGTGGAACTATGGACACTTCTCGCACTCAATGGTAGCCATCTTGGCTACATAGTGGAAGGGGAGGGACCACTTTTCAAACTGGAAACTGATGTTTTCTGCACTAAGCACCACCATACTGTTGTTGGGTATAAGCCAGCAGTATGTTTATTGGGTTAATTTAGCAGTCTGTAATGATTTGGTACGGCGAACAATAACGCAAATGTTAATGCCAGTTTGCTGACTAGCTAATTTGCAGTCGTCATTTCTGGTGAGTGCACAACGGCCGTGTTTGGTTTGAGACAACACTACCCTGTCGAAATTCGTGCACTACGCCAATAAGCACATAGTGCACATAGTGGAAGAGTACTAACGGAAGTATGTGATTTGAGACACAGCATAGGTTAAAACAGACGTCATTAAGGTTAGGGTTACATCTTCATATTTATGATGTGAACCACAGTTTCATGTATAATCAATAAAGTAAATGAATAAAGTAGATTATTGCTATGTTTGGCTGTATCTTTATTCACCACAATGTAGCATTGTAGCACGGTACAAATAACCATTACATAGGTAGATCTGTCTCCTACTGGTGGTGTCCACTCAGTTTACAGAGGCTTCAGGGTGAGATAGTGAAATTCATCTCAAACTAGTTCCTACATTGTGATGATAAACAGTTTATCTAAAATATAGCACTGTGGGTGAAGATACATGCAGTATATTTTGTTTGTCAAGTTCGCCATCACTGCAGGACATTGCGGTCTTAATTTGTTGTCATTAGAATAGGTGTTTTTTAAATATTTAAGGTCCTGTGTGCATTTTAACATTACCAAATCACCACCACCATTATTTTTGATACATTTGCATAATTACCACAAACATCGAGACCGCCGCCAAGACGATTGGCAGCTTCAACCGGCCTTTCCGCTACACTTTGTGTGCTACGGGGTTAAGATTTCACAGGAGGTCTCCTGGATTGCTTTATGGCACAAAAAAAGAAGGAGGAAGAGGAGGAGGGCTGCTGATCTTCCAGTACAGAAGGACTCAATGTTTTCTCGCAATGGCAGATGGTGAGATGTGCAAAAATTCTCAGTTACGAGCTCTCGCCCTCTTTCTTGCTCTTAAAAACAATTTCATGTGGAGGAATGCCAGTCGGTTGGAAGGACGCAGCGTGGTTTGTGGGAAATGAGTGGGAAATTTTATAAGGCATGAGCACCAACCAACTAAATACCATTACCATGTCAGATGAGCTGCCTTAAGTATGATATGAAAAAGAAAGTCTGCTATGTGCAATAACTTTTTAAAAGCAAGTTCTTGCAAATACACCATTGCCAACCAGATTATTCCAGGACTCTTCACCCACATGTAATTAGCAGTAATGTGAGAATGATATACTGAGGTTGATAGGTAACACATGGACCCTTTTATGATATTTAAAAGGTTCTTTCAGGTGCTTTTTTCCGAGGCCCTCGGTGGCGTTATGACAGTGTAGGGCCTGGACCTCCATTTTGTTCCTGACAAGTCCGTTCAAAAGCTTTTGATTGCCTTTAATGTGCGGCTGGCAGTGTGGATTGACTTCTCTGAGCATGCTGATATAATTGCAGGTTGTCAGAGAAAGGAGAAAAGCAGCTCAACGAAATGTTCTGTAATGGATGACACGTGTCGTCACGAGGTCTTTTCACTGGTGTGGGAGAGGAGAATGACAAATCACGCTTAAGAAGACTCTGTAGGGGAGAAATTAGTGTGTATGTGTGTGAGAGAGTGTGTGTGTTTCCGGGATTTAGTGTAAGTTACAGTGTTCAGGCATTTCCACTGTTGCCAGTCTAAGCAACAATAGTACATAAAGGAAGATGAAGGAAAATAAATGTTAGTTATAATTATGTTACTACAATACAAAGATAATATTCACCTACTGTAAAGACACAGTTGAGACATTATGCACACAAGACAAATATATCTCCTCTTTTGACAGCTACAGTAGCTACATGTAGATGTTACAGTGACTGTGCACATATACATTTTTCTACCTTTTTCCATTTCTGATGCCTTAAAGCAAAACAATGTGTACTTGTAAGCCCCCCTTTAATGGTTGCATATGTCTACCGGTTGTGACCAGTTTGACCGAAGACTAGTTTTTAGCTGCCACTAGCAGCTCTACAGCTCAGCTGGATTCGTTGGTTGGTCCACAAAAATTTCCCCACCCTTTGGCAGCCACAGTGTTTGCCCAGGGAGGCTGATATTTGGGTGTGTGTGTGTGTGTGCGCGCACATTTATGTTTGTGCTCATGCCAACTGGCAAAAAAGGGGCAACACGTGGAAGCATGCACGTACAGGAAATTTACGCTTGCTTCTTTCTGTTTTGTTTGAATCACTTTTAAAAGGTGTGAAACTTTTACCAGATTAAGCAGAAGATTAGACAAAGGTGATTATTTTTTTTTTTTTTACATAATTTGGTGTATTTTGTTCCTATTTTTGTTCCTAAAGCGTTTTAGCAGCTGGAGGTGGCTTTTTATAATTGTTTTTAATAAGAATGAGAATGAATGCTCGTGTTTTATGCATTGTGACGCACTTGCTAGGCGCCTGGCGTTTTTTGCCGGAGCGCTCTGTACTCCTCAAGTTGAAAAAACATGTCATCTTTTTTTCCCCGAGAAACTGGTGGTAGCGGTTGCTGGATACCCAGAGCTACACGACCCGATGATAGACAGCAGGTTGTCAAACTGCCCCTAAGTCATCCTAAAACATGCCTGTAAAATGGCCTTCATCGAGGCAAAGCTCCTGGACCAACTGGTGGTACTCCCCGTGATCCACCCTCTTTTTTAGGGTCGCATGTACACACACAGATCTCTGTTTCCCTGTGCCCAACAAACTATTTGCTGACAGCCTCTCACCCTCAACCAGAGCTACAGCAAGCACATGTTGCCTGTCCATTTACGTAACTAGATACTACTTACTGTTAAATAACTAAAATAATTAAATACACAGTAGATTGATTACACCGGAAGGTTAGAGTAAGGAGATGATGGTGTGGTTGCCTGGCAACAAAAAGGCAGTGCGGTGCACCCCGCGTTTTGTGAAGCGCTTTCTGTGTGATCGGGGCCTAAAACTTGCCTTTAAGAGCAAATTGCCAATAGCCAATTGATACGGTGGCCATGAAAGCTCAAATGCACATTGCAAATTAAGAAAACACATGCAAATGGACATGACACAAACAAATTAAGAAACATCTTCACCAATCCAACAACACACAAAAACATCGATGTGACATAACATGAGCAGCATGTTGAAAAAGTACTACAAGAAGCTGACAACAGAACCTGTTTCCAGGGGGCACTAAACAGTAATGCACATGACGGGGACTCACAGTGCTGGTTGTTGCTGTTTGTGGATTATGAAGTTATTGAAGTCAGCTATCCAACAGCAGTGTTGGGAAATCATGTAAAATTTAAGTTTTCTGGGGGGCTTTTTTTTAACACGTGCATCACTTTCTAATGTTCCCTGGAATCAGTTTTCATTGTATTGTGAGCTTCTTGCAGCGCTTTCTGTAAAATGCTGTGCATGTGTAGTCAAAATTATGTTTTATGTGTTTTAACAACTTGGTAAAGGTGTTCCTTCATTTGCTTGTGTTGTGTCTATATGTGTTTTTTTAGTTTGTAGTGCACTGAACTCTCAGGGCCACCGTATATTTCGGTCTCTTGAGGCACATAAGAGGACATTCTTACTCTGTAACTTTCATTTTTGGAAACATTCATGTTCAGCTTTTGAATTTCATCACATTAACCTTTGTTAATTTTAATACATCATCTATATTTAAACTCTTTGTTTTCTCAAGTTGATTAACAACATGGATCTGTGGCTGTTGCACGCCAAAACACATAAACCACGTCAAAAGGAACTAATTGGCTCAGGGCTCTGCTCTTCCAGACTGTTGTTATTGTAAACATTATGTGCACCATCAGAGAGATGAGTGGAGTTATGGTTGATTGTGTCTCTGATATTCCACATAATACTGACGTAGAAACACACACATTCAGCACATGAACACATACATGTGTTTTATATCATTGTTTTCTCTGTTGTGGTGTATATGGAGGTTTTATGATGAAAACACACGAGTGTTAAAGAGAGAAAAGACAATAAATCCAATTTTCAGCAAACAAAAAGACACAAACACAATAGCAGGACATTGATATGGAAATGGTTTTAACATCGAGGATCAGAGCAATATTCAGCAGACGTGAAAACAGGAAATGAAACCCCTTTAGAGAGCTCTAATTTCATATTCAGCGCGGCTCTGTTTATTCCAAAACACTGTGGTATTGATGTCTTTGTTTTCACCACTATGACTCTTATTTCTTAGTCATCGCTTCGGTAATGATGGCAGGCAACAGCATTACAAACTCCTCCAAATGGAGTTTACCAGGTTGTGTCTAAACTTAATGGTTTCTTTGGAACATTGCGCGTCTCTTGCACACATTAACGTTGAGGAAGAGACTATTAGGGGTAATTCCCACATCCAGTCAGTGGATTATCTTGCTAAATGCACACTTATTCAGATGACGTTCACTGTGAGTAAATCTGAAACATTTCCCTGCTGCAAAGGTGTGTGTTAGGATTTCCCCACAATTGGAGTTTTTTCCCAGTTTACCTTATATTTTTGTCAAGATTCTCTTTACTGCTGCTGGTCATGCTAAACATTTACTCACAACATCCTCAGACCACAGTGGAACAGGTCTATGCGTGAACAAAGATCACTGTGCAGTTGCTCAGCTGATTAATGGTTGCCACGTGCGACATACTAATCACTGTCATTCTGCTTTAGACAACTAATTATAAGGCGAGTGGAAGCCAGCTGCATGACCTCCGGGCTTTGTTCGAGCAGCTGGAGCTTTCAATACGCTACAATGACCATTTGGCCTTTTTCTGATGACTGAGATCTCATGAATGTCCCGAGGCTACATCACAGAGTTATTACTGAATGCTACTTGTTGGTGATCCAGCTCAGTCGATAGAAGAAAGTGCTGGCACTGTAAGTCTCCTGCAAACCACAGATACATTAGATTTATATGGTTTCATACGTATTACATCAGTGTTTCTACAGTAATGTACAGTAGTATGACTTTGTCATCAGGAGGTGGAGGGGATGGTGGATAATGTCACCTAGGTAAGATGCCTGCCAAGCTGCAGAGCACATTTCAGGACCAACAAACACTGGTTGTGTTTCTGTGAATCATCTCTTTGTTACCACCGGGGACAGTGTAGGAGAAATCTGTTGTTTTCACCATGCCATCGCTGCATTTTCTACCGGGCATTTTCAGACTTCAGATTTCAGCCCCAAATGCTTTATCAATAGCCCCTGATCTAAATATATAGGCTATCTCAAAAATAAGAATAGGGCTGTTAATAAAAACGAAACCTTTGTTCTAATAATCTGTCGTTCGAGTCATGAATTAGTCAATCAAAAACCCAACCTAAGGTTTCAGGTCCTCTGTGTCATTCAAGCAGCACATTTTGCGTGCACCGGTAATCACTTAAATGTTAAAGGCTTTATATTTACATATATACTGTGGAACAGTTTAATCTATAATAATACATTCTCATTTATCAGTTGATCATTTTTTGTATTTTTAATCTGTGTCTTCAAAGTTAAGCAGGTAAATAAATGTAGTGAAGAAATGCAGAACAGTAGGCAGCTGGACATGGAACAAAAGACGAGCTTTAACATAGCTGACTTAGACCATTCAAAACAGGCAGTTAAGTCTAGGTCCAAAAGGGGATAACATGATGAACACAGGGAAGAAATCCAAAACAGAATACAGGAGACGGGGCAGGAAACAACACCATGAACACAGGGACAAACACAGACTAACTGATGAGGAAAAAAGGGAAACACACAGGTATATACACAGAGAACTAACCACAAGAACAAGACACAGCTGGAGTAGGAGGACAAGAGCAAAAGGAGGGAAATGGGGATTGGTAGACAACAAGGATGTGGTGGGAAACACTAGGGTGGAGCGCAAGACTAATACAGAACAGGTGTGAAGGGAAGACTCTGGGAAAAGGGGAGGACTAACGAGACTGAGGGAAGACAGGTGTGACAGAAAACAGGCAGGAAATCACACAAAGACAGGAAGTAAAACCAAACATGACACAAAAGGAGAGAATATACAAAATAAAACAGGAAGCAGATTAAACATGACTAAATAACACAAAACAAGGAACACAAACAGAGGAGTCCAAAACTAAGTCCACAAAATGACAGAATATAAACCAAAAAAACAGGATCATGACACCGTTGTTGCATTGTCTGCCATTTTTTTCCCGAGTCATCGCTGTTCGGCCTGGATTGTGCTAACAAAATGCCAAGACATGATCTTCTCGAATTATAACTAAGTGTTTTTTGTGCCTAAACATACACACACATTGACCACAGCTCAAAGTAAATTTTTCAAACATGTTTTGTGTGTCCAGCCACAAAGTCAAAGTCAGTGTGCAACAACCAAATGACCTACCTCCTAGTAAATTAATCAAACTTGAAAGAGAAGCTGAATGGCAGCAGAAAGCAAATTTCCCTTGACATCTTTGAGATTATCATGCAGTTAACTTTGCCAAAAAGCAAAGCAGAAATCAGTTGCTCTTGGCGGGTTTATGGCAGAGGCGTCTTTATGAATCTAATGAGAGAAAGGTTGGATATGGAGTGATGTGCAGGGTAGAAAGCACCACATTATCGAACAGCGTTGACTCAGTAACTATAATCATGTTGGTGGCAGCAGGTAGGAATGTTGAAGGGTTGTTCGTTTGATCTATTTAAAGCAAACACTGCTGGTTACTTTGTGGGTGTAGCTGAGAATACAAGGCTCTCTATATGACACCATTACCGGTTTCTTTCAAAACACATTCAGCTTGCACACTGTGATAAAGTAAAATCATTTAGTGCATGTCTGCCACCAAATCAGCAGCCACTAAGAGAAAGAGTCAACAATATTATTTTTATTAACAATGGAAAATTCTGTAGCTGGTTGGGTAACACTTCACAATACAGTACATAAGAATGTGAGTAGTTACTGAGGAACAACCTAATAATGAAGAATCATCAATGAGTACCTGGATAACTCTGATTCAAGGACTATATAGTTGATGATGTTGAGTCAGAGAAAAGACTGGGAGATACTATATTAATGAATCAATAGGTAATTAGTTCATACATATCTGTGAAATGGAATGATGACAACTTTTTCACTGAGTTTTTCCTGATTAATTCTGCAACAGCTGCAGTGGTTCAGACTGCACAATAACAACCCAATAGCAGCCTGAAATTACAGATGTAGGGCAGTTTTTCGGGAGTGACTAGCTACATGTAAGCAGATATTTGTAATTAAAATTACAAAATAAACGTAATTGTAATCTGTCACAGTTAGTAAAAAAAAAAATGTTTTTAAAGTACAGTTTCTAATCAAAACTACAAAGTGCATCCTTTTCAGTAAAAACTGTAAAATATAACATTCATTTTGTTGCTTTGCATCTTTTCGCCATGCAGGAGTGCTTCCTTTTAGCATGGCCTATTTTCGGACATTATTCAGCTTTATTTCCCAATGTAAAACATTTGTCGAAAAAGTAACCAAAGGAAGTAAGTTGCATTATTTTGATGATGTATAAAATAGTAACATTACTTGGTACATTTTTAACAGGGTAGCTAGTAATCTGTAACCTATGACATTTCAAGAGTATGCTTCCCAACATGCAGGCCCTATTTTTGTTTGCCAACATGTTGGGGACAAAAATGGGTATCGGGCACAATAACTGACAGTGTTGTGAATGGCTGTCATGTCTCTTGGCTGACTCATGGCAAGAATTTATGACTTCCTTATTTTGATACAGTGACCATCTTCAGACCAAACTATTAGTAGTCTGAACATGGAATAACTAACAACTGAGTAAGTCATTAGAGGTGTACTTTGACGATTTCAACCAGGTCTGTGTCACCATGGTGTGGAAAGTGTGTGCAAATTTATTTCTTTTTTAATACTTATTCTGTGTCCTCTATGTCACGTAAAGCACTCACTGTATGTAATTACGTTATTGGAAACCACTTTATGTTGCATTGCTTGTATGAAAAGTGCCATACAAAAAAAAATATATTATGATAATTATTATTGTTGTTAGATTGCCCTCCGCGATGCCAGTTCCTGGAGCTCCTATTGGTGTACAGTAATAAGTAACCAGATGCCAAGATGGCACCTATTTAGTCTAATAGAACTGCTTGTCTGGCATATGAAAGTTTTTTAGCTTCCAGGTTTACTTCTGCGGTATGCAGCCCACTGAATATGCACAGTAATGTTTTTTCCACTGGCTCCATCAGCAAGTTCCCACTTGGCTCTTAGACTTAACATTGTGATGACATCACAGATTTTTAAATCACTTTTCTGAGCTTGAGAAAAGTTTTACAAATATAGAACATCTAAGGAGCAATAGAAAGAGACTTTGTTTGCAGTTTGACGTGTCCTGCCAAAGGTTTTACAGATGTCTCTTTCATACTAGTAGTCTTTGGGGAAAATCCATTTTTTTACTGCAAATGGCCACTGAGAAAAATTGAAAGCAAAGCTGAGCGGATTTTCTGTTGGCCTAGGGAACTCTCTGTCCATCCACCAGCCAAAATCCACTGGATGACAGGAAAAGTGACGTCAATGATGCAAAAAGACGTGTTTTGCATCACCTGTCGGATTTTGCTTATGGAACAGGTGGGGACTTCCTGTTGCGCAGAAGAATCCAAACACCACAGGAGAGCCAAGCATCCTTCATCTGCACATACTCCCCTCACTGTGGTGACTCAGACCTGGCTGAAAATTGGCAAATTATCCATTTAATGATTCACTTTATGTCAGGTCCTTTCTCTGTAAGTCCTTACATTTTTAGGTAGACTGAATCATAAAGTATAACCCAAATATAGATTGAGGTCATTATTTTAAGCCATGTATTCAGTGCTGCGTCCACAATGCTTGTCACATGCACGTCTATCTCAGATAAAAATCCCTGTATGAATGTTTGTGAATAAAGCATCAGGCAGTTTTAAATAGCACATGTTCTGTCAGTCACATACAGTATGGATGTTGCTCCCACTGCATTAAAAAAAATCAAGGAACAAAACGTCCCTGTTGTCATGGAGACCAAAAGAGTCTAGAGTGCATTACATATACTGTGTTGTTGGTTATGTGCTGAATTGAGATGGCAGTCTTTGTCTTTTAGGTCTGACAGAAACAGAGAAATGTATAAATACTGTGAAAGCACAAAACAGAAATCAAAGCCAGAGTTTTGTCTTGTTCTGACACTTTCACTAACCAGAGGACATTAAGTTTTCAGAAGAGAAAATTCACACCAACACGTTGGGAACTGAAACAGAGAAATTTCACTCCCTCCAAAGTGCTGGTAAAGAAACAAAAAGGAGCACAGTGTTCACAAGCATGACAAATACTTTGCAGTTTTACTCTAATCACTGACCATTAATCTCTGCTGCCTGGGAGTTTTCAGAGGTAAAATAGAATCCGTGGTTTTTCAGAATCTCACAGCCTATTACTGCAAGTGTGTTTCAGAGCACGGGAGGGAATTAAGGGACTGAGGTCAAGTGCTCTGCAGACTGTGGCAAAAGAAATGACAAATAGATCACTTCTGTGGTGTCTCACTGCAGTTTTAGATATTTAGAAATCTTCCATCATCTCACTGCAACCAACAGAAAAATGATCAAGCTGATTAACTTGAAACAAAAGGACTCAATTTTAGTGCTAAAAATGTATAATGTCACTAAACAGTGAGCTCAGTGAAATAAGAAACTGGTCTGACTTTGTTCGACATCTTCTCATCGAAGTGCTCAAAAAAACAGTGGTGCAGAAATGTGCTGCTTGAATTATGTGAGTGTTCATATGATGAGCAATGCACCGAAATTTGTACATTTCCTACGTAATCATGAGCCAATAATCGGCATATAACCCATGTACTTATGACAGGAATAAAGAAGGAGGCAGGTTGGGGTGGTGAACTTCACCCAGGAGACTGGTGTTTGGAACAGTATGAACTCTGAGTCATTTTAAAGTACGTCATCACCATATTTCTTTTCCTGAACCTACACACAGCAGCTTTACTTGCCTAAACCTAACCTCTGTAACTTTACATTAAGTACATAACGTCATTCATGGTGCACTAATATCATATGAACCTGTTGTAAGATACATTGTCCAGATAATGCTGCTTTACTTGGAGTCGGTCAGGCCAAAACTCTTGAAAGGCAGGAGGATTTTGACATGCCCACCTTGAGGAGCCTAAAGGCTTTCATGAGCCTACTCCTACCCCATTACAAGCAATTTACTTCCATAAAATTGTGTCAAAATTGAAGCAGTGCAGGCCAAGATATCCTGACTTTTAGTCCCCGTATTGGTTGGTGCTATGCCATTGTTTCGGGGGCTCTTAAAGGGATAGTGCACCCAAAAAAGAAAATTCAGCCATTATCTACTCACCCATATGCCAATGGAGGCTCAGGTGAAGTTTTAGAGTCCTCACAACACTTGCGGAGATCCAAGGGGAGAGTGGGTAGCAACACAACTCCACCTAATGGAGGCTGACAGTGACCCAGATTCAAACGTCCAAAAACACATAATTGAAACCACAAAATATCTCCATACTGCTCGTCCGTAGTGATCCAAGTGTCCTGACGCCCCAACATAAAAAGTTGTTTGGAAAAACGTAATTTGAACTCTGTTTTTAGCCTCATTGTAGCCTGTAGCTTTGAACTCTGTTTTTAGCCTCATTGTAGCCTGTAGCTCCAACTGCCTCTCTGGGCACCGCGTTCATGTGCGTGCACTTGCGCGAGACCATGAGACATGGGCACCACGTTCATGTGTTCACGTTTTTGGACGTTTGAATCGGGGGCGCCGTAAGCCTCCATTAGGTGGAGTTGTGTTGCTACCCACTCTCCCCTGGGATCTCTGCAAGTGTTGTGAGGACTCTAAAACTTCACCTGAGCCTCCATCGGCATATGGGTGAGTAGATAATGGGTGAATTTTCATTTTTGGGTGCACTATCCCTGTTCTGAAGGGCTGTTTCTCTGAAAAAAAGCTGCAAACTCACATGACTAATTAGTCATTAGATCGTCTCACTATGGGAAAGCATGATTCACCATACCCTGCCTCAGATTGTCTTACCCTGACTCACACCTCATGTGTAGACCAACCAAACTAACCAAGGAAGGTAACGAGTAGTCAACAATCAGAGGGAGAATAGGGCGAGTCATTGGAAATTAGATTTTCCAACACATTCTCACTCCGACTTTGTCACATACCTGTGTGTGGTCATGGGCTTTCCACTGCGACATATGACATGCAACGTACCCTGGGTCCGTTGGTTGTTGACATTCTGTGATGCCATGTCAACTTTAGCCTGTTACATGCATTGTGTGTTTTCAAAAAACATTTCTGTTTTTGCAGGAAATTTACAGTTTGCATAGTCTCTTTCAAAATAAACACACTACACTGCAAATTTAGTTTTTTACTCTTTCACATCAAACACATGTGGTTATGTTTAGCCAACACATGCATGTGGTTGGGTTTAGGCAACAAAAACACATAGTTGGGAAGTAAACACCAGCCTCCCCGGTGAAAGCGGTGGTTGTTGCACAACAATGGTGACCAGCTGTGTGTCCTGCTGACGTGGAAGGGTGGCTTTTCCTGGCAGTGCCAGTATTTAACAACTTCGGAATGGCATAGGTCGAATGTTCCTACCCTCCGAGTATGACCCACAGGAGTGATTCCAAAATGTGTTCCTTCTGGCAGATGACAGAATGGTTACAGCTGCCCCAAAACTATGTGGTTAGATTTAGGCAATAAAACCTTTTGGCTAGGTGTAAAAAACAAAAAGATCATGGATTGGCTTAAAATAAATGTATTTGTTACTCAGCTAACATAATGAAATGTGTCTTATGTGACATATGTCATATAAGCATACGTCAAGGCGTACTACATTACATTGCAAAATAACGCAGTGTTGACTTTTAGTTTCACAAAGGACACCAACACCTGTCTCCTGGATGAAAGTCTTATGTATGTTTGACCCATCCACTTCTCCGGCCTGCTCTACTTCCTTCTTTGCTCCTCATATAATTACTATGGCCAGTAGAGGTTGCCACACACACAGAGACAAATGTAAATATAGTTGTGGTGTATGTGATCATATTTTGGAGGAGGACATTTCCATTTTTTGTGTAAAGCTGTCAAAGAACTTGTTCACTGCTCGTGGTTGTTGATAATATGATTAAAACCAGATTAAGGCAAATTATTAACAACAACACAAACCTAAGTGAGTTATTTTAGCTGCATTAAGGTAAAATAGAACAAGCATAATCCAACATACCAGAATTACAGCGCTTAAATCTAAAGTCACCGTTGCATGTGTGACACACGTTAGGCCTTATCTGGTTTTGTTAATTCTGCACATTCAGAGTGGATACAGTTGACAGCCAACACGGCCACTGCATTCATTAGTTTTTAAAACTCATCGACACAAACAATCAACAAAATCCCTACTGTATGTCTCTTACTCTGTTTTTCTTATTTATCTTTATCTTACTTTATGTTAATCCCTCTGGATATTAACCACATCAAATAAACTGGAGTTTGGGAAATCTGGCTGCTGTGAACCTTGTAAACACTTGAATCAAATTATTGCATTTATTTGTTTAATTCACAGTGATTAGGTTCATTGCTTTAATCAAGCTATTACTCAGTCTCATTGGGCTGAATTTAAAATGCATGGAAAGTGGGCAGCACAGAAGAGGCGGATAAAAGTGCTGGACTTATTTGGGAAAGACTGAGTGTTAATCTTATCCATCATTTCTGTATGCATACTTTTTTAAATTTCCCCTGTGGTTAATTAAATTGTAAAACATTGCTGCTGAAAAAAAAATCTTGTGTTTATTTGGCACATACAACTAGACAATAGTTACATAATCTCTCATTGTGGTGGATGTGAAAGGATCGAAGCTCTACATATTTAATATCAGCCTGCATGCGGCGAGACTATTAAGCGTGCCGAGATCTTTGTTTAACAAAGAGACATACCACAAAAAGCCATCAGACCATTAGATGGCACAATGAGAGGCTTCTTCCCACACATACACACACACACACACACACACACACACACACACACAGATCACAGATGTTTGGTTTGGATTGTGGGAGAAAAGACATGCCGTGTGTCTTGAAAGCTTGGTGATGCGAACGAGCATGAGATGTTGGCAGCCTGCGACAGGCGTTGAGTTTGGTGACATGACACGGAGAACAAGTTTTTTAAAAAAAACACAAGGGTTCAGCATCCAGATCAAATCAAGCCTGTCTGGATTAGGCGTGCACATCATCCACACGTACACAACATTGCTTTTTCTCTGTGGCCTCCCGTCCACATGTGAACTGCGTTTCAGGTCACTGAAAACTGACATTTTGTGAAACTCCTTCCAGGGTGAAGATTTTCAGAAATTCCGTTGTGTAGACAAGGAAAACAGATTTTTTGGCATGTAATGTCAGAGTGTGCCATGTTATCTCAAACCCTGTTTCCAAAAATACCCACGTATATGCGGACCAGGCGGAATAGTCACAGTGTAACAGGAGAGGTGAGGCAGGTGTCAGTCATGAGAAGAGCTCTAATCAGAGGAGTGAAGTGAAAACACCTGTGTGGGTGGACCTTAAAGCTGAAGGTGCAGCCATATTACACTGCTGTTTAATGAAGTGTATCAAGTGTATGAGAGCAACACTGCAGTTTGTACCTGGTAAAGTAAGAATGTGCTAAAGATAGTGAGGAAACAGATGGAAAAACAAGAACTGTGTGATTGAACTTGGCTGTCATTTCAATGACAGTTAAGTATTTTCAGTACCTGAAACGTTAATTGACTGTAGTACCTTTTTTCTATGTTTTTTAAGATATTCTGTTTGTGTCGAACAATTTTAAAAATTTTCAACAACTCTTGAGTGGAATATTCTACAACTTTAAACAGTTATACACAGATTATTTAAACAGAGCATTTCTATTTTTTTTTTTATGTTTATGTTTTTGTATGTATGCATCATTTCCTTTTTGTTTCACTATATAATCTAGACCAGGGGAAGGCAACCTGTGGCTACAGAGCCACATGCAGCTCTTTTGCCCCTCTCCATTGGCTTCCTGTGGCGTTGTTAACCTTAAAAAGTTCTTACATCCTCCAACCGTAAAAATGTGAAGCCCGTGCACCAAATAAGAAAAACATTTTATCATTTCATTAACTAAAATGTGCATCATACATCTATGGCCTGGCACCTTTTCCTCTGAATTTTGCCAAACCTCAATAGCAGCAGCTAGTCTTGAGTCTCCTTAGCTATGGATTCCAGATCCAAAAAAGGAAAAGTCTTGGAGGAAAATAAAGTACTTGATAGGATGTGGGCAGGTTTGTTTGTTTTACCACCAATGCTGCAAAGTTAAAGTACTCAAATATCATAAGAGCCCACTGCAGAGGAGCCATCTTGTGGTAAAACATATTAATGAATGCTCAGACATATTAATCATAGGCTAATTTAGACCTAATAGGCTGTGTACCTTCATATAAAGCTCAAATATGTTTTGCAGCTCCAGACAGATTTCTATTTTTTATCTTGTTCAAAGTGGCTCCTTTGATAGTGAAGCTTGCCGACCCCTGATCTAAACAGTTTGAGGATGTGGACAAAGCAGAGCCAGAGGTCCTTTAGCCTGAGCAGATGGTCACCAGCAGGTCGACGTGAGTTAGTCTCTGCTCAACAGACAGACTTTATCTATTTGCAGAGAAATTCTTCTTTTAAAAGACACTTTACATGTAAGATGCATTAGTATATTGGCCCCTTCTGACAGGTCATCTGACAAAAGCAATTGCCAAATGGCAAGTTATTATGCCATGGTGTCCACTTCCCACATGGCTGAGTGCTAGAGCCATGGTGTCCGATATAAATACAAAAACAAAACAGAACAAAACAAGGAAAAAAAAAAACTTCTGCACACACATGCAAGCTTCAGCATGGACCTTCTTCAGACACACAAGGCAAACAGACTGAGAGCACACTCCAGTGTTTATATAGACATACCAGTAATTAGCCCAAATGCAAAACATCTGTGTAACCCTGGTGACACAAGATCATGCTCAATGGTACAAACAGTCTTACTGCCAATTTCCACCAGATGCGTGTTGGTTGCATCTCTGCTCCAGCACGGCAGCGGAGCCGATAGGATTCAATTCTAGTCAATGCGTGTGTTTCCACCGGCTGCGGCTGTGCTGCGTTCCGGCACTCCGGAGCCCTCCGCAAAAGATACGCAGGACTTCTATTTTTGCCGGACGCCGGAGCACAACGCAGCAATTCAGCACAGAGCAGATCGTGCGGGGCAGGAAGTCGTCCACAGAAACACAATAAAAAATTCGGTTAATTTTCAAAATAAACACAGTGTTCACGGCGGATCATATTCCCTGCACTACACCTTAAACACTACATAATGGGCAGAGGCAGGCCTGAAGTCAACAGGTCAGAGGTTTTCAGACGTCATTTCACCCCGTGAACACCATGGACGAGGAGATATTAATCATGGCAGTGCACCGAGATGTCTTCCGGCGGAGCTGCACCGCACCGCACAGCAAACACAGCCAGTGGGTATTGACGGACGGCGGAGCACGCAGCGGATAACCAGCGCTGCCGTTCCGCAACGGATACGCATCCAGTGGAAATCCGGCGTTAGAGGCCGTTTACACGTGGCTGGCTATTTTCATAAACGGACATTTCACCGTCTCCGTTTTCACAAAGATCTTCGTTTACACTTACCCGTGTATATATACACAAGAGCATGCCAAACCTGTAGGTGGCAGTGTAACGAGAAGCTCAAGCCTTCCATGTATCCATTGTCACCATAGCAACATAGGTTGCACTTTTGACACAGGTGCAAGTTCCGGCGCATACTGTGACATCGGCTGCCTATAACTCCGTTTATCTCCGTTTATCTCAGTTTACATGCAAGCGCGCAACCGGAGTTTTCCAAAATCTCCACTCTGGCCGGAGTTTTTAGAAAGACTCGTTTTCAGAGGAGAAATCTCCGTTTGCGTGTAAACGAAGGGCACAAACGAAGGAAGATGTCTCCGTTTATCAAAATCACCGTGTACGTGTAAACGGCCTCTTAATGGCATGTATGGACTTCAAAAAACTAAGCATTAAGGATACAAATGTATGAGACAAACACAAAGAAAACATATAGCCTATGTAAAATGTACATTTCCTCAGATGGCTTTCTTGCTGTATAACAGAAGCAGAAAATCACACACACACACACACATTTTACATCAAACAATGAAAACAAACTATGTTTTAAAATATAGCTTCACAACACAAACAGATATCTCAAATTAAGCACACATGCTCATTCTTTACCCTATTTTATCACCATTTAGCTTTTGTTCTGTTTTTATCTATTGTGTTTTTAATGCATTCCTCCCATTCAACATGATCTCATCCTCGTCATATTTTGACTCATGGGCAGAAGCTTTGCAGCCTTTTATGTTGTATCTTGATGCAGAAGGGGCTGGCAGTAAGTCATGTGTGTTGACTAACTTGACTAAAAAGTGGTTGGTGGTTAGATTTAGGCAACAAAACTACATTATTTAGTTAGGGTTAGGAGAAGATCGGAGTTGACGTTACATCAGTCACTTAACTAACAAGTAAAAAGTGACTCACCAACGTGACAAAAAAACTGAACATTGAATTTAAGTTTCACACAGGACACAAACACCAGTCTCTTGGTCAAAGTCCTGTGCTTGATGAGCCCGTCCAGTTAAGTAGACTTACGCACTGTTAATACTACATCTCTTGCTCTGAACGTGTAATAATGAAGTGGATGGATTTACGTTGGAGTAGGTTGGAAGCCCGGTGCGTCTCATACAGTTGCTAAAGGGTGTCTCCTGCATCATTATACTGCCTATGCGGTGTATCTTGAGGCCAGTCTGTCCCATTTGAGCCACACGAAACTATAAGGTATTTATAGTCCTTTTTAGATAGGAATTGTGCAAAGTTGCAGGAAAGCCTAATCAGTCTTTTTTCAGCATTGGCAGTATAAAAACAAAATCGTGCAACAAAATGCCGCCTACCTACTTTTGTTTATACAGAATGCGCCTTTTTTGGGGCAATGGGGGGCGTGAGCAAGTAACAAAATGTGTAGCTCAGCGTGTGACGTAAACAGTGACATGGGAGGGAAGCCGCAGCTGGTCAGTCCTTCGGCGATTCTCTCGTAAATTGGCCCGTTCTTTACCGTTCCCGTCATCTGATGGTTAATGGCCTCTTCGTTTGCGAGGGCAAGGAGGGTGCACAATTCCTTGGCTCCCCAGTTGCTCATCTTTACAGTGTCTGTTAGGTTTGAGTTTCCCTCTTGCTACTAGCTGCTGGCTAATTCCTGCTATCAGCTGTTTCCTGTTTATCCACCACCAGTGAGTGCATGTGCGGCAAGTCTTCAACAGCCCCTCCCACAAGTCATCAACAGCCCCTCCCGTTGCGGAAGGGCGCCTCGGTCTGTTTAAACTGAAAGGGTTCCACCAATATGACTGGAATTGCATATTTTAGCAGTTACTGTCACATTATTCATAATCATATTCATTGATATGTACGATCAGAGTAAAATTTTCCTTTACTCACATGTAGCACATTAACTATGCAGTGAGTCTGTTGCCATTATTTCGGTACAGAGGTGTGTGAGGGGATGTCTAAAGTCCTATTCGGACGGGATTAGTTTTACATAGATACGTGGGGTAAAGTAATAATTACCAGAGATTTTAGTCCCATCCGAATGTGCCATGTCAGTAATCATTACCGCACGATGTCAGTAAAAATTACCACGACTTTTACCTTCTGTAAAAGCGTCCAGGACAATTACCTCAGGTAATACTAATCCCGTACAAATAGATCAGCAGTAAATATGTGTGTTAGGGCTGGCAAAAAAAAAAAAAAAACGAAGTTAGAAATATATTCGAATATATATATTTTTTTATAAGTTCTAACCTAAATTTGATAATTCGAATAATTATTAATTAATACTATCAATAATGATGTATATCACGGCGAATCCTGTTCGGGCGGAGATGGCTCGTGCACAATCCGGGCCAGTACGCAGCGACGGAGTGAGAGGCGCAGACGGAGGAGCCCGCTGCGCCAACACCACCCACTGCGCTGTCCGCGATGTGTGACCTGTTCGGGGAGACATACAGGGAGAGTGTTGCACCTGCTGCCTCCCTGCCTACCCTTTTTGAAGAAAAGATGAAACGTTACCAGAATGAGACACCACTACGAGCCAATAATAAATTCTAATATTATTCGAACTCTACTAAATTAATTCGAAAATATTCGAACTCAATTTTGTGGTAGTTTTACAGATATTTCTTATCCCGTGCGAATCGGCCATTAATATTACTGAAGTCCTGTGGTAAAGTGACATTACCCCACGTGCCCATGTAAAACTAATCCCGTCCGAATAGTGCTTTTCTGTGCTGCATTTCAAGAAGAGTTTATTCTGAACAGAGGTGTGTGTGTGTGTGTGTATTTCTGTGACTTTATAAACCTCTCAGTGGTCCCCAGTTTACTTTACATGTATTGTCACAGCATACATGTACTTAATTAAATCTTAAACCTGGGCCTAATGAACCCATGCGGTGCTCACAGTGTGATGCTTCTATTTCAGTGACAGACAGGGTGCTTGGGATTGTATTATCAGGTCACAATATCTCTAGCTGTGAGTTCAGTTAAGTGCATATAAAATAAAATAAAACAATGCAGAATATTCTTCAATTTGCAGTGAAAGTCATCTTTGATTGCAAATGTTGATTTATATACAGTATGTATACTTGAAAAAAGCAGGTGTTCTACTTTTAAATAAGGGAAGGTTTTGTACCGTTTCCTAAATGTAGTTTGGTTTTATGAATAAATCGATGAATCCCTGTCCACCTCTGTTTTTTTCTCCATACAAGGACAAACATCAAAAGGAGATTTTTCCCTTTGCTGTTCTGTAACTTAACACAGTGTAAATATTTAGTGCTATGGCCTGATCTTTTGTAGATGTGCCAATATTTAGGAGTAAACACTATCAATGTGGGCTTTGTGCCGCACTGCAGCTTCTCTATGTGTGTAAGGACACAACACTTTGATGAAGACTTGTTAAAATGAATGCTGGCATTGCTGACAGCAGTTAGTTAGACAGAGAGATATACAGTGTTCTCACCAACATCACAGCCGTAAACACCTCCAGGGGTTTCTCCTTGAATATGAAATAATACAGATAGATAACAGCGAGTAGAGGTTGTAAAACAATTTGAAAACTTTTCTTTAACTTCTAGTCTGTTCATTTTTATTTTTCACGTCCTTTTTCAACCCTTCTACATGTTGCTGTTAAATACCTTCCTGAATAAACCCTTTTCACTGGAGACAGTTTTTGTGTCTTGATTTCATGCAACAACACTTTTGTTTTTGCTCTCATTTTCCACAAGTTTAAGTTAAAGGTTTAAAGGTTCTGTGTGTCGATTTACGGGGATATATTGGCAAAAATGAAATATAATATAGTAAGTGTTTTCTTTAGTGTATAATCACCTGAAAATAAGAATCTTTGTGTTTTCATTAGCTCACAATGACCTGTTTATATATACACAGTGAGCGGGTCCTCGTCTACGAAGATCACCACATTGCACTGCCATGTTTCTACAGTAGCCTGGAATGGACAAACTGAACACTTGAGCATTTGCATTGTCGCATCAGCCACTGTAGTTAGCAGCCGGATGAAACACTGATTTTTTTTTTTAGCAGTTTAGATCACCGGGTCCGTTTGTTTTGGAGAGGAAGAGACCTCTTTGGATAATTCATATCCCAGTAAAAACCTCCTGAGCAATGAACACTGAGGGAATTCTAACCAGGAGAAGTTTCAGTTGGTTGCAAAATGCAATTTTCACCACTGCCTGCCACTAAAACCTCCTAAATCTTACACACTGGACATTTATGCACTCAATAGACTTACTTTTGCTCCCTCAAAACTTGCAACATCTGTGGCATTGTGCTGTGTGGTCAAACAGAGTGACCAGATCAAGGCACACCTGTGTAGTGATGAGGTTGTTTAATCAGCCACACCTGTCAAGTGTGGTGGAAGGAGAAATGCTCATTAACAAGAATTTTAACAAATTTGCAACCAAAACTTGACACAACTAAATATATATTAAGTGCATAAAAAACATTTTGGATCTTCAGCTTAAATCTGGGACAAATCAAAAGTATTGTGTTAAAATTTTTGTTCAGTGTATTGTCATGGTATAAAAACAAAAATCAAAAAATCAACACACTTTACCATTTTGCACAAACAGGCACAATGTGCGCACAGATAGATGTTAACGTAAGTGTGACTTTTGAATCACTAATACCAAATAAATGTTTTTCTAATGAGTTAAAACTTACCGAACACGTATTGTTTTCCTACATTTTTCTGTAGCTGTCTCGCCACAATTTATTTCAATATTTTGCTGGAGTGAGCAGCACCTCCTCCATTTTCCTTTGTCCATTAAACAATCCAACAAATTCATTCACCCACTTTGTTACTTATGTATTTACTTAATTTCTAACTTTTGTTTCAGCTCTACCCCATGCCATCTCACGTATTTTTTTATTTCTGTTATTACTTTCTCCACCTTCCCTCTTATTGTTACATGTTTTGGGGGTGGTGGGGGTGGTTGTTGTTTACTGTGTTGCCCTGTATCTATGGCAAAATTCCAATAAAAGTATTTAGTATTTAAAAAAAAAAAAAATCCAACAAAGCAGGTCTTGGTATATAAACAGATTTTTCTGAGTATACTTAAAGGTAAAGACTTGATTTTCATTTATATGTGAGTAAACATATGAAGTTAAAACATCAAGCTAAGAATTAACTAGTTTAAGAGCCAAGAGTTTATTCTGACTTCTCACAGATGCCAGGACTGTATGGATGGTTCAGTTAGATGTAAACAAAATGGCTTTGAAGCTTTCTTGGTTCCAGACCTCTGATGTGACATCTGTTTTCTTGCTTTCACATTTGTTCAGGCATTCAAATAGTGGGAATGAAAAGAAATGTAATTTCAGTCTAATTATCCACCTCAAAGCCACAAACAACAACAAATCCACATGTCCTTGGCTGCTATGGCAAAACACAAATATGGCACACAGTTAGGGTAAAGGGGACAGAGGACTGTGGAAAAAACTCCAACAATGAGGGGACCACCTTTTGTGCTATATTAATTATCAGCTGAATTCTTTTGTGTCACGTTTGACTGAAATTCACACAGCTCACAATATTCTTTTTTTTATCTTTGTCACTTTGAAGAAGTGAAGGATCCTTGGAGGTTTTATGGTGAAAAAAAGTGTACATGTGTTTCCCATCGTAGTTCTTGAACTGTTGAGCAATTCACAGGAAGTGAGAAGTCACATTCTCTCAGCATTGATTAGATTAATGATGTGTGGGGTTTTTTTCCCCTCCCTTATGCAACACGTTCTCACTCTCAACTCTTCAAACACAACAGCTTGGTCAGTGACCCTATGCTTCAAACTATGACCCTCTAGCATCAGTTTTTAATGCACATGCTCATTAAATGCATTCAGTGTCATTTGAAAATAAACTTCTGTGTTCACAGGAAACAGGTTTTGGCATTAAAACTCTTTGGTGAGGTTTAGAAAGACTGCAGTTTGGGTAAGAATGCCATTAACTTTTGGTTTAACATGGGACATAAACAGCTCTCTTCTGGGTGAAAGTCCTATGTTTGTTGACCAATCCACCACCCTAACCTCCTCATTGTGTTGACTTTCTAGCTCTTTATACTACGTTAGATGCTGAATGTGTAATATTGCCATGGATTGGTTTACACTGGAGTTATTTGACAGCCATCTTATTCAGACGCTAAAGGGTGCCTTGTGTGTCGGTAACAGATGCCTGCCAAAACTGTGGTATTTGATAACCTAATTGTACGTTCACGCCAAAAGCTGCCAGAGCTGCAAAATAGCTGAATTCGCTCTAGCAGCGCTGCTGGTAAAATATTTGTGGCAGCGAAAGCAGCTCAAGTCGCTCATGATGTCAAATTCTGAACGTCGATTATGCTTCTCAATTTAAAGGAGCCACAAAGCAGGTTACTGGCTGGAGCACAGAAATGTGACTTTGTGCATTTGCCTGAGTAGAGAAACTTTCACGTTTGGACAATGAAAACAGAATAAAAAGTCTAAATAGGTCAGTTTGACAGCTTGCTGCTTGTTTTGAAGTAGGAACGAATGTGTGGTAGGAGCTAAAAGTTTCTGAAGATGTTCTCTGGGTTCCACACAAGCGATGGACATCTACATTCCGATTGGTTGCTGGTCATTTGCAGCTCAAACGCGTCATAGCTGCTTGCATAAAGTTAACCAGCCTTCAACTTTCATTCGCCAAACCGCCGCCACTCATCGCTTTTGCAGTTCAAAACGCCTCTGGTCACCACATATCCATTGAAAATTAATTAGACTTGTCGCCTTTGCAGTGAACGCACAGTAAGAATGAGAACAATTTGGGTGACAAAACATTTTAAAAATCCCAGCAGCTGATGACAATTCTCATGAGTAAAAGCAAAATCCAAAATGTTATTGTAAATACATTGCGGAGACATAAATGATAAAGCATGCTAGGAGCTAAAAAAGGAGCTAAGACATAGGAAAAGTGAGATGTAAAGAAGAAGTACCTTATCTACAAATTAAAGGTATGGACAGTGAGTGAGCATTTTTTTTTTTAAATCAAATTGTGTACCATTCATATTCATTCATAGCCTTTATTTTCTATTCCAAAAATTCCTGCAGGATTTTTTTCTGAACTTCTTCTGTGTTCCTTCCCTATATTGCATTACCTTGTAATACATGTTGCATTCTCAGACAGAGGGATGTCGTATGCTGTAAAGCCCTATGAGGCAAATTGTGATATGTGATATTGGGCTTTATAAATAAAATTGATTGATTGATATTATGCATTATGCACTGTAACTGAACTGGACTTACACACTGTTACAATGGATTATGGGGAACGTAAAAGGTTATGTGAGGTAGCAAAAGTAGTTCAGTAAAAAATATCCCACCATAATTCTTTGGGGACTTTGACGATGACAGTTTTCAATTTCATTTTCACAGTGTGTGATTTCTGAGTCTCCACACAATAGACATGTGCGTGTCCTTTTGTCCACAAACACTGTCATCTGCTTCACACATTTAAATTGAGTAAATTGACAGATATGGCAAAACATTAACAGAAAAAAGAAATACGAGCACCATCACCTCCTCTAAAGGTGCAGAATATTTCCAACAACACTCACAGAAACACAGAAACCTCTCCCCGAAAGATGTCACACACTTTGGTGTAAATTTTATTGGCTGCAATTACCTCAGCTCAGCTCACCAGAAATGATAATAACTGCAGCAAGGTCTCTGATGTGAAAGGCAAAATCAATGGCTATGCAGCACACTGTGGCAATCACAGCACATGTACATTTCTATCTTAACCATTCAATCATAGCTCCTTATCATCTGATTGCCATGGCAACTTGGAGCTCTGTTTGTGTGCTTGTGTGTGTGTGAGGGACAGAAAAAGGCCAGAAATATCTAAGGTGACTGGCCTTCATCATTTCAGTGACATACTGTAGATGTTAGAAGACTCTGAGTACAAGAAGAAACTTGCAAAGCTCTCACACCTGTCAGGTTGGTGCTGAAGTTCAGGAAAGGAATGTCGAATGCAAAGATGCTGGGAATAAAAGGAAGATGAGACTCATGCAAAAGTCACAGACAACAGAGAGGTGCAAGATGAGTGGCAGATGGAACAGTGTGGGGTTGACAGGTGGTTTCAGCTTTGCGGGAAGTTGAAGTGAGTGTGCCAGTAAAGTGACATATATATCGGATTCTCAGTCCACAACAAAGAGGATTGCTTTTTTTTTTCAAACCCCCTATCCTTGTTTTACATCATATTTATGAACCTAAACAGTTAACAGATATGTTAACTATTAAATATGAATTTTAGTACAGTTACGATTAGGCAGTGTATCAGGGCAAATGGGGCGCCATCCCCCTTGTTAGCAAAATGACCAAAATGTGTCGCCCTTGTTAACCCGCCAAACCTCATTCCACCCCCAAATGGACCAATAAATTATTGAGAATTACTTTTTCTTTCTATTTTAACCAGTGCAGTATTTGTAGCACTAGTTTAACAGACCAGGAAACTCACATATTTATTGTATGCATTAAATCATCTCAGCTGTTGCTTCTTAGCCGATCAGATCTTTGCATTCTGACTCACTTAAGTAAGACACACACACACACACACACTGGAGAGACATGACAAGAGACAACAGTCAGAGAAAGAGGAGAGTCAGAAAAAAAGTTATCTCACATGGCATGTTCTAAAGAGAGGAAAGTAGACAAGAAAACAGAATTTATTCAGAATCCACCAGCCCGTTCTTACTCCCAATTCGTGACCTTTCATGGCGGTCTGATACACATGGGGCAAGTCAGTTTTAGAGGCAGCAGGCAACAACCCAAGTCGTCAAATACTGCCACTTTGTGAGAGGACGTTGGCGTCAGACATGGACGCAAAGAGGCACACTTTACGTCGATGACGCTTCAGTATATCAACCTAAAACAAAGTGTTTTACCTACACTGTAAGTTAATTTCGAAGATGCCTTAATGCATGTAACAAGCAGAAACTTTACATTTTTCTTCCACATGTAAGAAGCCTATATTGACATGCCATCCGTGAACATCCAGAAGTGACACAGGAGGGTACCTAGCACGTCATATTTTGACTTGTATGTCCACTGACAAAGCGACAGTATTTGACGAGTTGGAATGAGAACATGTTGTAATGAACAGACTCTTACATGTTCATTCTCCCCAGGAGCAGTTCAAAACCACCAAATCTCATCATAGGTTTTATGGTGATTATTAAAAGCGGCAATTACCTCTTCTGTTTAGTGCTGAGCTGCTGTGAGCATGGGATTATGTGATTTTTTTGTTGCTTTACATGCACAGTACAATTAATTACAATTACAGCTGTGGGGCTCCTTATCGCCTCTCTTATCTATCTGTATCCTGACGTGCAGCCAAGCTGATAACATTCAGCAGTCAGATATACCTGTTGCTCTCCTCTTGGACCATTTATGGATAAAAGCTTCACAAACTACACCTGACCATTTACTGGAGTATTAAGAAAAGTCACTAATGTATGCGTAATGTGAGTATGCCAGCTTTATACCATGTCCATGACAAAAACAGGAGAGCATAGTCTCTATTCAGTCTTTAATTGTTTTAAGAGACTGGTTGCCATGGACACAGACGCACAGAACGAGTACATCAGTGGCTGAAAAATAACTGATCACTGATCAAAAAGCCAAAAAACAAAGTATGAAGAAGTGTTTTTGTCAAGTTGTTTCACAGTGATCCAGGCTGTTGATGCATGCAGTAATTTGTCAAACTGACATTAGACATCTTAATCATCCCAACAGCACTACTAGACACAGGAGCAGCCTGACTGTGTCTTCAGGTTAGGGGTTTTCAAAATGAAATAATATCTGCACTCCAATGTGTCAGTTATGAAGTGTAAAGCTCTCACTGTATGGTGGGGAATACAGTAATCTATTAGCTGCACAAAATAAGGTGAAATGACTGGATGGCCTACCTAAAGCCTGGTAGTATAAACTTTGCGATTTTGGGTAATCCCATCATGGTCTTGCGATCAAAGACAGCCTAGGATAAAATTCTGACAGTGTCAGAAATTTGGGATGACCATCTCACTGTGTGACTGCTGTTACGACCTATGTCTATTAACCAACCAATAGAAATGCAGCATAAAATGATGCATTGACACTAAACCAAGACAAACAGACGGATAGCAGTTCACCATGGAGGCAAAATATTCTAAAAGAAATGTGTGGGATTCCAGCAAACAGGAGAACCTTCTAGAGTTGTGGCAGCGGAAGCCTTGCCTGCTCTATGGCCTACTTTACACTACATGGTTCAAGTGACCCAATTCCAGATCGCACAGATCGGATCTGTAACATGACCGTGTAAACAGGAAAAAAACGCATAATATCGGATATTGTCAGATCAGATTCAGGCCTCCTTCATGTGTGGAAATATATTGGATATGAATCAGATATCTGCCAGTAGGTCTGTAATCTAAACAGACAGACTGGATATTTCCTGGCAATCCACGTCGTACGTCATGAATAATGCGACGACAGCGCATTTTGATAACGTGTTCATGAGCGAGGGAAAGGAAGGAAAGTCAAATAAGTCGCACGTTAATCAAAAACTATGAACCAAAAAAGCACAATCTATCCCAAACTGCTTGATCCCTGTCTCCAGTGTACCAGCAGAGAACCTGCAGAACCGAATCAGCGAAAAAACACACCGGGCTACACAGCCTCTCTACCTGAGCAGCTGAAGCTGCGGCTCGCACCCTCGACACACAGACGGTGCTTCTGCATGCCAGCCAAACGTGTGCGCAACTGTGAGAAATAAATATGTGAGGTGTACGCTGCTTTTCTATCTTTTTTTAATTTTTCTTTCTTTCTTTCTGTCAGCGACATATACTCATAACACAGGACGGGTGGTTTTTATTGATTACCTTTTAAATTATGTGAGCAGCGCCAGCTTTCCAGGTGATTTATTCTTTAACGATTAACTTCAAATATTTAAAGTTTGTCCTTAAAATTGCTTTCAGTAATGTAAACATTTCCATGCGCACAGTAATGTCACTGTAGCAAATACCGTGGGACATTTACACAGTGGTCAAGAGTGCTGACCAACTGAAGAACGGAGGAGGAGAGAGAGAGAGGCGCAACAGGTAGAGGACGAGAGGGGAGGAATGGCTGCTGCAAGGCTGCGTAGCTCTGGAGATTGGTGGTGTAACGTTACCTGTGAATGCTGTGGCCCAGTGCCCACAGAAGAGGAATGCCTCTGTTGCAAGGAATGGGACCGGTTGCAGCCTTATTTTCAAGGTCTGGATGTGACCGAGGACGAGACACCTCCACCTGGAGTAACGTTAGTTTCCAGCTGGGCTTTATCTAGAGCTCGCGAGATATATTTCGGCCACGCTTTGGAAAGCAGAGCTAAATGGTAAACAAACATGGCACCACACCAGTAAGGTAAGACATGTACATGTCGTTTTCTATATGTTCTCTGACATTTATCCTAACGATATGAGGCGGACTTTGTGGAAAAACAGTTTGTTTAGTGGACTAACTTTGCACTTGAAGGTATGCCCGTTCACTTACGTTTTAACAGGTCTGACGCTACTATGCGCCCAGGCTGTATCTAGGCTAACGGCTAACATGCTAACTATTATTTTTATGTCACTAGTCACTTGAAACAAATTTAGGACGATAGGAGACGGGTTGAAATAAACCCTGAAATTTCCCTTTAACTTTAGAATTAAGTTTTTCACAAAAAATATGGGACAGTTTTCCAGGGCAGTCACAAAAACCAGAACGTGTGGCAACACTAGGTTGATGGGATGCTTTCCAGATTAGTCCTAATGACTTTTCTTCTAGTGCCACCATGAGGTTCACACTTGTAGTTGTGAGTAAAATGTTTCAACATCTATTGGATGGAGTGGTATGAAAGAGGAAGAAGAGGAGGAATTTTAATAACTCTGATTATCCGTTAACGTCTCATCTGACATCATCAGGTCAAAACTTCAGTTTGTCCAACACTTTGGTTTATGACTCATTTCCTGCTAAACTAATGACATTCCCATCAGCCTCATCGTGTTCAGTGCTCATTAGCAAATGTGACGCTCACAGGCTAAATTAAAGGTGAACATGGTAAACATTAAACCTGCTTACATAACATTAGCATGTTGGCATTATCATTGTCTAAAATAGGATTAAAAATAAAGTAGATAACAAAGTTTACTTAAAACTGAGAGTTCATTTTATTCAAAGCTTGTTACGTCTGAGAGCTGAGGTTCTGATCTGGAGCCACGGCTAGTCCTGTCCCAACCATCTGCTGTGCTCCAAGGGCCGGGCTGCTGTCAGCGCATTGTGCCCCTGACTGCCCTCCTGTCCCTTACACACACACACACACACACACACACTTCCTCTGCTCTCCTCTTGTTGTCACTCCAGCTGGTGGTTTTCAGTGAACGCTGTCAGATGCTGAGTTCCCTGGTGCGGAGGCGAGGAGTGAGCAGAAGAGGACGAATGGATGAATAAAAGATCACAGGCTAGCTACAGTATCAGCCTATTCTGTTTTCCGATGAAAAAAAATATTCTGACGCAGATACACATGAAGTGTTCTGAGAGACAGAGAGAGAGAGAGTCATAGGATATGAGAGATGCAGTTTCAAAAAAGCATAAAAATACTTCAAAGGGTTTTTCAAAGGTCCCTCGGGGCAGAGAGCATAAAAATTGTAATGACCTTTTTGTTGAATTTTGGCATCTCTGGTGCTTATTGGTGCTTCTTTTTCTTTGGATTGGATTTTCTGTTGATTAAATTTGACTTTCAAAATAAATAGAGCTTTTTCCTCTTTCGATTCAAGTCCAAAATAGATTTAAAAAAAATAAAAAAATAAGACTGTATGTGTCACACTGCTGTTCATGCTAATCACTCAGTTCTGTTATTCCTAACAAACCACTATTGGTGGGAGCTTCAAGCTTTAAAGTAGGAGCTTAAAAGGAACAGCACTAACAGCAAATGCAGTTTTATAATTGAGAAGTTTGACTTTTTATCTATTGATGAATTAAATTAGTTTACTTTTGAACTTCTTGTTCGCGCTATTAAAAAAGGGAAAGATTGTGATTTCAGTCAAAAAAAATTAATAAGAAATGGTAAATTGAAAAAAATAATAATGCAGTAGTCACTACAACTGAATAATGTATTGAAAGATTGCGTATTTTGGCGGAAAACAATTAAAATATGTAATAAATCAGAGACAAAATTTGCGAATATGTTCAGTATCAACATTTTTGCAACTTGCCAAGTATGTTAATTAGCAACATTTCCTCAGTATGTCAATAGAAAACGTATCTGCTCGGTATTTCATTTTCCCAATTAGTTATGAAATTTCTAGGAGTCAAGGTTGCTCTGTGATGCTGTACCTGGACGTAGCTGTGTTGTTAATCATCTTAGTTTATTGTGTTAGCATGCTAGCATTTCTAAATTAGCACAAAACATAAAGGTCATCAAAGACAAATTTAAATTCCTATCAGACGATGATGCTGGATGAAAGATTAGGGGATCCCCATAGTCTGAATCAAATTTCATGGCAATCCATTCAGTTACGGTGGAGACATTTCACTGAAAAGAATAAATGTGAAGCTCATGGGATCCCGGAAGTCTTTAGAATTCACTTGATCATAAATTGGAGGTGCATAGTTGATTGTTTGTTATTAGCGGAAGTAACACCCCCAAAACACTGTGTAAGGGCGGGTGCTATGCCGTGTGCAAATACGCTGGCACATGCCGAAGAACTGGAGAGATGCCACCAAAAATAGGCTGAAGAAGACGAAGACAAAGACGTAGATGAAGAAGAAGCAGTAGTGAAAGCGATGACGTAGCCTGCAGTTAAAAAAACTTAAACGTACTTAAACATGATGTTCAGAAGCTGAACCCAAGCAATATCATCCAAAGATTTTTATAGTCTTAATTAGGATCAGTGAACCAATAGTATTTCTCTTGCCCACAAATTTAATAATCCAATTATTCTAATTACGTATAATAATCTAAATTTGATTATATAATATTCATGCTTTTTTCCTACATTCATCAGATATAAAACTTGTGTTTCTACAAGTTGGACTGTGAAAACAAGATGATTTAAATGTTTTTCGTACCTAAAAAAACAAAAAGGAAAGAAAACATTGGTGAATCCTTCAAGTCATTTGGTACAAGCAAGATAACAAAAACGTATGGATATGAACACAAATAGGTTTCCTGCATGAGGCCCATTGTCCATTTTTATGTCACTAAACAAAATCAAACTAATTTTCCAGATCATTAAGAAATCCTTTTTTTCCCTTCTAAACTTTGGTTGCAATTATAGCAGTTTATTCTCTTTAATGTTTCATCTGTTTATTGTTTTAACCATGAGCTTTGAGCACCTGCACAGACCAGTGAGTCCAGTGCCGGAGTTGTATGTTTCAAGAATTTGGCCTTGCAAAACTCTGACAAACCCTTTGCTCCTGTCGTCCAACACCTTCTTTCCACATGCATCCATGCTGAAAAAAAAAAAAAAACCCACACAATTTGCACACAAGAAGCCGAATCTGGACGCCTCCCCTGTGTAAACACCACGTCCTCCCCACCTGTACTCCCCTCAGAATAAAAGCTAAAGTAATTGTGTGTTTTTCCTCGCCCTGAGGTCCACAACGTTTCATCCCCGCGGTTCAACGCGGAGCGCGCTGTTGTAATTAGCGGGGTTAATATCCCGGGCAGCATCTCTAAATTAAATCTCTAACTTCATGGCGATGCGGCTGAGTGATGCACCTGTTCACGGTAATTACAGATTCAGCCTGGGAGTGTGCTCGTAATGAGGTGGGAGAGTCAAGGTTGAATCACTTTAAAGGCACATCCCACCACTTTGCCAGTAATGTTTTGTGTCTGTCTACGTGGAAATTGAAGTCACCTACTGGGAAATGAAGCCAGGAACAGACCCAACAAACAATTGTCCTAAAACTGCAGAATGACGTCCAAGAGGCCAGTATCAGTCAGTCTGGTGGTTCACCACTTGCAGGAAATATCTCAACAACTATTAGATTGATTGCCATTGAATTGGTCTAAGATATTCGTGGTCTCCAGAGGATGAAACCTACTGATCCCTTAACATTTCATTTCGCTCCAGCAGGTCAAACTTTGCACTTATTCAGTAATGAGAGAGATGTTTATATCTGTGTATTTGTCGTGTATGTTTGTCATGTAATGCCATTTTTTCTGTATGTTTCTGTTTTGTGTCTAGACGACCCCCTTGAAAATTAGATGCTACTGTACATTTCAAGGAGCTATCCTTTCAATAAATTCCAACTTATCTCTTTTACAATGGGGGATCTATGGGGAAAATGATTTTTTTGGGTTGCAGGGTTTTTTTTCCCACTGCAATACCACAAGTGGCCACAGGAAAAAAAATTAAAGCAAGGCAGATCAGCATTTTTTGGGGCCTGATATTATTAGAAATGACATGTCACACTTAAGAGTAATTTCCTGTATCTGTGGCATGTGGGTTCTGCCACCGTCTCACCCCTTTAGGAGACTAACAGCAAATCCTGAGTCTATTCAGTCCAATGGGAGAAGTGAACATGAGCACAGATTATGACAGATTCTTCCACCCCAAAGCCACCAAAGTAAATACTGGACAAATTTTTCACAAGGTCACATATCTACTGGACATTAAATGTCATTTTCCAAAGAGACAAATCAGAGAAAATTAATTTTGTTTGAGACCTGTCTCTGTCTCTGCAATACAAGATCATCAAGAGATGTGGCAGCAACTGATAAGATCATGTACTGGGTTGATATCTGATATTAAGCTAGCAGATAAAAACGAGTGGCAACATAAGGAGCAAAGAGACACAAGTGTATACCATTTCATACCAGTCCCACACAAAGACACACACATGTAAACAACCAATTTTGTTGATTGTCGGGCGTATACAGTGGTCTGCAGCTTGGTGTCACGCCGTTAACCATCCCCTCCACCTCCCAGTGACAAAGTCGGCTCATAAACATGTCATCAAAACTACATACATCACTTAAGAACTGCTGATATGATGCATATGGAACGTAAAAATGTAACATATGTGGTTTGAAGAAACATTCAATGACAACATTTTCTTCTGGCAATTGCACTGAATGCCCAGGGCAGAACTTAAATAGTGTCTCCTCTCTGGTTCGTGTTCAAGTACGAGTTTTTGTCTGTATCGCTCAGACTTTTAATTCTGTGTCTAAATCTGTTCAAACTCTGTCTCTAGTTTAATGCTTCTTTTATGTTGCAGTTTTAGGCACAAAATGCCACAAACTCATAAGAACACAGACTTAGAGATTTGAGTTGAATCATCTGTCCACTTTAAGGAGACATTAACTGTAGTTTGTGAGAAAAAGGGATGAGGGAATAACTTATAATACTTTTAGATTTGATTTAGTAACACCACCTGATCCACCTGACACAATGTGGAAACAACACTTGGTCTAATCACATGTAAAACAAAGCTTGTCATGAACAGTAAAAAACAAAAAATAAACATTTTTGCTTATTGTGTATTTAAATAAAGGTAAGGATATTAAATCAAATCAAATTAAAATGGCATGAACTGTAGTGACAAATGGAGGACAGGAGCGATTGTACCAGCTGAACTAAATGTTCCTACCAGGGTGCAATTTCTTAAAAAGTCTAATTTGGATAATTTTGTTTTGAAAGAAGGCCTTGTTCCTTCATGTGGCAGCAGAGACATGGAATTGAGAATGAGGGCTTTAACAGATCATCAGCTGCAGCAACAAGAACCTACAGCCTTTGTGTTGTAAGTCATGATCTAAGGGTGATTTGCATGGACAGATTTTATTGTTGTAGCTTCGCAGTCGGTCTTACTGATGTTATGTAGGGGTCTCAGATTAAATTCAAATGTCACTTGCTTTGTTTAGACAATCTCCCAGTATTTAAATGGATGCCATTACACCATAAAGCCTCTCTGTAGCCCTGACGTCTTCACCGACGTATCCTGCGCCCTCAGATCTCCTCAGGCATTTTTCTGCAGCCCTTTGAGCCTGGCTCTCTGTGTAAGTATGTGCTTAGGCAAGACGGCCTTCTGCACTAATTGAAGTCAATGACACAAGCTGCAGGGGCGCGTGAACAAACTGCGTCTCCATGGAAACACATGCTGGCAAGTGTGTCCACTGAGGAGCCTGCAGCGCTACATTGGAATTGCTGTGTACACCAATCTGAAGCCCATCACAGAGAAGAGGAGGAGGACGGTGAAAATCAGCCGGAGACACAGAGAGGGACTCTTTCTGTCTCAGCCAAGCTCTGCTGTGCCTCAAGACATTTGGGACACATTATCCACATCAAATAAGGCATGTATAGGAGAAAGAGAGGAGTGTAAGAAAACTGACAGTAGCAAATTTTGTAGAGGACAAACTTCTTTTTTTAAGGGTAACTGTAGTATTTTTCAACCTAGACCCCTTGTCACATGCTTTCGTGTTTTAGTTACTAATGGGAACAACAATTTTTGAGATTGGTCCAATATTTAGGAGACCGCTGAGGCTGCGACTAACAATCCGAGCCTGTCAGTGGCAAAAACAAGCACCTTTAGTGGATGTAAATTGACAGTGCAGTTATTCCCATTATTCACTTAGGCACAAAAACATGGGTAATTAATATCCAGGGTGCAAGTTTCTCTTTAAACAGAAGTCTTTTCATTAACTTCATCAACTCCTTTTATTGTTGATCAAAAAATTAACCAATAGGAGTTGGGGGACCAGCTCTGGACTGCTGTTCATGCCCAGTTGTTGAAGTCTGTTGCATGTCAATCCTTGTGTGTCTCTCCCCTCACTTCCTGTCATATCTCTACTCTCAACTATTAATAAAGGCCCAGAAAAAAAAGTCAACTGCTGTTTTTAAAGTAAAACAATTTAAGAATATTTCATGTTGTTCCCCGTGGCAGTAAAACATGCACATACCTTAATTATGATAAGTTAAAAAATCAATGCTAAATTCCTAGTTTTTATCATCAAGTCAAACTTTTCAGTTATGTTCATGCCTGTAATTTAAATGTTCTTTTAAGTGACCGTGTGTCTTATTGTTTGTATTATTTTGGCTTTCTCTTGGTTAAACATCATAGGGATTGTTTCTTTTCTCTTGTTTGATATTCTAAGGCATGGCTATGTGAAGTCAAAATGTCACCATATAAAAATGTTGCATACTTCCTTTATGGATACTGTTGTGTCACTTTTATATTCATGACTGTCATACACAAATTCTTCTTGTATGTGAAGGATAATGTGCTTCTTTTGCTTCCCATTCAATAATGACAAAAGAGATGGACAGGTGTTTACCTGTCTTCCACACAATGCATGCTGGGATAGGCTCCAACCTTTTGTGATGTCACATAAGAAGAAGAGACAGAGTCAAGAGTCTATTTACTAGCATTTAATGACGATTCATATATTTCGAATGAGCAGATTTTGTGTTTATTATTTCAGATTACTTTTTGAAAAATGCGCTATGAGTAAACATTTATTTAAAGTTTCCAGTGTGCAGGATGTAGTGGCATCTAGCAGTGAGGTTGCAGACTGCATGTAAAAGACGTATTGTGGCTGACAAAAACAGAAATTCATACCTAGTAAAACCTAGTACTGCAAAAAAGGTTAGAGATACACCCAGAAAGGAGCACTGTACAAATGAACCAGATTTAAACCAGTAATAAAGACTGAACAAAGCAATTTCATGTTACAAATCAGTGTTTCTCAGACGCTGCTTGGCTCTTCACCATCGCGCTGCTAGCCCAGCCCCTGCTAATATGTGCTCACCTTTTTTCTCTAATAATTCAATTTTATTTGTAAAGCCCAATGTCACAAATTACAATTTGCCTCAAAGGGCCTCACAGCATACAACATCTCTCTGTCCTTGGACTCTCACAGCAGATAAGTAAATACTCCCACCCAAAAAAACTCTTTAACTGAGAAAAAATTGAAGAAAAATCATGTCGTGTGTAGAGAACAGGTCAACATAATAAAATTACACTTATCAAAATGACAAAATGATACATACAGAAAGAGAGAAAACGTAACATCAAGGCGTTCATGAGGTTTTCACCAGGAGCCAAATTATCCACAGAGATTTCCTCTTCTCCAAAACAAATGGATTTGGTGATTTAAACTTATTATATATATATTTTAAACACTTATTAAAGTAGCTTGATGTTAAAAAAAAAAAAAAGTGTTTTTCTGACACTGCTCATTGTGGAGGGGCTGCTAACTACAGTGGCCAACAGGAAAATACAAACGGCCCTATCTAGAGCCAGTGTTTGGTTTGCTGTTCTGGGTTGCTGTAGAGCAACATGGTGGACCTTGTGGAAGAGGACCTGTTCCTTATNGTTAAAAAAAAAAAGTGTTTTTCTGACACTGCTCATTGTGGAGGGGCTGCTAACTACAGTAGTGGCCAACAGGAAAATACAAACGGCCGTATCTAGAGCCAGTGTTTGGTTTGCTGTTCTGGGTTGCTGTAGAGCAACATGGTGGACCTTGTGGAAGAGGACCTGTTCCTTATTTATAAAAACTGCGCATTTTAAGGCTTTTCAGGTGATTACACACTAATTAAAACATAGTTATGAATTGTATTTATCATTTCTGCCAGTAGATGTCCCTAAATCCCACACACTGGATCTTTAAACTCATGACTCAGATCATGAATTGGAACCTTGAGATGAAATAAAGAACTTTTTATACAGATAAATAAATAAACCAACTGTTTATTGGTAAAACTGTTGCATGAACATCTAAATATTCTCCTACTTTCCACATTAAGTCGACAGCCACTAAAGACAAACAAATTCAGCTCTAACATGTTCAAACTTTTCAATATCCTGTTATCACTTTGTGCCACTTGAGGCCACCAAGTGTAAAGTCATCTAGAATATTTGATATCATGCCAGTAAAGTATTGTCATGAAGTGCTGCAAAGACAGTAATTAGTAAGCTGTGACACGTCCACCAAAGCAGCTAAAACATCCACATTTAGGAAAGTAAAACTCTTTGTCTTGTTCTCGCAGAATAACGTCACTGCAGATGAATACTGTTTTTCATCTTCGTCACTGTCTGCTGTGCAGTGACACTGCTCCAATCAAAGTCCCACACAAAGACACACAGACGCTGTGGCTTCTGCACTGCACTTCAACCCCCCCCAAACAAATATGTATGGCACTGTGTGTACAAATGTGTTCCCTCACTGTATGTGCCAGTTTTTGTTTTGTTTAGCATGAGCATTTATGATTTTTAATATCCCCCTCAAGCTTTAGACGGCATCTCGTCTTATGTTTCTTAAAAAATAACATCTCTGATCTTTTGAGATGTTGTGGGCGGAGGTTGCTCTAACAGTGTTGCCATGGAAACAGTGGCCATCAAGCTACCATTTCACTATCTACCTCTAGATAGAAGAAAGGTTGTAATGAACAACTATGCCTGCCCCCCCCCCTCCCGCTCCATCTCCCCCTCATCCTCCCCTCTGCTCTTTTTCATCTATATGTGGGGATTTGTGGGCGGATCAACGCATGATAGGGTAAAAGCAATAAATATGCCTCAGCTGCACATACGTCACTCATATGAATACTTTATATAAAGACTCATATAGACATACATTATTTAGATTACACTCTCCTGTCTCTTCATTTATCATAACAGCTCAGACAAGGCAGGCTGAGAAGCTGCAGGGTCGTAACTACAGAAACAAAAACTCCAGACACGATGGATCATAAAGAGCCAGGGGGCCATAAAAACATCATAACTTCTTCTGATACATGGGGCAAAGAAATACACATTTAGATGTACTACAGGCTGGTGACACTGCTCTGGAAATACTGCAGTAATAATACTTCAGTCGGCGAACACTGCAGGAGAGATGCAGAGATGAGGTCACCATCACTGACTCACTTGGCATCAGTGGTGGAAAGTTACTCAAAACATTTACTCAAACAGTGTACTACAATTTTGAGTTATTGGTATTTTGAGTATTTGCATGTCATATTTCTTTCTACTTCAACTCCACTACATTTCAGATGAACATGTTGTACTTTTTACTCTGTTTACTGTTTATCTGACGCTGTAGGTTAAGATTTTCTATTGAAAAGATTTCCATGATAAGCTTATCAAATAGAATGCATTGCAATCTTTTTGGCTTGTGACCTCTTAAAATAAAGCAGCATCCAGTTGGGGCTTTTTGTCATGTTTCTGTCATATGTTAATAGGTTGTTGGCACTTCCACCAATTTCCTCTCTAAACTTAACAGATTGTTTCATTAAATTATCTGTTGGAGGCCCAAAGAGATAAAATTATCCAATATTTTTCAAAAACAGCAAAGACCAGAGATATAGATCTTAATAATAATAAAAAAATTTGTAGCAGAACTTTATTTTCTGTCAAATTTATCATTTTAAGACCTGTCAGACTTCACTTGGGACCCTTTGGAGGGACCTGATCCCTAGGTTGGAAACCACGAGAGTAAATCATAAAATAATGGATGTAGCTACAGTGACGTCACCCACTGGTTTATATGAGCCCAGTCTCATTCTGAAGTTGCTGAAATCCGACGTTTGGGCAGTGACTTGCAGCGTCAGGAACCAACGAATAAAGGCGTCCTTAAATGTTGGCATGATATGTGGCCGGATGCCATTATAGTTTAACAGCGCCTGGCAGCGTCACTGGGAAACGCAGCGGGACAAGGATGAAAGTTAAGTCCAAGTGGGGCGGGCAGGAGGGGTGGTGGATGGGTCCAACAAACACCAACTTTCACCTTAGAGAGCGGTGTTCGCGTCCCGTAAGATTATAAAGCCAAACCCTGTTGTTTTTCCTAAACTCAACCATGTGCGTTTGTTGTTGAAGGAAAAAAATGTAAATTCGCGGTGTTGTACCGATGTAGTGCTTTTATTTTGAAAGAGACAGTATGTAAACGTTACATTTCCTGTGAAAACAGAAGTGTATTTTGAAAGAAGACAATGCATGTAACAGGCAGAACTTAAGTGTATTTTGAAAGAAGACAATGCATGTAACAGGCAGAACTTGACACGGTGTCACAGAACGTCAACAACCAACACACCCAGGGTACCTTGCACGTCGTACGTGGACGTGGAAAGTCCATGACCAAACGTCAATATGTGACCAGGTCGGAGTGAAAATGTGTTGTTTATGTTGGTTTTGAAGCCTCAAGTTTGGCTTTTTGGCGGTGGCCATCTTTTTTTTTTTCTTTTTTTTGAAGCCAGAATTGTCCATAATGGGTAACAGGCTGAAGCTGTGGAGGAGCAAACGGTGGATCTGACTTAAAAGCCAAGGACACTAGACACACAGAGTCTGTAACTCAAAGTGACCTGCCCTGAATAATGCATAACTTTCAGCCTTCATAAAATGTAAACGGGTTACACGGGTTAACGAGTTATACAAAAAATGACGTATTCCCATGCAGTTGTCATACAGGGGGAAATTAGGTACAGAGACCAACATTGTTTTTTGATCCAGACTGTAAACATGTATATTTCTGAAGTGAAGTTGGGCATTTTAACACGCAGGTCTATGGGGATTGACTTGCTTCTGGAGCCAGCGTCAAGCAGCCGTTCAAAGAACCACAGTGTTTGGCACTTCCAGTGTTGGCATCATTTTTCAGCCCCCGAGGTTGCCAGTTGGATTAAACTACCTAATGGTATATAATGTAGTTAAAAACTGCTCCACTTCGACCAGCTACAACAGTAAAACACTGCTTACAGTATTAATATAAAAGCTTTCTATAGGCTGACATTACAAAGCTCAAGGGGCTGGGATTAAACACCTCACTGTGTGCATGTGGATCCTTGACTTCCTGACAGGCAGATGGTGAGAGTGGGCGGACACACCTCCTCTATCGTCATCCTTAACACCACAGCACCCTGGGGATGCATTTTGAGTCCCCTGCTGTACTCCCTGTACACACATGACTGCGTAGCCATTCCCAACTCCAACACCATCATCAGATTTGCTCATGACACAGCTGTGGTGGGCCTGATCAAAGATAACAATGAAAAGGCCTGAAAGAAGTAGAGCATCTGACCTGCTGAAGTCAGGACAACAACCTACTCCTGAATATCAGCAAAACTAAGGAGATGATGGTGGACTTTGGGAAGAAGCAGCAAAGGAACTGTGCCCTGCATAACATCAGTCCTTAGTGGAGAGGGTGGGTAGCTTCAAGTGCCTTGGTGTCCACATTGCTGAGGGCCTGAGCTAGGTGCTGCATACTGACTCAGTGGTAAGAAAGGCAAAGCAAAGACTGTTTCACCTCAGACGCCTGAGGATTTCAACTCCTCATCCTGATGGGAAACATCGTTGCCTGGTATGGAAACAGCACCAAACAGGACCACAAGGCCCCGCAAAGAGTGGTTCTCTCAGCTGAACACATTATAGCCAATGCTCTACCCTGCTTAAAGGATATCTTCTGCCAGACACTACAAGAATAAGGCCAGGAGAATCACGAAAGATCTAAACTACACAGATGACACCCTATTCTCCCTGCAGAGGTGGGGAAGAAGGTACCAGTTACACCAGTCCAGCACTGAGAGCCTAAGGAAGAGATTTACATCTTGTTGCTGCATGTTTAAGTCAAGGGTCTGATTACTTCTTCTGTCAGTCACAATCAACGCTGAGCTTTAGGTTGGTTGGGGAAATTCAAGCATGAGGAAAACAAGAAGACGGGAATCAGCAGAAAGGAGAGAGAGCAAAAAACAAAAAAAGAGGGGGAGTCCAGTGGAGGAAACAAGATCTGCTGCTGTGTGGGGAAAGTCTCTGACAGCCTGCAGCTTGTTGTGATGGAGGGTCCCGGTGCAGCAGGAGTTGAAACGGTTGGGGTGAAACTATGTTTGACAGGCGCAAACCGTCTAAGAGGGCCAACACGACCTGCCATTACCGCTACAGGGGGGCTGCAGAGCCTGAGGAGAGAAATTGCTGAAAGAGGAAACACACACAGACACACATGCACACACACACCCAGCGAGCGGACAGATGGAGGTACACACACAAACACACACCAGCATGTCTGTGTGGATATACTCACACACACACATTCATGCATACACTGCAGGGACACAGTGGCAGGTTCATATCAGTGCTGCTGTGCCCTCTGCACACAGAGAGGCTGCCAACTCACCCTGACCCATCTTTATTCAGTTATGATAATGCAGTGTCACGCAGGTACAGATTATGTTAAGGTGTCTGAGGGGAAATCTTAAACAGAATGAGAGCGTTACTGTGGAGAATGAGACTTCATCTGCTGTGATTTGGAGATGCTTGAGCCTACAGTTCCTCAAGTTATATGCAGTGGTGGAAGAAGTATTCAGATCCTTTATAGAAGTTAAAGTAGCAATACAGCAACAATGAAATGCTCTATTATAAGAAAATGTCCTGCACTGAGAATCCTACTTAAGAAAATCTACAGATGTATTATCAGTTAAATGATCTTTTTCTGCAGGAAAATGTCTCCCATGACTGATATTTTATCACGTTAGAAGGCCAAGAACAGCTGTGCTTGCATTTTTTTTTTTAATGCTGTTATCTCAAGATCCCAAATTAATCATTTTATTATCCTGAGAGAACAAAGCTTGATTTCTGGTGATAATAGGTTAATTTTTGTCCATTCTCGAGAAAACAAAAGGCTGATTTCTCGCAATCATGAGATCATTTATCATGAGAAAACTACTTTGCTTCTTGAGATTATGGGAGAATTGTAGAGAACTCGAAAATGAGTGTCTGGTTCATTCGATCACACTTGATTTCAGCCTTCAATATCACTGTCATGACCGCTGGGGAGGATTCATAACTCATTCATAACTCTGCCTGTGTTAGACCTTGATTTAAGCACAGTCTGATGTGTTGATCAGTAACAACAATAATGGATACTCCTTGATCCGACATTTTAAGCTTAAATCAGTTGCTGCAGCTGTCCAGTTGCCATCTACACTAGTCTCTTACACAGACGCCGATGACGTCAGCACGCTGGCTGACTCTGTCGTCTGTGGACATTCCCATTGGAAAGTTGTAATAGAACTAGCGCTGGCTCCCAGCGCCAGTGATGTGATTGGATCCAAATCTGTGTACTTCCATACTTCCTCGACCAACAGCTGATTAGCTTTGCCTTACACCCGCCTACACTGGAATTGCTGCTCCCCGAAGTGTTGTCCTTGCAACAGAAAAGGAAGTGTTCAGTGCATCGCAAGAAGAGATTAAAATGGATATGATTTCATTTGATTCAGCTATATTGCAGAGCTGCAACGTCTCTGTTACATGTAACACACGTGCCGTACCTATGGCAACGCATTCAAGTGGTCTGGATATCCCCACCCATTTCTATTACAAAAGGAAAGACGAATGTGCCGCTGCACTGATCTCTGATATACATTTTAGTAATAAGAGGAAACATTTTTTATTTTCTCGTGATAACTGGTTGACGACCTTTTTTTTCTTGAGATAACTAAATAATAAACTTGTGATCTTGAGATAACGACATTAAAAACGTTCTTGCAACAGCCATTCTCAGCTCTTGTAGTTATCTCTTTGGGACATAAACAACTATCTAAGTGACACTAAAGAGGAAATCACACAACTCACAGACATCTGACATGACGAGAGGCCCCGATAATTTGTTTTTCGTAAGAAGTCACAAGTCAAAAACACTGGGGACAACTAGTCTAATATAACAGCACTGTCTTTTGAAACAGTGGTTCCCAACTGGTGGGTCACGGTCCAAAAGTGGGTCAAGAGTCCATTCTGAATGGACTGAAGGTGACTCACAAACATGTCAAGTTTGTAAAAAAACACTTTATTTTAGAGTACAGTGAATTTCCAGCACAGAGCTTTTATTTTTAAGTGCTGTTTCCTGCTGTAGATTGAGTGACTAACGGACAGCTACTTCACAGAGACAGCAAACTAGCTCAACGACATGGCCAAACGCAAGTATAATGCTGAATATATTAAACTGTGTGGACCTTGAATGATGACTAAGGAGAAATCTGGACCCCGTGGCTGGACCAGTTGGGAACCACTGCTTTAAAAGATTATCATAAGAATTTTTGTAATAGCAAATCTTAATCTGAAAAGTAACTAGTGATTACAGCTGTCAAATAAATGAGGTGGAGTAAAAAGTATAACCTTCAATTGTAGTGGAGTAGAAATATAAAGTAGCATGAAATGCAATTACTCAAGTCAGGCACTAGTACTTGAACATTTGTATATAGTTATATTTACTGGTTATATGTAAGGGTCACACAGAACTGCATGAAATCACATTATTTTGTTTGATTTTCCTCTACTTACAACAAAACACAGGGACAAATTAGTTGCTGGGGGGTAACCCTAAATCAAATCACACATTCTTCATGTCCATTACTGCCTGCAGCTTTTTCTCTTTACTGATTATATGTCTTAACATGTGACCAAAATTGAATTTGTCCACTGTGATTTTGTTGGAGGACGTAAGCTGACACACTTGATTCAAATATTCAACTTTAACAGTCCTTTTTTTTGTATTCTCCAGTTCAGTGATGTCCATTTTGAATGCCAAATCGCAGATGTAACAAGGCACCGTGTTTACTTTTTGCGTTTTATATTAAGATGTATTTCAGGAGCCTTGGGCTCAGCAGTAATCCACTGGTTTAAGGTGGCATAGGATTACCTGTAGGCTGCAAAGATTAATTTTGGTTTTGTTGAAATTTAGACAATTTCAAAAGTTGATATGGCAGAGAGTATAAAATAGTTTTGTATTTGTTAGTTTTTGTTTGTGGGAGTCTAAGACCAGAACCCACTATTCTTGAAAACCTGTCTGTCTGCGTGTAATTATTTCATTATGTCTCCTCCAACTGACAGACACTTTTACCTGCTTGAGGGGTTAAACTGTGAAGAGCACATCGCTTCACACGAGAGCACTTTAGACAAATGATTTCTGACACATCTCAGGTAACACAGACAAATGCAACGCGGCTGACACCCTTTGATTCTCTGTGGAAAACGTTGTGAAATGTCTTACATCCTTTGTTTCAGCCGTGGGAGACTTTGACAGGCTGCAAGGCCCTGACAATAAAAGCGTTTCTCTTTTTTTTTTTATTAGAAAAAGGTTTCAGAAACACTGTGAATTCCTGTGTAACTGTCAGATACACAATACCCAGAACTGAGGAGGGGAGAGGTGATGGTGCGTTCTTCATCATATCATTTTATGGTATGTGAGTGGGTGCACATCTGAAGAGAATCATGTTAGTGGGAAATGATATGGCTCAAGATGGAGAGTGCTGTCGAGAAATGTGCATTTTATACATGCGTGTGCAAGAATGCATTTACCCCCGCATACTTAAGTGTGTGTGTGAGACTGTCCCCAGGTGTGAATTGATTACATGTATGTGTGTGTATTCTGTGCTGCATTAGGATTCAGCACACACACAAATTCACACATGTGCACAGCCACAGTGCGAATGACAGTCGGTGAAGGCAGCAGGCAGGAGAGAAAAGCAGGAAAGAGGAGTCATGGAGGAGGACGAGGAGGATGTGACATGATTTACAATGAGATCATTAACCTTGAGAAGCACAATGGCCTTTGCGACATAAACACTATCTCTCAGACGGACACCTTGCAAGAACAATAGCTTGAGCACACACACACACACACACACACACACACACACACACACACACACACACACACACATGATACACTTGTGACTGTTCACAACACACACGCAGGTGAGAAAGCATGTATGTAAAAGCAAGCATGCACACACACACGCAATGTGATGCTTCCAATAACAAGACATTAGCCTTGTCCCAAATAATACACACTACATCTTAGAAGATTTTGAGTGTGTGTTGTGTTCACATCAGAAGTGACAAAAAAGGACAGCACACCTTCTAAAATGGATTTCTGAGTGTGCTGCACTATCATCCCACAATGCAAAGTGCCCTGAGGTAACCTTAAAGGCACATATAAGTAGAATGTATTCTTCTTCTTAATATTATTATTATTCATTCATTTTCTGTAACTGGGGGTAAATCCGGGGGTCATGGGGGGCTGGAGCCTATCCCATCTGACACTGGGTGAGAGGCAGGGTACACCCTGGACAGGTCGCCAGACTATCACAGGGCTGACGCATAGAGACAGACAACCATTCACACTCACATTCACACCTATGGACAATTAAGGCCCAATCCCATTTCTACCCCTTAAATCTTCCACTTGGTATTGAGTGCCCTCGTCTGCGAGATAACCCTTGATGAGGGAAGTGAGAAATATTAGGCCGACGTGCAGGCATACGTCACGTGTAGTAGTGACGCAATGAAAATGCCGGCTCCAGCGCTTGTCTTATGGCGTGTGCTGTGTTTATTCTTCTCCATCTGATGAATCAACGGAGAAGAAATGCTGAAAACAGGAGGCGCCTATGACGTCTTCTAGTTCTGATCCAGTTTGTCCAGGTAAGTCGATTTGTTTAAATATTTTGACACTGTGTTCAACCGAGTTGCTGATGAGTTTACGTTAGTCCAACCATCTGTTGTTTGTATGGCCAACATTCCGACTGTACAGTAACAAATTGCTTTCCAAAACTTGCCGAAGTTCCTGACTTCATAAGGTATTCTGGGAAATTTCATCTTCCACCTCGTTGTAAGTGTGGGTCGGGGCTCCCTTGGAATCTAGGGTGGGTTTTAAGTGTTGGAAACCACTTCCACTACCTCAGTTCTGTTTTGGGACACCACTAGCCTAAACGTGAACGCGCACAACCAAGTGCAAGTGGGTGTTTCTAGGGGAAGTGTAGGTATTGGGACAGGCCCAGTCACCAATTACACTAACATGCATGTCTTTGGACTGTGGGAGGAAGCCAGAGCACCCGGAGAAAACCCACGCTGACAATGGGGCTCCTCAACCCCGAGTTCAAACCAGAAACCCTCTTGATGTGTGGCGACAATGCTAACCACTGCACCACCGTGCCGCCATTGTTATTATTACTAAATCATTATAATATTTTGAACACCATATCCACTAAAATTTAATTACATTAAACAAAAATGATGTGAGGCGTCCATATTTGTTTATTTATTAGGCACTTCCATATAAGTGAGTGCCTTCAAAAAAACAAAAAAACAAAAAGAGTCTCCCACTTGTAATCACGACTTGGATGCTGACATTAACACTATTTACAAGTCAGAAACTTGGCTAACACTTTACTTGAAGGTATCTACATAAGAGTGACATGACATAGTCATGAACCTGTCATGAACATTATGTACATGTCATAAACGTTTATGACCACTGTCATTAAGTGTCATTTGGTTTCTGTAATGACAAGTTGACATTGTTTGGGTTGTCTTGATTATGACAACTTGACATTAATCAAAGTGACATTACCAGAAGATGTCTTTGTCATGACAACTTGACATTCAATTTGTTTGGGATGTGACATTAACCAGGATGACATTACCAGAAGATGTCTTTGTCGTAACAACTTGACATTAACAATAAATGCACCTCTTTTTGTGTTCATGACAAGTTGACATAATGATTATTATTGTCATGACAAAGAAAGGGTATTCCAGGGAGGAGGTTCAGCAAACTCTGAGTCTAATCCTGAACTCTGAGTTGACTTACCCTGAGCTGGGAAACTCTGAGTATCCGGTTCCAGAACAGCTGATTCTAATTAGTTCAGTCAACTCTGTGTAGGTACACCTTGAGTTAAGCACGTGAACAACCACAATAAAAAGCCATCATCAGTGGAGCCCTGATACCTTGATTCACCATGGCAACCGGAGAGAAAAAGCGATCAACTTATTTTACACCTGTGGAATTGGGGGTGCTCATGAACTTACAGCAAATATGAGCATATATTTCGTAAAAAAAAAGTAACACCGCTAAAGCTGCCAAGGAGAGAGAGGTGGCATGTGAAATTTAGCAAGCAGGAAACGTAGCACGATGCACATTTGCTCTGATGAGAGTGCACGTCCGTGGTGTGTCAGATTTGATATGTTTGGCAGGTAAATGATTGAGTCTAATTAAAAAACAGTATGGTTCAAACAGATATTCATTGGGGAAAGACAGCACATCTAAACGGGGTCTGAAGATCCTCTCTTGGCGTAAAGCATTGTGAATTAATTCTGCCTCCATATCGATCAGATTTCCTACATACCAACAACCCATGTCTGTCTGACAGCTTGCTTCAGGCTCGGCAGTAGGGAGGAGACAGGGTGAACTCAGGGTTTCTTAAAGAAAACCTGCCAGGGAGCAGGTTAGGTTCACAGAGTCAGTTGCCACGGTGATTGACTTTTGACTTTCCTCTCTTTCTGGAATCGAGTTTCCCTCATTTCAGGGTTAACATACTCAGAGTGTTCACTAAACCCGCTTTCTGGAATACCGCTCAGGTAATGTCATCCTGGTTAATGTCAAGTTGTCATTATAAGGACATCCCAAACAAATTTAATGTCAACTTGTCATGACAAAGACATCTCATGGTAAGGTCACTTTAATTAATGTCAAGTTGTCATGATCAAGACAACCCGAACAATGTCAACTTGTCATTACAAAAACCGAATGACACTTAATGACAGCAGTCGTAAACGTTTATAACATGTACATAATGTTCATGACAGGTTCATGACCATGTCATGTCATAGTTCTGACAGTGTCATGTCACTCTGATGTAGATAACTTCAAGTAAAGTGTTACCGAAACTTGTAATGTGATAACTCCGATATGACATGAACATGACTATCAGGCACAGCTTCATTAGTGTTTTACTGTAACATGCTCACAGTTACAGCTCTAACATGCACATGTTAAAGCAGGCAAATATTTGCTAATTAGCACCGAGCAAAAAGAACACCTGAGGCTGATGGGAATGTCATTATTTTTGCAGATATTTAGTCATAAACAAATTAAAATTTTGACCTGTTGACAGTGCTAATAAACCTTACAGTTAACCCTGATGAGGACGTGAAGGTGTGTATTAAATTTAATGGCAATCCTTGCACTAGTTTTGCAGGGTTCTTATGTGTGTCAGCATGTTGATGATGAGGACACTATTTTTGTAGATACATAAAATACCAAGCACTCAATCGAAGTCATCACACAATCCTTATTTATTTGTCCACAATCTTAAATCCGATCTATCATAAATCTTTAGTACGTAAATGATATTTCAGTAAAACCTTTCCCCCACAATCATTTACAGTTCACACCAGAGAGTGAAAGCCTCCCTCTGACAAATCCAGCAGTAAACATCTACAATCACACTCACTAGATACAAATGAAAAGAAAGAAAAACATTCATAAACTGGCACAAAGGCTCATGGGATACAGACGGACAAAAAGCCCTTTCAAAAGTGCGTTATACAGCAGTCATGTCGCGATGCCTTCAAACAGAAGCTCCCATTCAAGAACAATAAAATAGACAAATATGTTTCCCCAATGTATTTGGCAATATATCACTCTTCTTACTCAGATATGTATAAAAAAGTCATTTTTCCTTATCTTCCTTCTTATGTCATGTTGAAAATATAAGTTACAAAATGGTTTTAAAATAGTGGAAGACATTTGGGAATTTGTAAATTCTCTGTTGAATAGCAAAGCAATGTTTCAGTATATTCAAGTCAGTATGATTTAATGACCAGAGTGAAGACACGGTTGAGAAATAAGGTCAATTTCAACATTAAAGCCTTCAAATAAAACGTCCATATAAGACAAGTATAAAAGTGATTTTTGGATTTGTATTATTTGAAGGCTTGTTGCAAGAGATTCATATTTCTGTTTGACACACTGCAGACTTTGTTTAGATTTACATCACACAGCAACAGTAAACAACTAACATCTCTTTCCATCTAGAAAAGCACTCTATAAATAAGAAAATTTCCTTATTATAATCATGTTTCTTCATCTAAAGGCTTTATGCGTGTCAGGAGAAAATGTCATTGCAGCTTCTACCTTCACTAAATTAATATAATGATTTAATAAAAAAAAATCATCACCATTTGTCAGAACATGAGTTATGACTGAAGTTAAAACTGAATATTTAAAGCACTGGAAGTTACATTTTTACTATGTGTCTCCTCTTTTTAACCCCCCCCCCCGGGTCAGTGTGCACATTAGTGTTTGCGTGCATAGAGCTCATAAACTGCAATAACCAGAAACACACAGAATTAAAGCCTGTTTCCTGAAAACAATTGCAACCGAATGACGTGGCAGTGTTGCTGCTTACGCAGAAGTCCTGCTTCTTCCTGTTCTGCTTCATCATAATCGCAACACAACAAATCCATTCTTGTAATTTCCCAACAGCTGAAAAGGCAACAATGTTGAGGACACTACTGTGTGTGACATGAGCATGAATTTCCAAACAGATTACAGTACATGCTTTGGACACAGATAGTATGAGGAGTGAGTTACTCCTCCTGTAATTCTGCAACAGCATGACACCATTTTAAAGTGTTAGTAACATTAGATGATTTGTTAAAGGTACGTTTGTGCATTTAGAACAAAATTCAGTTGAGGTTACGGATCCATTTTTCAAACTTGACATAATTTAGGCGACTAAAACAACTAGATTCTGTATAAAATTATTTTCAACATGAGTCTCCTCCACCTTTACAGTCATGTCTCATTCCTGTAACATTTACATGATGATAAATTCTGATGTAATTTTGTAAACTTTTAAAGATTTTGCTGAACCATTGACACTGTGGTAGCTCTCCCTTTAATATCTCTGGGTGTATCGGTCCATTAATCAATCAATGAGCAAGATATGATTTATGACAATATTGTATTTTTAGAGTTTTTTTGCATCAATGTGATGAAGTACCTTCATTTGCCACGTCAAAAACAAACATTTCTGCCCAATTCTTTTATCCATAAACAGCTGATTTTCCATAAAATCTATTAAATCATGATAAATATTGTTATCACACATACCGTGGTAGGGCTGTAATGATGATGGAATTTGCCTTGCGGTGATTAAGGGTGGCTCACCAGCACAATACACAATATTACAGCCAAGTTTTGTTTTTGGAAATTACTTCATTCTACCTCATGTTAGTGCTTTGTTAATAAGCTTAACTGTCAGGCTATTAGTAGGGTTTATTGTTGCTTTTTAAATTACAAAAGTGACAGTTTTATAACAAATTAAATAGCCTACTTGTTCACTGTTAAATGCAAAACACAAACTTGCACAGAAGTCTTTTAGCTGAGATGCTTTGCTTGCATCTGGTTGCTATGATACAGAATATCTGCGCAAGTGAAAATGGCGTCTTGATCTGGATGAAGAGAAGGCTGGAGCAGTACTAAGGTTAGGCAGGTACTAGGTTACATATTAATTTCTCCTCCATTGTTGTTGTTGTTCAGCGATGTGACGGTTGGTCTTGGTGGTATTTGTCCCGCCCCTCCTCTTCTGTGAGTGGACAGCTGGGTAAAAAGCGACAGTGACAAGCAGCTGCAGCGTTTCACCCAATTTTTCAACTGTTGGCGATCATTAAAAAAGCAGCAAACGCGCAGCACTTCGTCACACTGCTGGCGTTTGTGGCATAGTGTAAATACGTGGCACTCCAATGCCATCACAGTAAAAACATGAATGAAGCAGTTGTGGCAGTTGCTTGCCATTCCCCAGGGTTGGCTTGTCATAGTACAGTATTGCAATATTGCAGTATTGCGGTAGAGGATTTTAACCATATCTCCCACTCTTTTGTCACTGTGCAGAGCGCACATTAATCCCATTTTAAAAGACAGCAGTCTTACTTTATGCGTCAAAGAAACTAATGGGAACAGACCGTTATTTATCAAACAACTGCACCTGATGCTAAAGAAAAATATGCAGCTTTACTTTATGAGAGTGCAGTAAAAGTAAGTTGCCTCTAGGAGCTTTAGAGAAAGCTGAATGTGCACACACACAAGTTCTTCACATTCAAATATGCAACAATCTTCCAGCCATCTACTGTAGGAGTGAAGTTCGATACCCTTAGTGCTACATTTAAACTACAATGTCAGGCTTTTATAAAAGGTAGTGCATGCTCACATTCAATAGTGTAACATTGTTTTACTTCATTGTTTTTTTTCAGCTTCCTCATGATCAGAATTCACCTGCAACACCTCGTGATCAAGTCGCCCGCCGAGAGACGTTTTTAAAATGCCGTAACCTTCATTGAGATTGTTAAACGTCAGTAGACTCCGACCCAGTCGCCTTGAAGATATGCGCATGAGCTTAAACACCCTGAATGTGTTTCATAAGTCAGTCTCACATCTGCTTCTCTTCCTGTCAGGTTCAGAGGAGGTCAGTTCCATCGTAGACCACAGGCTTGTCTAAACTCAGATGATACAGCACTTTCTTTGAGATGAACCTGATCAACAGGAAAGAGGAACATTAGCTTATGTTCACACCTTCTGCTCTAGTTCTGAGATAATAGTTGTTTGTGGTTAACAGGATTTTTAGCAAACACACAAAGAAACACATATACCACACACACACACACACACACACACACACACACACACACACACACACACACACACACGGTGACTGACCTGGAGAAAGAGTTGTCAAAGACGAGTGTGTATTCTCCAGCGTTTCTGACTTTCAGTTCCCCCTGGATTGTCTCTTTGTGGGAGTTACAGCGAGTCAGAGGGATCAAGACCTGTGGAGATCAAAGGGGAGAAATCTTGTTTAACATTTATAACTGCAGCAGAGAAATATGTAGCTGCATTTATTGGGTACAGATCTGAAAGGGTGAGAGAATGACATGCATTTTGTCAAAACTAAATTCAGTTGAGAATCTGCTGATCAAATCTTTTTCACATTGTTTGGTTGGTGGGGATTACACTGTTTTAACTCAGTATCATAACTAAACCAAAGGGTGTTCAACTTTGACCAATAATTGGTTTCTACTCTGCAACATTCATTAACCCTGCCCTGGTTCATTTTGAATGAAAATGGCATTTGCTCTTCACTGGTTGTGCTGCTTTACACCTGCAGAAGTGAAAACACAGCGGAAATAATATGTTTTGTACTTTATCATCAGCAAACATAATTTTTCTGCATGCACAATCCACTGCTGACGGTCACAGAATATGGTGGAACACTGGCAGTAGGCTGAGGAAGACCTACTCAGCTTATCAAACAAACCACAAGTCTTCATTTTAACATGATGGATGGTTGTGAAATGTCTCAGCAACAGTCTTAAATCCTTAAATCATTCTGCAAATACTGCATTTCACAGTTGCTTGGCTGATTTTGATGAGTCCAGCCACAGTTTTTTTAATGGGAAAATTTGCCACCTTTTATGCAGATGTCCAATCAGTGTAGATTAAAGCAATAAATTCATCAGTGCATGTTATTTTGACAGAGAAAATTAAGTTTGCAGCTGCTAAATCTGTAAGTCTTCCTTCTTTTAAGTGCCGTCATTTGATGTGTCTGTGACGTAGTTGTAAGGAGGTAGAACTACAGTTTGGATTTCATCTCTGGCAGCCAGTGGATGTGCTCTAGATGCTGCTCAAAAACAAAACTTTGTTGTTTTCTTCGCTTGTATTGCAAAATAGCTGTTTCCAACAATGAAAATGAGGAATATATTTCACAGGGTTTTGGCTGACTCTGATATTCAGCCATATTTATTTGAGCCAGACCATACGGCTGAAGAAATGTAGCAGAGAGAAGCCAAGACTACCTAATGCATGGCTCTGCAACTAGCAGCACTCAGCTTTCTCCGTCAATACAGCATGCACTTAGGATTTTTTTTTTTTTTTTTTGCTTCACTATACTATGTTTACCATCAACACTGACCGGACACCCACATAAATTTGGTGGTAAATTTTCCCCTTAAGGCATTGAGATGAGGTATTGTGTATTGTGTATACCTTGGCCTGTTCCAGTGGAGTCTCTGCACTCTCCCTGTAAACCACACTGAAGGAGATGCTCTTCGGTTCAGAGGTGAACGTCCAGGAGACAGTGGGACCAGGCCCGCTCACGGTGATGGGGATGGTGCTGTAGCAGCTGGACTTGATGAAGAGCTCTCGGGAGCTGTCCCCAAACCCTGAGATGTCATCCACTGTGAAGTGGACAGAAAGCCTACAGCACAGGGAGTAAAAGAGATGACAAGAAAGTTCACAATATTGTTGTAAAGTGTTTGTATATGTGTGTATTATTTGCTTGGGGAAAGAGATCGAATTAAATGCAGTAGAACCAGAGATAGTCTTTTTGTTCTTCTTCCTGGTGCCTACATTACTCAAAATGTAGGTCGTCCGCTCACAGTACAGTTGGAGATTTAGAAGTGCTATGCTAGTCGTGGCTAATACAGATTTGAGGCTCTAGCTCTAGATGAGGAGCAGACTAAAGAGGCCTGGTTAGCTTCTTTCTGTCTTACTCCACACTCCTGGATATTTTTCATTTTCGTTTTCTGTGCTAATAATTCATCAGATTTCACCAGACGAAAACACAGACTAAAAGTTCACAATATATCTTAGTTGTGGGGATAGGATTTAGCACTGTGCTTAATGGCACTTCACAGAGGCAGGTACATGCTTACGCTACACATACCTCTAAATTACACAATAAACAACACACTGGTCCCACAACATGTACCAAGTGGCATTTAGGGAAGTACTCCATCCCACACATGAATTAGCTTCATGTTTCACTTCCCGTTTTGGTATTTAGTGCGAACTTTTAACCAGAAGTATATACAACAAACTTCCTCTGAAAGCTTAAAGTCTAACTTTGTGACCACACCCACGTGTAAACACAACTATGCTGCGCTTTTCCAGCGTAACTTTCACCGCATGTGAAACTCACGTGAGATCTCCAGACTTCAGCAGGCAGATCTCTGCATCCTGCACCGCAGCACTGAGGTCCTCGGTGTCCTCTGATGTGAGGTCTCCTGCACTGGCACTGCTGTTTCTAGAAAGAGTGATGCATCTTTTACATTTTTAAAATCAATTTATGGAGAATTATTTTACTAAAGTGACAAAAGATAGAATAAAAACCACTGTAAAGTTGTATAGAATGAAATAAGTGAATCAGAAAAACACTACAGTCTATCAAGGCAATGGAAAGGAGTCTTAGACGTGGCTCACACAGTACACATATAATGAAAACACACACACACACACACACACACAGCATTAACAGCAAGACAGTACACACACAGGCTATACAGGCCAAAGTGCAAATATGTGCATGTCTTATATCACTAAGTCACCATTTATAGGCAATGAATGTAGAAAAATGTTAAAGCTATGAGAAATGTGATTGAGTCATGAGGTAAATTTCTTTTCACTACTGCAAACATTTCTTGTTTCCTGACTGTGATGGCTGACAGAACTAAATTTGGAAAAGACAGACTATTATGAAGGTGACATGTTGCAAATAGAAAATCTGTTTCTGCGGTTGATATTATTATCTCATATCATGGTTTATTGACTCCCTGTGCTACACACATTCCCTCCTGAGTGACTTCATGTGAGATACTTACAGTTGTGCTGCCCCCTGCTGTCCATGTCCAGGAGAGCATGCAGTGGCAAAGGAGAGAGAGTCACTGTCGTAGACCCCGCTCACCTCTTCGTCTGTGATGATGTCAAAAACACCATCGTCCAGCTTCTCACCTTCATCTGCTCCTAGAAAATAAAAACAGGCTTCATGTTCATTGCTGCATTTTATACTCTACTCTTACACTCTTCTCTTACTGTATGCGTATGTCATCGTTTAAACCACTCCAATTTAAAGCAAGTGTGTCTTTACTTAAGCAACTGACTACTTCAGCATGCTTGCATGTGTTGGAAAGAGTGTGTGTTTTGTTACCTGGAACACCTGCCACAGCTCTCCCAGCCTGCAGCAAACGACTGAAAGGTGTCCCCGGTGTGCTGTTAGTCACTTCCTCCTGTGGGTGGCGCTCAACCACTGCACTGTGCTGGTTGTAACAGTCTCTGCAGCAGCGCTCTCTGTGGCCGCCCTGCTGGGTGCTGACTGTGTTACTGCAGCAGTAGTAGCAGAAGGGACGCCCACACAGTCTGGGAATAGACATATTATGATTAAGATGGAGGAAAAAAACATTTTGAAATGCAGATTATTATAGTGTGGAGGGGAATTAGTATGAAATTGAATGGAGTTTTTTTTTCTTCTTAGCTTTAAGAGCAGGTTTCAAATCAATTCCTACAAAGAGTTTTGCATCTTTAACGATGCATCTGCTAAAAGTACATTTCAGATGCTTTTTGAAACATTTCTTTAACTTAATTTGATTTAATTGTACATGTTGTTTTATTGAAAGTATTGATACACTAATTTTGACTGTTACAGAATTTAAAAGTACAAATATGATCAAGATTCTGTGATGACCCTCACATGCATGATATCTGAGCCACCTGTTACGACCCGACAAACATAAATATTTCACAAATTCCAGTAATCTGCAGTTGTTAACAGACAAATCCTGAAATCCAATGAGTGAAATGCTCATCCTCAAATTTTAGTGCAACTTATCACATGTCTAAAACTGTTTACAGGTGCAACTTTCTTGATTCACTGACACCACATAGAGCGAGACCTGCTTCTACAAAGGCGCTGCAGCAAGCTGACATTTGTATTGCGTGTCAAAGAAAGCCATTCAGTTGGGTGTTGGGTGTGGACGTTATTTGTCTTTGGTTTTTGGGTGCAGTTGGTCAGTCTAAATGTGAAGTGAAATACAGAAATAAAAATGTCATTGGACCTCAGTTCCTGTAACATTTGATTGTCTTGGCCAAAACAATCACGGGAAATGTCATTTTGGTGGCAGTGATGCACTGACTGATTTTGGCACGAGTCACAGCCTTTAGATTTTGTGTATAAATGTGTTGAATATAAATTAGTCGTACTTGCTCTTAAAGGTCCAGTGTGTAGGATTCTGGAGGATATATTAGCCGAAATTAAATATTCAGAATTATATTTTCATTAGTTTGGAATCACCTGAAACTAAAAATTGCTATGTTTTGGGTTGTTGTTGTTTTTTTTACCTCAGAATGAGCCGTTTATATCTACATACAGTGCGGGCACTCTTCAGTGGAGTTTGCCATGTTGTTCTACAGTAGCCAAGGACAGACAAACCAAACACTGACTCTAGAAAGGGCCATTTGCATCGGCCATTGTAGTTCCCCTATATGCTTGACGCATGGGAGAAGTCCTTTACACTAGACCTTTAAAAATCCCCTCCAGCAAAAATCCAATTTTTTATCCCTGTTAATATGTACATAGTGTTTTTTATATGATATAAGACATGTTATGAGCGAAATAAGCAGTCAGTGACATGGCTGAGCATTTTCACCTTGAAACTGCTTGAAGGTGAGCAGGTAGGCTGAGCTGCAGGTGAGCGGCTGAGGGGCAGGAGTCATTTTTATATCAAACTTCATCTGCACATACTAAATAAGGCAAAGGTGTAGAGTAACATCGAAACCATCTCATTGCATGAAAGGACTTTTTTTCATAGAAACAACTTCTAAATATGTAACTTTGATGAACTGAGATAAGATTTTAGGGGTTTGATTAAGAGTAACTTCCTCAGAGAGGAAGTTTAATGTTTTTAGAGGTATGACAGTGTTTCAGAAAATGCGTCATTACACAACTGGTTTAAAAGTAGCAGCACTGACTTTAGTACTTCAGTTGATCTGGTGAAATATGTTATATATAATACATTTGTTAATCATACAGAGGGCCATCTGACCTGCAGTTGTACTTGCGGATCCACCAGCTGAACTGACTGTGACAGCCCAGACAGTAGTTGACGTCCCTCTCCGTCTCCTCATCTCGTAGTTTCTGCTCAAACTCCAGGGCATCTGTTTTCTGCCACAGTGCATCTTTCTCCCTGCAAAAAGCACCAGCAAGCATTTTCATTTATTTCCTAAAAATCACCTGTGTACTACAGATTACACAATCTAGATGTTTTGTTGGTAGCCATTTGAAAACACAAACCCCAAGGCATTAGGCAATAAATTTCTGCGTCATGTATCAACCCTGCTTTGTGCATATTTAAATCAAACTAACCTCATGTACAAAAAAGAAATAGTAAACCTGAGGTAATATGAAGCATGTATGTACCTGATGAGTTCTACAAGCCGTTCTTCCAAATTGATTTTGGTGCGGTAAAGATCGTCGAGTTCAGCAGCCGCCTTAAGATCAAAGCTCTGTTTGTCCTGCGTGACTCTCCGTAGATTTTCACTCATCTCCTGACAGGTTCGCTGAGCCGCTGCCAGACCGTCCTCAGACCTGCACACATGCATATTCATAACATGTCCAGAGATTCTTGGGTGACTCTTGTTGTGCCCACGCAGTTGTTATTTTTAGGCTTGAATTTTAAAAACAGCACAGAACAAGGACGGCAAATTCCAGGATAAGACATGCTAAATGAAAAATAAACATTCTGATCTAAACACACAAGATTAAAAACATTTTTCACAGAGCTCTAATTCGGTCCAGAATGTGTGATTATGAATACAGTATCTCACCTTGATAAATTCCTTTTCAGATGGATTATCTCGTCTTCTTTCTGCTGGATGAGATTTTCAGAATCGGCCATCTGGATGTTTTTCTCCTCAATCTGTTGGCAATATCTCTGATTCTCAGCCTGCAATCAGTACAGCAAAGCAAGACATTATTTCTGGTTCTTTATGAATTATGCCTGTGACCATAATGTTATGATTACCTCAATTGCAGGTATACAATGTAACTGGAATTCGTGTTTTCATTTATCAATCCTAGGCACATAGACCTGAACATATATGTTGTTGTGTTGTCTGCAGCACCCAGTTTCATTTCCTCGCGTAAAACCACTTCCAATACCATGATTTAAACATCCTTGAACTGTTTGATGTCTGAGACAGGGCCCAGGATAACCTGCTAATAATGTAGTACACAACATTTTGGCACATGTGGCATCAGTGTATCCTCTCACCTCTAGCTGTTTGAATTTGTTCTCCAGGTCGGCCACTTTCTCCTGCTCAGCCGTCAGCTGTAATTTCACTTCCTGTAACTCTTGATCCAAAGTCTGGATGAAAACACACACCACAAATTCATGAAGTGATGACTTAACAAACATGGTTTAAAAAAAACATATTACAGTAGATGTGCTGACATTATTAACAAAAAACAATTAAGTGGTGTGTTTGCATGCACCCAAATAACCAGGGCGCTCAGAGAAATCAGGTTACACAGATATTTGGAGGACGCATCTAGCTGCACTGTGGTAACCTTGTTATTGTAAACCCATGTTTACAAGCAGCAGGTCAGTGATTGAATTCTGCCCACAGAGTAGCTTTTCCTCACTGCACATTTGTGCTTGAATTTTACTGTTCAGCATCAGAAACTGCTTAATCAGACTTCTCGAGGTTATTTTATGTTGCTTTTAGTTTCAGTCTGACTTTGGATGGGATTATTCAAAATGGGAAAATGCATCAGTACATAAAATTCTCTCCTTTCATGAGACACTGTTACTTTACCTCCCTGAAGTCTGGGTCATATGTTAAAGCTGCACGATATGAGGAAAATAACGCTGTATATTGGGTTAACATTATTACTTGTGATGAATAAGATATTAAAATGTACTCACTCCTGTCTCTCTGCTGCTTTTTTCAAAATAGCCAATTAGAAACCAGGTTCCCCATACACATGGCAGAGCAATCAGGTTTCTCTGATTCCCTAGCCTGATTAACACTAGATTTCTCATTTACACAATGTTTAGAAAGCCAGCTAACAGGACAAAGCCAACTGTAACCAGGTTACTTAAGTGCATGTTAACACATTGACGCATGCTTAACTTCTTAATTTGTGGCTGACCTGGAGCTGGCCGCCTTGGCTCATGGCTTGGCTGCTGAGCTGGAACCGGAGTGCCTGGATCTCCTCCTGACCCATCTGCTGCAAAGCTTCGGCCTCCTGTTGGGCCTTACTCAGCTTTTCCTGCAGCTCCTGCTGGGTTGCCAACGAACCCTCCTCGTCACGGAGCTGATCGAGGAGTCGCTGGTTCTCCTGTGTCAGCTGCTCCATGCAGGTGTTCAGCCTCTCAGCCTCCTGAGCTGCCTCCTCATCCAGCTCTTGCAGCCGTGTTGACAAGCCCTCCCAGCGAAGGCGAGCCTCTTCGTTCTCGGCAGTTAGCATACACACGTGCACGCCGAGTTCAGCTGTTTCTGTGTTGGCTCTGTGGAGCGCCTCCTTGGCTTCGCTGTTCTCCAGACACAAGGCTTCGTAACGCTGCTTCAGTTTATTGAGCTCTTCTCTGGAGGCCGTCACCTCTGCAGCGAGACCTGCTCGAGCCAGAGCCTCGCCGTCACGCTCCCGGATAATAGCCTCCTCTCGCTCCCGAGATCGGAGAATCTCATCCACATGCCGGCGGTTTAGCTCCTCTACCTGGGCTTTGAGTTGTTCTGCTAAGACACGCAGGTCCTCTCTGGAGGACTCAGTCACCTCCTGCAGTGCCTGAACTTTCATCCTTTCCTCAGTTCCTGCTAGAAGCTGAGCCCTGAGCTCGACCACCTCTTCCTGGAGCCGGTGCACCTCCCTTAGGTTGAGCTCCAGTTGAGCCTCAGCTATTACTAGCCTGAACGGGGCCTCTTTGGTTTCCATTGAAGATGTCTGATGCTCATTGTGAAGCTTCTGCATTTTTTCATTGCTCTCTGCAGCGCCCTTTTCATCGTGCAGCTCCCCAGTCCTGCTCTCCAGCTCCTCTGCCCTGGCTTGCAGACGCCCACATTCGGCAGTCTGGTCTCTGAGTTTAGCCTCAGTTTCCTGGAGTTTTTCAAGTAACTCTGCTTGGCTTCTTTGGGACACTGTGAGGTTCTTGTCCAACTTTGTAGCTTTGGCAGTGAGTGAGTCCAGTTCCTGTTGAGCTGTTGCTAACTGCTTCTTCAACAAGGACTGGACCTCAAGAAGCTCCCTGTTCTCAAGCTCTAGCTTCTTTAATTTAGCGTCAGAAACTTCCTTCTGGACGAGTGCCTTCTGGGCAATCTCCTCCAGATGCAGGTTTTCATCAAGAAGTTTCTTTTCCCGATCTTCCACACACATATTTGCAGCCTCAACTTGGCCCTTTAAGTGCTTCTCAGAAGCCCTCAAGGAGGCTAGCTGGTCTAACAAGGCTGCCCTGCTCTCAGTCAGCTCTATAATGCTCCCCTCAGTTTTTTCAACTGTTTGGAGTAACTTAGCATTCATTTCCATGAGACTGCCGCATTGGGCTCTGTAGTCCTCAAGGTTCTCACATGAAACCGCTTCATTATCAGCAAGTCTAGAGCTCAGACTTTCTTTCTCAACATTTAGCTTCTCCAACTGCTCCTCTAAATGCTTGATTCTCTCTGAACTAACAGCAATCTCCTTCTCTCTGTTTTTTAGAGCTTTACTTAGATCCAGGAGCTCGGTCTCGAGTTCCTCATTCTGGCTACTGCTCATGCTACATCTCTGCTCCACCTCTTCCCTCTCCTCTTGCAGTCGCCTTCTCAGATCCTCAGCCTGCCGTTCTCTGCACTCCAGTGATGCTTGTAGATCCTGAAGCTGGGCTCTCAAGTTCCCTGTCTCCTTCTCTTTCAAACTCAGCGCCCCCTGAATTCGACCAACTGCACTTTGGAGCTCCTCCAGGCGTCTGAGTGCCTCTACGTGTTCATCTTGAGCACCGGCTTTTACTTCAGCCAGCTTCTCCTCACTGTTCCTCAGCTCTTCTTCCCTGAGTTTAAGTTCCTGGGACAGGCGCTCAGAGTGCCTGGCCCTATCCTCAGCCTCCCTCTTTGCCTCCAGTCTTTCTTCCTCTGCTGTCTTGAGTTTATCCAGGAGTTCCTGGATTTTCCAGGCCGAGTCACAGTAGCTAGTGGTTTGTTGTCCCTTTTCTTTAAGAGCCTCATCCAACTTTGAGAGAAGCTCCATATTTTTGTTCTCAGCAGCTGTAAGTCTATCTTGAATTTCACTGTTTACTGGTTCCCTACAGGTCTGAAGGTGGTTAACTGTTTCTTGGTTACCTTGGGCTGCTGTGGACTTCTGAACTAATTGGCCTTGAAGGTCTTTAATCACACCTTTTAGCTCAGCAGCCTCTTTGTCCAACTCCTGAACCCGCACCAGAAGCTCTTGCTGTCTGAGCTCAGACTGGTCGAGCTCAATGCGCAGGTTTTCTGCGATGCTGCAAGGAGAGGGTTCCCCCAGTTCACCCAGTTCACCAAGAAGACTGTGGTCTGGGATTGGGAGGAACTCCTGCGCCTGGTCAATGAATGAAAACAGGGAGCATTAAAGTTCAAACAGTCACATTTACATAAATATTTGTGCAAGAATGTCTATATAAAATATGAGTATGTGAGTACCTGTGAGTGTGCGTAGCTGCTAACGAGACTGTTGATGCTGGAACAGCGACTGGGAGGCCTCCACAGGAAAGCTGACGAGGCAGTGCCTAATGTTCGCCTTTGATGTAATGAGACATTGAATATTAAGGTCATTAAACCTAAAACATGACATCCAGCTGATGAAAAAACAGATGTCATTTTTGACTGAAAAGAGGAACTCAAGTTGACAAAAGCAAATATTTAGGTGGCTCTATAGCAACACTTTGTTCTGACACAATGTTCTGACACAGAACGAATACCAAGTTCATACTATGTGACAGAGGTTTAATATATGTAAATGGGTGAGGTCTATATCTGGTTGTTGATTTTCAGAGGAATTCAGAGGAAGACTGCAAAAGCATAATAATTTAATGACTGAAAAAAAAAGGCTAAAAAAAAGAAACAATTTCAGAGGCAAAATGATTAATCTATAAACAGCGTCATTTATAAAAACTATCTCCGTATGTGTTGAATGTGCCTGTCTGTAATTTACAACAGCACATTTTTTATTTCTGCATGTTCAGCTGACCTCTTGTACACTAACTATTACTTTGTAAAAAGGTTATGCTACCAGTTAATTAAAAGTTTTCTAACTGAACACTGTCTCTATTTTTCCTATAACTGGGGACAAATTACACTCTGAAATTTCTCATGAATTTGCAACTCACAATGTCACAATGTACAACCACTTTTCAGTTGTTTTCTATATTATTCACAAACAATGGGACCCAAAATAAAGTGTATGTCATATGACACATTCACTTCATAGTTTGCATTCAAACTTCAAATGACATTAGATTAGTAACCTGACTGCAGAGAAAGCCTATTACTTGAATGACAGAGCAATAGTTGTCACATATCAAGTTATTCATCTCTAGTACAGTGATGAAACTGTTTCCATCCAGTCATGATCAATGTGAAAACAACTAACTGTGTTTTGTGGGTGTAATTTCTGGCTACTTGTGGGGAAATGACAAGCAGAACAAGTACTGTATTTACCCTCAAGCATATGCTAGACTGATACAACAGAAATATAAGTGTGTTCACCATATCATACATACTGTATCTATACTGTTGTATGTACTTCTACACAATAGCCCCTGAAATCAATACTGCATTTGTGAATTTAATCATCTTTATTTTTGTTTATAATGTGTGTGACAGGTGTTGTACCAACTCTTTTCAGGTAATCTTCCAGATCATAGTTTGTGTTGTTGTGGGTGTTGCTGCATTGCACTGTATTGTAAGATTCAACCAATTATCTCAATAATTTGCTGCAGCACAACAACACAAATGAGGCTTTTAAAAAACTGCGTCCGCTGCCTGCAGAGCGACTGCAAATTGATGACATGGAAGTGAAAAGTTTTGGCAAAGGTGCTGACGTGAGCAACAGTGATCAGCGTTCACACATTGTCAGCACCCACTGACTCTCACACACACACATTTGCACACACTCGAGTAAAAAAAGAGCTGTGAATGTGCAGAGTGATCAGATAATTAAGTGTTACTTCAAGTGGTGAAATACCCAATATCGCTTCACCACAATCCTACATTAGGTTCACTAAACTGAGGCGTAATTTCACATTACTTAAGGGCTGTCTCCGACAGATTCGCAAATCATTTCCAAACCCGAGGCAGAAGAACTATGAGCTTTTGTCTTTATTAAGTACCTGTGATTTCACCTAAACAACAACCACACTCAAGTTTGTATTTTTCTTAAACAAAAGAAAGGAAACTGCCAGCTGTAAAAGTGTAAACAGATGTTTCTAGGAATTGTTTACCTCGCAAATGTTGGCCAATCTGCATCAAGGTCATAACCTCTGGCTGCCACGTCAAATTGGATCTGGTTGAGCTCATAAAGATGGTTGATTATGTCAGCAGTGAGGTGAGACTTGAGAAAGGGACTCCGAGCATAATACCAGTCACTGCGTGAGAGGAATACAAAAAACAACAACAACATAAAACACAATACTGACGACAGGGAAACAAAGACACATATTTCCTTATGTGACATAAATGTTTATACTGTTGGCTAATCATTGTGTTTGTTTGTGTTAAGAAAATATAAGATAAGACCACATAGTATAAAATCCATTGATCCAATGCAGGGACAGACAGCATAAATAAAAGCATGACAAATACAAATAAAGGTGCTATATAAATAATGGAGACTAGTGGTGGGGGTAAAAGAATACATTCACTTTTGATTTTTTTTTTTACTTTTGATTCTAAAACACAAAAATTGATTTATTACATTATCAATAAAGTCATGTTGTGGGTAGTCGGACACAGGATGTAGACTGCTGATATACACCTGCCATTGGCCACAAATTACAGACAGAATTCTCCTCGCCTACCATTTTCAGAATCCCTGTCACTACTTTTAGCACTGTGCCAGCACTGGAGAAAAGTCTGGTTGAACCCATGAGTCCGCACTATGGGGAAAAAAATGCGCTGGGTTGTTTTTATCTTTTAACAAATCCCTATCCTCTTGGGCAGCACTAAGCCGAGGATGTAGCGGCAGTGCTCTTGCATAGCAGTGTAGAGAGGGAACTTGTTTTGGTGTAACATTTGCACATAGAGCACAAGCCCTTGGATTACAGTGGCTAAATTCCCACAACAAAAAAACAGCACGTATAACATTAAAAGACATTTTAGCATGTAGGTAGCTGACAGCAGCAGACAAAGCTGTAGTGGTATACTGTTTAGAGCACTTCTGTTTTATTTGTGTTGTACACACAATAGTGTCCAACTTTTATCTATGGACATGTTGCTACAGTGTTTCAATGCTCAGAATACAGCATAATGCATTGTTATTAACTGCTATTGCTAACAACATTGCAGTCAACTTGGGTATGATGTCATCACCAGCTCTGACCTCCGACTTCTGGGGTAAAAGAAACACAGCATTTATAGTTATCGCATTATTAAGTGGTATTGCGCTTCTCATCTAACTCTTGGCAAGAAAGCAAATATGTGTATTTACCAAAATAATGAACTACTTCTGTAAATACCAAAATGGCACTTGAAAGAATGTCATCACTTGGTTAAGGTTTCTACAGACTGTGTGAGATTGGTTAGCCTATACAGCATGTGGTACAGTACCTGACCTGATCTAACACACACACACACGCACGCACACACACACACACGCACGCACACACACACACACACACACACACACACACACAAAATACAGTCTGTGCACACAATCTGCTACTGAGAGACAGACAGCCTACAGTGTGTGATTTAATGTATTTTAACTTATTATTTCCCTACACCAGAGACACTCAACTTGCTTTGCCTAGAGGCCAATTCTGCAACATGGCAGGAAGCCAGGGGCCAGTCACAGCAACCTGCATAGGTCAGGTGTATGAAGGGGGGTTTCTCGTATTTAAGGACATTCGGGCTTCGCCTGAACCTCTGTTGGTGGATCCTCCCCTGGCACTTCTTGATAAACAAGCTCTATTTTTATGCTTTTTTATGTACTGTGGTACCTTATTTACATTAAAAGCACAAAAAATTCCCAAAGAGAATTAATTTATTTTAATTGTAAGTTAGAAAATTGGGTAACACTTTACTTGAGGCGCTGTATGTAAGAATGTGGCCAAAACGGTTACTGCACTCAAATTCAAAATACTGCTGCGAGTCGTGTCCGCCCCCCCTCCCCTACAGATTCGAGGTTGCTGGACAGCGGCACGCTGGAGACTAATTTGTTTGCCCACGGGCGGCTGCCGTGGCAGGGCCGCGTCGCCGCGTCCTTGATCTTCGGTTTTCCAGCGGACCGTTCGAGCAAGTCCGGCTTCTCTGCTGCTAACGCTGCTGCCGGGATACAGCGGAGGAGGAGGCGGCTGCTAATGCTATGTACCGGGACACTGCTAACGCTGCTGCTGGGATACAGCTGAAGAGGAGCCGGCTGCTTTGTCATGACAAGTTGACATTAAATTTGCTTGGGATGTCCTTATCATGACAACTTGACATTAACCAGGATGACATTACCAGAAGATGTCTTTATGTTAATGTCAAGATGTCATGACAAAGACAACTTATGGTAATGCCACTTTAATTAATGTCAAGTTGTCATAATCAAGACAACCCAAACAATGTCAACTTGTCATTACAAAAAACGATGACACTTAATGACAGCAGTCATGAACGTTTACGACATGTACATAATGTTTATGACCGTGTCATGTCATAGTTATGACAGTGTCATGTCACCCTTACGTAGATACCCTCAAGTAAAGTGTTACCAAAAAGGGTTGTGAGAGCCACCCCGCACCCTATTGGGTCAGATCACTGCCCTACACTCACTTGTTATAGAAATGTAAATCACAAAAGACTATCCTGGTTAAATGAGGCCAAAACTTTTGTTTGATGAACAGCTGAGGAAGTGAAAGGTGACTGTAGGTGTGTATAGTTAGGTTGTGTGGCTGTTGTGTTTTCTGTGAAAACAGAAATAAGACATAAATCAGGAAGGGATTCTGGTCACACTTCCTGACAATAACAGGACACCACAACCCTGTAGAGTACAGTATAGTACCTCAATGGGTGTAGAACGTGAGGCGTCTCAGCAACTTATAGAGACCAAAAGTAAACACAATGTATTTGTGTGCGTGTGTCCTCTAACCTTGTGACCTTCTGGTTTATAAGACACTGCTGCAGTGTGTCAGCAAGACGCTGGTGAACGAGTGAGTAGCGGATGAAGGCCCTTCCTTTCCCCAGTGATGTCTTCAACTGAGGACACACAAAAATATACACTTCAGTGTACTTGTACATACACACAGAGAAAAAATACCTCACTGCGATGTGGACTGTCCTCAGTAGTCTGTCGGTTTAGGCTATACAAAACAAAAAACAGATACAAAAGCAAACTTCTAAAACCTTTCATACGCAATAATAATCATACCCCAGCAAGTAGCTTATTTCCTTCCAAAAATCAGTCCAAAATCCAAAGATATTTGTCTTACAATGATATAAAACAGAATGTAGATTTATTGAAAATCGACAAAATGACTCAAACACAATCAAAATTGTTGTTGTTTAGTTTTCTGTTTATTGATTAACTGATTAATTGACTCATTTCAGCTCAAGCTTAATGTGGAACTGTGTCGCAGCAAACAACACTTAAAGATGTCTAACTTTAAAGATAATCACTGCATAGACGCTGAATTTACAGTATCTGTCAGTACATCCAGGCTCCTCAAATACATTAGCAGATGGAGGGATTTAAGTAAGACAACAGAGCCACAGATCTACCAGAAGGACACCAGCTGGAGACTGATTTACGTCAGAGACTGACCGACAAGAAACATGAAGAGTAGAAGAAGAGTAAAAGTACCAAAGGTTTCACAAGTAATTAGCTCGAAGCTGGTACTGACTAAACTATGTGACTTTTAAAGACACAAAATACTGACTGTTGTAAATCCCTGAGGAAATTTTAAACCAGAGATATGTTTTGCTAATAAATGATTTTCCTAAAGAATGGAATAATAGCCAAACAAAAGCTCACATAATTCAATGGTTGATGACAGAAAACTGACTGGCAACTATTTTGATGACTGATTAATCGTTTTAGTCCCTTAAAAATATCAAACATTTGCTGGTTCACATACGTTTAGATTATCTGCTTTTCTTTTTCATATATAGTATGACCGACTCTTGGTCGGACAAAACAAGAAATCTGAAGATGTCAATCATTTGTTGCAGCCCTACACTGCACCACAATACTAATCCCCTTCAAAATCAGGATGTTTATTCTCATGCAACTGTAGCATACAATATTAAAAACGTGTTAGTAATACCATGTTTGAGAGTGACAGTACCATCATATCCAGACAATCAGCGATAAGAAAAGGATAGTGAATCAGAGTCATTTCAGTTTGACACATTATACTGGGTTCCTACACATTTTGGCCGTCTGTTGAGCAGCCTTTTGGTTGCCTTGGTGCTCTTTCCCTCGAGCATGGCTGACAAGAGCTGCTTCACCCATGTTATCAACGCCCAAACGTACCTTCAGTCTGGATAGGGTCTGCCTCTTTCTAGAGCTGTGTACTGGTTGCTCGAAAGCCATCATTAAGCTCGTACTTCACAGGCATTTGCAGATAAGCAACATTAGATTGTAACTTGCTCATTAGACATTCCCACAGAAGCAGGGTGAAGGTTTCTAGAGCAACTTTACTTTCTTCCAAGGTGCACGAAGACGGAAGATAAGATAAAGGCTTTACAAACTTTATTGTAAGGCTGACAGGTTTCGACTGGGTGACCCTGATGAATGCCAGAGGCCGAAACACGTTGGTATTATACTACAAGTGTTGCGTTCAGGTTCAAGGCCTTTCATTAGACATTCCCACCACCAACTAGCTGCACACGCTAATGTGAATCATGTGATACTAGTGACATTTCAATGATAACATTTACATTTTACATTTAACATGTTTTGGGATTCTCATGATCGTATTTTAAATGATTGCCAGAACTATATTTATTCAAAACTTTTCCAAAACATTCGGTTCACTCCAAACCATTTACAGGCCTGAAAAACAGTTTTTCTAATTTCATAACTAGGTGGGAACCCTGATTAACTTGGCATTATGTTAATTTTAGATCAGATTATCACTTACTTATTTACTTTTTAGAGATTAAAGCTAAAACCAGCAGTCAATTAAATGATATAAGGTGTTTGACAGTGTAAAAAAAAAAAAAAAAAAAAAAAAATTGGACAAATATTTCAAGAATCAATTCACTAAAGACTTTTTTTCAAGCAAAGAAAAAAAAACATGCTGGTTCTAGCTTCTCAGATGTGAGGATTTGCTGCTTTAGTAAATTGAATAGCTTCATATCTGAGACTGTTGGTCAGACAAAACTAGCAAGTAGAAAAAGTCACCTTTGGGATTTAGGAAATTCTGTTAGGCAACATTTCTTACATTTTATAAACTAAACAATTAATAAAGTAAATAATCAGCATATTCACTGAAACTATAAAAATGTGTTAGTTGCAGCATAGCTAGTATATTCCAATACATAACACAAAAACCAGCTTTTAAAACACACAAAATAATTAATATCAGGTAAACAGAAGGTTAAACAAGCAACAAATTAAATACAGCACAAACTAGGACTAATTCAGCGACAGATATTTCAGTATGAAGCTCACCACTGTGAATTCCCAGGATAGCGGGTGAGGAAGGAACAGGTGTAAAGCAGCGAGTGAATTAGCAGCGCTGAATCGTACTGTACCTGACTCACCAGAGGATTAGTTCCATGGTTATACAGTCACCATGTATTTGTGTGTCTGCTTGTGTTGCACGACATGGCAGGGCCGACACACCGAGGGTGACTGTGTGTGTGTGTGTGTGTGTGTCTCTCCGCGTGTGTGTGTGTGTGAGGAGGATTACCTCGGGGATGGACTTTACAAAACGGATGCCATCGTTAGCTCCCTTGATCTTAATCAGGCAGTCGCAGAAGTAATCCCAGTAGTCTTTCCTCTGACCAAGAAAGGTTGTCTTCTCTTTCTGGTCAAACTAAGAGACACAAATCACCTCATTATGTACAGGTCTATCTGACAGTGGTGTGTACTGAATCACATCACAATTAATATCATTCCTATGAATGTCCTGCCTGTTTCACCTTAGTCTTTCCAGAGCTGTGGTTTCCAATCTGTTGGTCATGAGATTGCTTCAGTGGGTTATGAGATAATTGATTGTCGGGAAGGAAATATTTTGTTTCACCTTCATATTCTCTAATCAAAAAGACAGTCTAAGAGGTTTGGAGGAAAAAAATACTCTTTAGTAAAACTGCTCACAACTTGTTGATATAAACAACCATGGTGAGGGGTCATTAGTGCTTCATTTTAAGGGTTGGTAATCCCTGGTTTAGCACACCAATTCTCAAATTCTTTAGCTTCTTACCAGGGTCTGAGATGAACTTTTTTCATTATCAATGTGGCAGGCAGGTATATCTCTTGTCTGCCACTCAGAAATTGTATTTGCCACTTTGAAAATCTACGCGCTAAATGAAGGAATAACATTTAGATCATGTAGACATCATTTAAGGTAAAAAATTAAGCCATTTGTATAGCTGTTCTTTTTATTGATGGTTATTGGATAGAATACAGTGAACCGCGACTGTCAATCAAATAAATAGAGTCCTACAGACAATACTGTTGCATTTATACAGCAGTCACGACGTGTCTGTCTGCTGTGCCTTTTCTCTGGCTGCCAAAATGACGGTTGGCGTGACAATTTGATATGCCACTGCCAACAATTTACTTACATTTGGCAAGTGCTAATCTCAGACACCAGCTTCTGACGTTTATACTGTGGCAAAGTAATGCTTACTCATAACCTGTGTCCTTTCGAGGTTACTACTGCCCAGTTGCAAAGCACTGGTCTGGAGAGTTAGACGAGAAGTGTTGTTCCATTTTCAAACACAAACTGGATCATTCTGATAAACCCTAAATTCAAAATGTGATGAAGTTTTGTGGTATTAAAGTATTATGTGACATGGTATGATACCATACCTGCAGCAGGTATTCTAGTTTATAGAAGAACTTGTGCAGGTTGCCGCTGTCATCAGTTACGGGTTCACCGCACTCCTTGTGTTCTTTACTCAACTCTAACACAGCATCTAAACAAGACAGTAACAGCAGTGTTAACACATACACAACAAGGAAAGTCCACACAGTGAAGTGCAGATCACAGCCAGGCAGCTGCCCGGGCTAATCACAGAAGCATCCCAGAAGCTAATAAAAATATACGCCTTGTCTACTTTTGACAGAGCCACAAGGCATCACACAGAGTGGATCGATTTCTCCTGCTAGCAAGCACTGTATATGAAATATGGATAGCCTAGAATGTAATATGAGGATGAATGTATCTTTAATGACTAAAACAAAGCCATTAATATTTGATCTGTGTCATAACTGAACTTTTATGGCATTAACTTTGTGTGTAGGCTACAGCACAACAAAGTAGAAAACAACAACAATAAACACAACTTAAACAGAGGAACAATAGAATTACCGCAGAGTGGTTATATGCCTCCACAAACCCATCAAGTTGCACTTACAGTTTACATCCATGTAAGTGAAAACATGGATCCTTTACACACATTTTCAACCCAGCAGCACAGAAGATTCATACAAACCACACAGTTTCAAGATGGACACCCAAGATTAGTGTCACCAATTCAGTATCTGATCAAATGTCTCCCCTTCCGTTTCTAAGTTATGAAGTTAAATGATGGCCAGACAAGTGTTTTTGCAGAACAATATGATGTCATAGTGAAGTGAACCTTTTGGATATAAAGTGTTCTCACTTCACCATTTTATCCTATTAGACATCTGTGTGAAATGTTGTCATAATTACCATATGAATTCCTGACTTACGGCCAAAAAATGTTTTGTGAGATCACAATGATCTTGACCTTTGACCTTAAACCACCGAATTCTGGTCAGATTATTTGTGCCAAATTTGAATCAATTCACTCAAGGCGTTCTTGAGATAATGCATTCAAGAGAACAGGATGGACGGACATACATACATATGGACAGACAATGGACGGAGAGACGACTGACTAGCTGAAAATGTAATGCCTTTAGCCGCAGCTATGGCCAGTCTGGAGGCATAAAAACATGTAACTAGGCTACACAGCCTGCTCACTTTGGGCACTTATAGTAGAAGCACAAATATCAAGGAAAGAAATGTTGGCTGTTGAGCATGGATGATGGCCAAACTGGGGCCTGCACCAGACGGAAATGCTTGTTGTTTTTAGCTGAGCTGATTTCCGAAAAACTTGTGGCTCCTGCCAGCAAGTTGAAAGGAGAGAGGTGCTTTTTTTTTAAAAGCAATTATTAATCACCAGGACCACAATAGATTCTTGAGTATACAGTCATAAATGTGCAGAGCTAATTTGAGGCTAATTTGTATGGTAGTTTGGTTAGTTGTGGACAGACACACACACTCACACACACAACCAAACACATGATCCCCTCCAGGCTTACACCTGGCAGAGATAAATAGCAAACCTTGTTCTTATATTCACACAAGAGACTTCACATTTTTAGAATCTGCACAGTTTTTTGCCACCACAATAATTTTGTGACAGCACTGACTGTAAGTGGTGGTGTGTACTGTAGGTGTGAACGGCTTAATTACCATGCAGATCTCTGATTATCCTCTGCAGTTGATTATCTCCAACTGATGAGGAGGAGGAGGCCATTGTGGGTAAAGGGCAGTGTGGTCAGGAAATTCTGCATGTGGGGTTAAAAATAAAGAGATTATGATTATTTTTTGGATATTGCAGAAATGCCCTCGAGATGTAAACACTGTTCCTCCTTTGCTTGAACTGTAAAGAATGTATCTGTGCCCTAATAATGAATCACAGCAGCAAGGGTGTCTGTGAAAATATGCCAAAGCTGCTTCCTCCAGGAGGTAAACATAAAAATAGTGCTGCCCTAAATTAGTCCACCCTGCTGTAAAGTCTCTTTAATAAAGTGTTACATTCTGCCAACCCTATAAGTCTTAAACAAATTAGACTATTTAAATATTACAGAGGGGTTTATGAATGTATTAAGAGGAAGAAACCACTTAAGTAAAGTTAGCAAAAATTTGCCTACTGTCAGAGGAAGAACAACATGTACATCATGACGACAGGTGAAAGCGTCTCACGTTTGTAGCGACAGCGTCCTGAACAGACCCCACTGACACATTAGTTATCCACCGCTATCCACCGTCGCCATTACAAACCAGCAAAATTGACTTAAATCACTTTCAAACGGCTTTAAAATGCAACAAACCGCGACATCAACATCGATTTGTCAAAGCTGGCGAGCGCTATCTTACATGCACCTGTTCCCAGCCCTTCATTTCCTGCTCGTATTTAACGTAAATTTCTGTCACACACCATCACAGTTTGGTTGTAAATGAAGCCAAACAGCTCAATATTAAACAAACAGTTAAATAATGCACGTACTTGATGTGTAAAATTGTCCAGAGTGTCCAGTTTGTAGGTGATACAGCAGAAACTTGCTACCCGTTGGGGGGCGGGCACTGTGGATGATTGACAGGTGCAACGGATAAACAGGCAGCTGCAACCATCAAGTATGGTTGAGGCTGCGTCCTGCTGTGTAAACATACTATTCTATTAAATATAATGAAAGAATATCTATTAAAAAAAAAATTGTGGTGATTATGACATAATTTGTTTTATTTGTAATATTGTTTAATTTTGACAAGAGCCAAAGTAGTTGACCAATAAAAAAAACTAATAGCATCAAGATGCAGTGTATGATATGCAAAATATATGATCTGAATATTTCTCTATGGATTATTAAAAAAACTTATCCTTAATTTAAGTCTTTAGTTTCATTTATTTTTTATTACATGATGTGCTTTATTTCTTCTTCTTTTTTATGAATAATGTTTTATAAAATTCCATTAATTAAAACTGAACCAGTTTGTATTCAAAAATAAAAATAAATTAATGGTTGAATATGTAAAAATGAGAAAAAACAATTATCAATAATAATAATAATAATAATAATAATAATAATAATAATGATAAATAAAAAACAAAACAATTCCAAGATTTTTAGGGAGGCCTAAAAAGAAAACAACTGCCTTTGCTGATGACAAGTGAAAATTCATACAAGTATAAAGAAGAACAATGCCTACCATACTAACAACGCTTCTTCCACTTTTGTTTGTATCTTGTGGAAAAGTTAACCAAAACTGAGACACTGACACCACACCTGTCACTGAAGTGTAATGGTCACAAATAAACAAGTATTAACGATTCAAATTAAAGGGAACATATCATGTCACGTGTGTGGCTGAAACTAAGTTGCCCCGCATGTCATTCGTGTTGGAGATCTGAAAAATATGTCTGATTTCTGTTCACCTTTGTGGTTGATACTTAAGGAACAATTCCCAGTTCCAGTGATATTTGCATGAAGGACTTTGGTGTGTGCACAGCGTCTGTGCAGGTACAGTATGTCTCCATATTTCTCAATTACTTGTTATATCGAGGATCTCTCAAGGCAGTACTGACGGTAAAGTTTGCAATGTTTGTATTTTGTAATAATAAAAATAATATTAGTAATAATGATAATACTTTTTTTATTTAAATGAAATGCTTAATTCTCACTCACTTCAAGTGGTAGCCTTGCAGATAGTTTTGGTTTTACTTGGCTAGCTTTAGAGGCACTTGACTCCTTATAACTGATGGCAATGAAATGTTCCTTAAACTATAATGTCTGTGGATTATCCAAAGCAACAGCAGCACTGTTAATGGAAAGACATTGTTGCTGTTTAACAATTGTTTAAAAGTCCTAAAAAGTAATTTTCTCAATTAGCTTATCTTGTGCATTGGCTTTTGTGAAAACAGAATTGTCTGCCAAAGTCAGAACTATTTAGTTATTTTAACAGGCCCTCATGAGGCAAGTGGCGTCTTGCACTGGACAATAATAATAGGCCCTAATACAAATAATACTTGATAAATTATAACATAGATAAATAAATAGGGCACACATCATAATATAAATTGTTTATGTCAGCATTTATATTTGCTGATTTATATTTTCCTTTGTTACAATTACATTTGGTCACGCCTAGCTGAAAATTCTAATCAGTACAACTCAGTGACATCATCACAGCCTTATAGCAATGAGACAGTCGCAAGTATGACAAGCGAAGCTGGAAGTGGCAAAGGTGATGAGCTAGGCAGACTGGACTAGTAAATATAACCTGCTGTGGGAGCTCAGTTTTAAATATAAGACAGTAGAAGACCTAAGGCATCCACTGGTACCAACCATGTCATGCTATTTTGTCAGAAAAGGACTATATAGCACTTCAAAGTTAGGCTAAATTATGATGAGGGAAAAAGTGGCATTGTCATTTTTTGAAATGGTGTATTTGAATATTTCTGCATAATGGGGTTCCTAAGCAGTCTTGGAACTGCAAAAATAAAATAAAATGAAATAAGATAAACTAAAATAAAATGAAATAAAATAAGATAAAATAAAAGGGTATGACTAGAAAACTAAGACTCTTGTGAATTCAGTAAGCCCAAATGTATCTGTGTGATGATGTAATTTGAGGGTGGCATGGTGGTGTGGTGGTTAGCACTATCACCTCACAGCAAGAGGGTTCCTCGTTCGATCCCGGGTGCGGGAGCCATTCCGTGCGGAGTTTGCATGATCTCCCCGTGTCAGTGTGGGTTTTCTCCAGGTACTCCAGCTTCCTCCCACAGTCCAAAGACATGCAGGTTAATTGGTGACTCTAAATTGCCCGTAGCTGTGAATGTGAGTGTCAATGGTTGTCTGTCTCTATGTGTCAGCCCTGTGACAGTCTGGCAACCTGTCCAGCGTGTACCCCTCCTCTCACGTCAGCTGGGATAGGCTTGGAGGTGCGATCCACAGGAACACCTCAGTATTTATTTATGTATTTATTGTTATGTGCTTATGCCTTACAACTCTATCCTCTGCAAAAGTTTTAATGTTGTGGATAAGGTAGTGATAAGTATTTTAAAAAACTCATTTTACGTTAATATATCTGTTATTGTCAGACTTCAAGACAAGCCAGAGAGAGTATGCAAGAGAGAAAGTTTGAATGGAGATGTTTTAGTGATACTGGAGATATTACAGTAAAGTGGAAGGATGTTAAAGGGTGTTCTACCTTGAGGCTTCATATCTGATTGTCAGGTTCTGAAGCTGCATTGGGAAAAAATGCAGGTATATCATTTTGCAGACACTGAGTACAAACATATGTGAAACATGTGTTTCAGTGGTACATCTCAAGATTTCTGAATATGGGTATTTTCTTTTTTATCCGCCTACTTATGAGCCATCTCCACTTGTACCAACCACATGTGAGCCCAACCGTTTTGCTACTTTCCTACCCCTTCCCTGTCTCTCAAGTCTCCATTTGTCTCTGTGGCCTTTTGAAGCAACACCCTCTGACAACTTCTGAAGGATACTACCACACAGAATTGTTTTCCACCTATTGAGAGAGCTCTGTAAATATGTCCAAGAGTGGATATCCCTCTGTGTATATGGTAGACCCCCATGCCACCCGGCCTCCTGCGCCCACAGGCTGAGCCAGGGGCGACCCATTTTTAAGTCTCCACCTGATTACAATACCATTCTCAATTTCATCCTATAATTTCTAATCAAAGGAGTGTCACAGTGCTTCTTTTTTGATTCATTACATTTCCGTTTGAATTACTTTGAATCCCCCTTTCCTCGTAAGATCTTACTTAGCTTTAACACCTTACTCTCACTTGTAGTGAGAGTACAGTGTTAGAACTGTCAACACTTGTGGGTATTCATAGTGGGAATTGTTCTGCTTTTATCAGCAACATCTTGATTTTCCTTAAATACTTTATTTATTCTTCACTGTGTAATTTTTACGCACAAATGGAATTACTTTAATTGAATTCAATACAAAGGAATACTATTAAGGTAAATGTTTAGTCAAAGAAAGAAAAATACAAAATTCAGTGACCCTGGAACATAAATCAGCATCATGAAATACTATAAAAACACCAGACTTCATGTGTTGGTGACGAGAAAGTTACTGTAGAACTGCAAAATTTCAACATTGTGAGTTTTATTATCAGCTCATTTACCACAGCATAGACGTGTGTGTTCTTGTGTGTGTGAGAGAGCAGATTATTAATAACTGTGTGATGCCTGTGATATTTTTCCGGGTATGTCTGGAATAGTACAAGGGCTTTCATCAGTGGGCCATAGGCTCACTAGACATTGTGTTACCTTACTCGGCAATAGAAAGTGACTTAAAGGTCTGTAATGTAGGATTTTGGGGGATATATTGGCAGACATGGAATATAAAAGTCGTGACTATGTTTTCATCAGTGTATAATCACCTGGAACTAAGAAACATTGTGTTTCAACACCTTAGAATGAGCCATTCACATCTACATATGGAGCTGCCATGTTGTTGTACAGTAGCCCAGAATGGACAAACCAAACACTAGATCTAGACAGGGCTGTTTACGTTTTTTACGGCAGCCATCTTAGTTCTCCTACACGCTTGGCACATGGGAGAAGTTTAGGTTGACTGCAATCTTCAACCCTTACCGGTAGATGCCACTAAATCCTCCACACTAGACCTTTATTAACAGACATATACATTTATATGAAAATCTTTGAGATAATTACTTTAAAGTCCAGCCCATTTTTGGAAAACCACAGTGACGTCCCCAGGTGGCAGGGGCAAACAGAGGGCCCTGTTTGAACAATCTACAGAGCATGGTCTCAAGTGCATGGCGAAGGTGCAGTTTGGATGTGCCCAACTGCAAAATAATGCGTAAGGAGCAAGGGGGTGTACTTTGTCCCTTGATTAATCATAGGTGTTTTTTGGGGATCACATAAATTCAACCAGTCAGTGTCCTCCCCAGTTCCCTTTAAAAGACCTGGTGCATCTGCTACTAACACAATATAGGCGCTGGCTGACAACAACGGTCTGAGACTAGCAATGACAGTGCACTGCGCTGAATGCTGCTTTGCGCCAAATGTAAGATAGGGCCCCAGATGATGGTGGGTGGTCACTTTCACTGTATCACTGTGACTCAGTTTCCTGTCCTCGGCAGTTACACGGCAGAGGGAGAACTAAGTGGCTTCTTGGTTTGACGCAGTTTGGTAAACAAGGTTACAGACAGACCTGTCCTCCTTTGTTCTGCAGAAGGAGAACATCATGAACAAACTAACAGGGGTCCTTGAACAAGATTCAGATTTTATGATATAGCTAGATTGTGGTTCTTTTTACAATTTATTTTCACAAATTGGTGATTGGAGGTATGTCTGAGCACTTTTTACGCAGTTGATAAATATCACCTCAGTTATTCACATCAGATCAGTGACATGTCTGATCATCACACAGGTCAAGATGTTACTTATCCCACCAAAAAGCCCAGTTTTGTTAATAGTTCTTCTAAACCAGTTGCACATCTGACAGGTAAGACCAGTGTTGATGTTCTTCTTAGGCATTGGTGCATTTCACCATTCTATTCATCGCAAAACTGACCCGAAAATTATTGCCCTCCTGATGTCCAGGACATACTCAGAGGGGTCCAGACGAATGCGATCCAACAGTTACTGTACTTGGGTGGAGTGTTTCACCTCACAAAAGATGATGCCCTTTTTGTACGAGTGAGCAATACCTCCAAAATTTTGAGACACAAATCCTTTGAGAACATCTTCAGTGCATTTATGACATAAAAATCACAATGATAATTCACCATGAATCTGAAAGTTTGGAATTAGAGTAAATAAAAGTTGAAAGTAAATACATGAATAGAATAATACATAGAGGACATCGCATTGTGGGTTTACTTGACCTTAATGTTCATTCTACTGAACTTAGACCTGCTGTCCTTGTTTGTGGACACTTTGTTTGTGCCGTCTAGTGGTAGTAAGAGCACAATACACCAATCCATGTAAAAACAAGATGGCGGCCATCTCTGCCAAGTCAGTCCACAGCCAATCCTGATCAAATGTTATGGTTGAAACTTGTTTATTTATGATCAATAATGTTTGTAGTTTGATATGGCAACAAATTTGACCAAGTTTAGCAACAGTAATCAGATAAGACACTTATTTAGGAAGTACTTGTTTGAAGACTTTTACTTTTTGTCTCATTTGAGAACATCGTGACTTTATTATCATCTCATTTGAGGACATTGGGACTTAATTATTGTTGACAATGTTTAGCTTTTATACTTATTGGGTCCTATAGCTAGGAGAAATTAAAAATGCATACCAAACAAAAGGTCAGGTCTCAGGAGGATATTCATATATTCTATTTTCATATGCTTACTTATATACTTTAAATGTAATGATCTGAATTTTATAAAATGACTCATCATAGATGGATATATTGTTCAGAACTTCGATACATTGCCTGATCTTCATATTGTTGCTGGGTATAAACATATGTGTCATTTTCATGCTAACATTAAAAATAAACAGATAAAGATCTAAAAGTCCTGTTTGTTGGTTTTCTCAAGCCTATCTTGCGGCCGTCATGTAGCTGAATTGAACTCACTTTCCTTTACATCACATGAGGCCGAGTCTGAACAGACGACTCGAAGAATAAACCTTAGAGATGAATATCTCAGAGTCTAAGCAAATAAAACCAAAACCATGGATGTGGCTAAATACCACAAGAAGTAAGCGAGAAAACATGTTTTTTGGGTAAAGTGATCCTCTGAGATGTGTAGATGTATGTTACAAAATAACCACATGTCATGAGTCAAGTATTAAGAGAATGATGATCTATTGACATAGCCTGATAAAGTTTTGACAGGAATCTATGATTTATCTTTTTTAATAATCACCACTTTATCATTTAGCCTTTACCCTTCTAACCAAGCTTTTTTTTTTTTTTTACATTTAGACATTTTCCTCTTGCTGAAGGAACGATGACTACAACTGACTCACCCTTCAACACAACCACGGATGAATACAACTACGACTATAACTATACCGATGACTACGAAGATGAATTGTGCGACAAAACAAACGTCATGCAGTTTGGAGCAATCTTCACTTCAGTGTTCTTCTCCATTGTGGTCATCCTCAGTCTGTTTGGCAACATCCTGGTCATTGTCATTCTGGTCAAGTTTGAGAATCTCAGATCCCTCACCAACACTTTCATCCTGAACCTGGCTGTATCCGATCTCTTCTTCACCGCAGGTCTGCCCTTCTGGGCCTACTCCCATGTGCATGGATGGACTTTAGGGGAACCTGCATGCATAACAGTCACCTTTGTCTTCTACATTGGCTTCTACAGTAGTCTTATCCTCCTCATGCTGATGACTGTTCACCGTTATGTGGCTGTCATGAATCCTCTCTCTGACATTGTGTCCACCACAGGCTGCTACAGTATTCTAGCATGTCTGATCATTTGGGTAGTGAGTATATCGATTGCCATTCCAGGCATCATCTTCACCAAAGTGGTCCAGGATCACTGTGTATCTGCAAAGAGCTTATTGGGAATCTACCTGCAAAATGCTCTCTTCCTGTTGAGTTCAGTGGTGTTCATTTTTTGCTATTCTCAAATAATGTGCAGGTTGCTGCGTCCTACTGCCCAAAGAAGAAGGCGCAGAACTTTAAAATTAATTTTTACCCTCATGGTTGTTTTCTTTGTGGGCTGGGCACCTTACAATGTAGTGATATTTCTGCGGTCATTCTATTACTGGCCCAAACCGCCTGCTGACTCGAAGACTGTGGCAAGACGTTGTGCAGAATCAGACCCACTGGATTATGCCTTCTACATTAGCCGATTTTTTGCCTTTTCACACTGCTGCCTGAACCCAGTGTTTTATGTGTTTGTGGGGGTTAAATTCAAAAACCACTTAAAAAAAATGCTAAAGGGCTGGGGACACAAAAACAGCAGCATCCGCAATAGGCAGAGCCGACTCACAATCACATCACTAACAAGTGGTGAAGAGTTCTCGATGTAGCTGGTTTAAGGCTGGTACAGCTACAACACTTTGATGAGTCAAAATCACATTGTATATCCACCATCTCATATATAATTGGTAAAGCCTGGACTTCACTGTTGGTTCATTTGTCCATTATTTTTTCATTAAGAGTTGTTGTTTGTGTTTTTGTGTTGTCTGTTTCACACAGCAAATGGGTTTTTAGAAATGATGGTAGCCGGTGCTGCATTGGTTATGTTCGTCAACGTACACTTATCATCTGTACCGATTACAGTACGCTTTCAGTTCCCTACCATTGTTGCTCGATGTTGATATTTGGTTGAATGTAGGTTGTGTCATTTGGTAACCAAATTAAATCTCAGAAAAACATCTAATGCCAGCATTAATTTGACCTAGACTACCAACAACAGATGAAATAGATTTTGTGGTTGGGTTTAGGTTGTGTTGTTAAAGGTATAGTACTCCAGAGACTCTACCCTCTGTTTGTATTTTCTTATTTTCATTTTATTTTCTGTGTTTGTGATATTTATGGGCGCTGTACCCCAACATCGCTCAGGTGAGGTCAGGGCTTTATAAAAAGGTGGTGACCAGATGCCAGACCATAAGCAGCAGGCATCCAAGAGACACAGTATCGAAAAAATGCAAATATAGTGAGGCGAAACACCAAACAAGAGTAAATCTGAGGCTGGCTTTTACTTTTACTTTCACCAGCGAGCATGTTTACAAACAATACCCAACAATCCTGCATTGTATACCTTCAAGTAACCAAAATCTAACACCTTTGTAACATCCCATGCTACCAACATTTTGACATAGAATAATGGTCTGACACAGGTGTGGAGACCAAAATCCAACATCTGCAAAATGTCATAGTGTTAACTTCCACACAACGTGAAATTCTAATGTTGTTAGACATTTAAATTTTCGGCCATCCAATTTTTATTTCAAACAAAATTTAATGTTCGTCCAGCATAAGAGTACAACATCTTTCTGACATCACACTGAGGTCCTGTGCCAGCTGTGTTACATCACTCATGGTTCTTTAAGTGCTGGGAGAGTAACTACTCAAATGTCCCTCAAAACAGTAATCTAAGAATTAAGATTGTTCCTAGTTCTTATAACTAGAACTAGGTTTCTTAGAACTATACGTTTCTCTGGTCTGAAAACGCCTATGAGACATACAAGGTTTTATTATTTAATTTTACAACCGTTAAATGCAATGTACAGTGTTTCATGCATAATTACATATTTTGCTTTTAAGTTTCCAATCAATCTGTACTATTATTAAGGAACAATGACCCTGTATCTTTGTGTTGTTGTAACACGTTCTCACTCACTACTTGTCAAATACGGCTGCTTGTTTTGGAGCCCTACACTTCAAAGCATCAGTTTTGGACGTGTCACTTTCTGCGTCACCATGGTTACAAGAAGCACAAAACTACTGTAGGTTTAGATGACAAAACAACTTGGTTAGGTGTAGAAAAACGATCATCCTTCAGAGAGGACATGAACATCGGTCTACTGGGTAAAAGTCTTGTGTGTGTTTGGAGTTTGGTAAAAGCTTTGTATTAGAAGTGAGAGAGCCACTGATCAAGCTGCCGAATTTGAAACCCTTGGAATGAGAACGGGTTTGTTATTATGTATGTATGTGACTTTGAATGCATGTTGATCGATTGATTATACATCGTATTAGAGATAGTGTGTGATTTACTTTGATTAACTGCATTTTACTTTATGTTTTCATATCAGTCATTTAGATCACCTATTGTATTTTGTATAAGCAAAAATGAAAATATTTTCCTCTCAAGACAGTATTTTGCTTTTGATCATTTGTTACATTGTTTATTTTCACATGATAATGTCATCACCATCATCATCATCATAATTTCAGTGCTTTACAATAAAATGAAGATGAATCAAGTTCCAGAGTGTCTCGTTTTGAATAACCCACACTGTTGTTTCTAGGTTCTCTGTTATAAAGGCAGTACCTAAGTCATCCATTTTGTGTGAATTCAAAGTTCATGCTCGAACTGCAATACTGTTCAGCATCTTTGACTGAATGTGAAACAAAAAGAGGAACAATGAGTTTGCTCTTGTATATAATACATTATTTCTCCACAGTGCAAATAAGCACAAGACGTGACAGCGGTCGTTTAGGGTGAGTTGGCTTCCATTCACTGTAATTGCTCTACATATTTAGGGGTGACCTACTTGTACTTAATTGTTCTGCATATTGAAATATTTTACAAGAAATCATTTTGTTTTTAAAAAATTATGAATAGCTAAAAAATTGTTGACATCTGATTTGATAATTTGACTATTACTAACCTCATGTTATGATGAATTCCTGAAGAAAACTTTGTTATTCTCGCATTCCTCCATGGTGAAGAATGCAAAACTGGAGAAAATTCTTCTTTTTTTTAATAATTGATATTATATTGAACCTTTTTTTTTCTAACCTAAACAGTGTCACCAAGTGTTGATAAATCAGATATATGTACATACACAAGAGAGGGAAAAAGATAAAATAAAAACATAAAAATGCATAAATCTTTAATTCCTAAAAGAAAAAAAAATGGATAAAATTTTTGATGAATTCCAAAAGACATGTATTTCTGCTAAAACCTTACTTTATGATCTGTATACGAATAGCATGCCTGGGCAAGTGCGTGTGTTGGGACTCAATGCATGCATTCTATCAGGAAGAGTTCAAATGCATGAGAGAGCCTCCAACAGGCTACTTGTCCTGAGACTTTTTATGTGTTTTTCATAGCATAGTTGTAGTGAAAATGCATGTATTGGGAAGTGCTGAGCATACTGTGGATAAATGGGACTTGGATTATACTGCACAGGTTGTCTGAGAATTAGTATACAGCTGGTTTGATATAGTTTTTGCTGTTGTTAAATGTGGACCCCTTTACTTCAATAAATCAAGAATTTTTGGATTCTTCGTTTACTGGAGACTGGCGAGAAAAACAAAGTCCTGATGAGTAATTGCTATGCAAATGATCAATTCATGAATTAAATATTCCTTTAATTTCATTTTGCAAATTGTAGCTTTGTGCTCATGTTTCCTAGAAAACCTACAATGGCGTTCAACTCCACAGTGAGCGAAGGAGGTGCAAGCTACGTTGACGATGGTGTGGTATATCTTTGTGAGGATTTATTTAACTTTGATACCATCAGTGGTGCCTTCTTCGTTTTGATCTTCATCCTCAGTGTCACAGGCAACTGTCTCCTCTTGTGTGTTCTTGCCATGTACGAGAACCTGAAAACTGTCACAAATCTCTTCGTCCTGAACCTGGCCTGCTCCGATTTGATCTTCACTGTCACACTTCCATTCTGGGCCGTCCATCTGCTGCACCACTGGATCTTTGGGGAAGTTGCTTGCAAAATTCTAACTGCTTTTTACATCATAGGTTTGTACAGCAGCATCCTTGTACTGACTGCAATGACTGTCGATCGTTTCATAACAGTGGTGCTGCACAAGTGGCCGAGCAACCGTGTAAGGAGGCAGAGGTGTGCAGTGGTTGCCTGTGCAGCCGCCTGGGTCATCAGCATTGCTGCATCCGTGAGTGATGCCATCAAAGTAAAAGTGGTAATGTTCTGGGATGATCTTTACACGTGTAAAGACATCTCTGGTAGCTCTGATGTCAAGCTGGGATATTATCTCCAAGTGTCCCTGCTCTTCTTCCTTCCATTCGCCATCATTGTTTTCTGCTATTCTGCCATCCTCAAGACAGTTTTGCAGGCTTCAAACAGAAGAAGGCACAGGACTTTAGTGGTGGTGTTGTGTATTGTTGCAGCCTTCTTCATATGCTGGGGACCTTATCATATTTTGCTTTTCATCGAGTCTTTGTATGAACCCAAAGGCTGCAAAGCAGAGGAACACCTGAACAATGCCTATCATATTTGTCGTATACTTGCATTCTCTCACTGCTGTATGAACCCTCTGCTGTATATGCTCTCACAAAAGTTGCGAAGACATCTTTTAGATCTTTTATGCTGCATGACGGCCAGGAGAAGACACAGGGAGAGAGGCACTGGCTCTTCTGTTGTTCAGAATGTAGCTTTTGTAGCACAAAACTCAGCTGTTATATTGGAATCAAACTCCAATAGACATTGAAATGCAACATCTGTAAATGCTTTTATGTAATATAATTGTATATATTGAATTCTACCTATGATCTGCAATTTCATAAAAAACACAAGCTGGCTGTCTGTTTTAATGCAACTCTTTTATAAATGTGCCAAGTAAATGATAAATATGTGTTTTAAAAAATCTATGATCATGTCTGCGCTGGTTCTGTGATACATTTAAACACAATTAAGGGGGAATCTAGACTGGCTGAATTCACTTCTGTTTTCCACCTAATGCAGTGACACGACACAATAGGCTGATTTTGTGGTATGCAAGTAACTTCTCTAGAAAAGTCCCAGAGTCTGTCTGGCAGTATTATATTAACTACAAAAGACAAAAACTACTGAGAAGAACAGCGAGCAGCACCTGCAGTGACACACAGAGTGCAAAACCGAGGTAGTGTTTCTTTGGCATATCATATGTTTGGGTTACGTTGCATATATTCATGTATTCATTTTGGGAAACAATTTATTCACAACTTGGGCTGAACAGCTTGAGAATTTCAAATGAAAATACAAAAATATGAATTGAAATACAAGAATATGGACAAAAATTTGAAAAAAACATGAAAAAACATGAAATTAAAGTCTGAGAACAGTGCATAAAACTTGAGACTACAAAATGAAATTAAATATGCTAGATAGACAAACGTTTCAAAAATTGCAACACAAGCAGAGACATAATCCTCCACTTCCTCAAACACGCTGGGGGCTCAAGAAATGCTTTGTTTTTCTCTTTTAATTTAATCATTTCATCATTTTTATTCATAGATCTTTTTTTGTTGTTGTTGTTGTTGTTGTTTTGCACTTTCTGATGTGTCAGTTTCACATTAAATGTCCAGCCTGTATGATTTAGGGGGATATTTTGGCAGAAATTGAAAATAAAACAATACTAGTCCATACCCATTGAGTGCACAGTTGCCCATGTACAGTTTCACATGGTGTGTGTTCGGGATACAGGTCATAGGAAATTGCCGATTAAATAGTCAACTGAACCCATTAAGAAGAGCAATGTATTCAGACAGAGTTTATGTGAATTTGATAGTACGATTGTACGGACCGAATGCAATGATTGGCTGACCGAATGCAATGATTGGCTGAGCGTGCTGTCTGTCTTCCCCTCGTGGAGGCCTCCAACAGACGTAACCGCTCGCGTAACATCCCCCTTGCATCTCATATAACAATTTTATGACAACACAGCATCCAGTTGCTAATGGCTAACGTTAGCCTACTGTAGTGTAGCCTCTGAAACATTAACTTTATCGTCCTTGTGCGTTTACACTTACTATTAACGTTAACGCTACTATCTAACGTTAGCAATGTAACCTTATACCAGACGTTGCGCTAGACTTTTTCGTCGCCGGTCTTTTTGACCGACAGGGTCATAAAAATCCGGTCATAATCTTTTTTTACCGGTCATTTTAATTTTCATTTATAAATGATAATAAAGATATTCAAAGACATTTAGTTTTCATTCGTTCGTTTTTTAATAAATCCAACAAGCAAGTTATAAAGTGTGCATTAATAAGGACATGAACGAAAAGACAAGCAAGTTATAAAGTGTGCATTAATAAGGACATGAACGAAAAGATGGACAGACATCCACACACCCGTGCCATTAGGCTTCGCGGCTCCCGTGAAAAATAGACCAGACGCCGAACTGAAGCGCTGCCTCCGCGGGTGCTCCGCGGGTGCTCCGCTCTGCTCAGCGGCCTGTGTGGACAGTCAGATAGGTTAACATGGGCACTGACTGAAAACTGCCTCCGCTGCTTCGGTTCCGCGTCCGGTGTGTCCAGGGCGTTATGTCAACAACGCTACATGAAGCAGATGAATGACTTTTTCTCTGCAGTGTGAAAACGGCAGCCACTTAAACTACTGACTGTGCACTCCGCCGCCAAGTGGTCAGGGGTGGTAATTGCAACTGGTCAAAATGACCGACGGCCTTCAGATTTTCCGGTCATTGTTGTAAAAAAACGGTCAGTGACCGAGAATATCCGGTTAACGCGACCCCTGACTTATACTAAAACACATCAGTCATCACTGACTCCGGTTGAGTTTTAAAACTCCAGGATTGCATTTGACTGTGCAGGACAGGTAATGTTATGTTTAGTTTGCTTCTAATATAACATATGATGTTATATGAAACACAACATCCAGTTGCTAATGGCTAACATTAGCCTACTGTAGTGTAGCCTCTGAAACATTAACGTTATCTTAGCCTACTGTAGTGTAGCCTCTGAAACATTAACGTTATCTTCCTTGTGCGTTTCGACTTACTAGTAACGTTAACGCTACTATCTAACGTTAGCACTGTAACCTTATTCTAAAACTCATCAGTCATCACTGACTCCGGTTGTGTTTTAAAACTCCGGGGTTGCGTTTGACTGTCTTGGTTGTAACGTTACACTCACTCTCTTCTTACGTGTATCTAACGTTATCTTGCCAACGCTTACTTCTATCATAGACGTAATGAGGAGGTAATGGAGGAGGGGGGAGTAGGACTTTGGAGGGAGGTGGAGTTGTGGATGTTCAAATTTTGCTGTGTGAAATGCAAGAAAGGAAGAGTAGCCTTAACATTTTCTATTATTAGATCAATGACTGTATATAAAGATGGACAACAGGTCTCCACTTCCTCTCACTTTGCAAATTCGAAGCCTGGATACGGCCACTGCCATCTTGCTGCATTGGTAGCAATGTACACAGTCGCCAAGTCGATCAATTGCATGCAGCACCATTGACCGCGAGCACTCAGTTAGCAGACACAGCTGTCAATCATGACGTCAAACCCCCTTTTTATTGTCTTTGGTTTTGCAAAGGCAAATTAAAATATCCAAACGTTTACAGAAACTGAAAACTTGACAGACATGCCTTCCTTGTTACAGATACTAAGCTACGGCTCACTGTTTGGGGGAGGCATTTAGCAAACTGTCAGTTGCAACAGAATAACAGTAACAGGAAGAAGCAATGATGAACCATGCTGGAGTGAACTTTTGTAGATATTAGAAATAAACAAACTGGCACATAACGAAAGTCAACACAGGAAGCAGCATAACCGATATGTGGTGGTCACTGGAGAAATCGTTGGGTTGTTGTAGTGTAAGAAAGAGGAAGTGAATAAAAAAATGAAAAGAAGAAGCATTTAGTTAACGTTTAACCAAAGTAACTGTGGTTCAAATGCAGAGAGAAAACAGCAGCATTGCTTTATATCTACTAAAATAATTTTACCTAATCATTTGTGAGTAAATTAGCACTTAAGGTAACATTTTGAGGATGATTTTACTGCACTGAACGAATCAACCCACAAGATGGCAACAAAAATGACAGGAAGTGCAGCTGCTGATAACTTATTTAGGTTAATTTTTAAAAAGAGAAACAAATCACAATTATGAAAGTTTGTATTCATTTAAATCTCATGCTTTGATGTCAATGTGATAACAGTTGATGACAGGTTGGACAATTTCACTTGTAGCACCATGCAACTGATTGATATTATGTATGCAATAAAGTATCTTTACAGCACAATATATAGGCTAATTACAGTATGATTAGAGCACTTGTGATGCACAGAAAAACACATATGCAGCATTCATATTTAACATTACTGTATGTTGTTAATGTGTCATGTTTGATTATGTTGTGATTAAATAAAACTTGTTGGTAAGACAAGCCTGTGTTTTGAATTACGATCTATCACACAGAAGTTGCTTATTGTTCATTGTTATCATATAGCTTTCATGTGTACGTTTTTGAGGCCGCAAATGAAAGATTATGTAAAATAAATATATTCCCAGTACATTGTTTTTGCTTGAAGTGTATGTCAGGTGTTAAATTTCCATCCACACCTGTTTAGTCTTCATATGTGCAAGCACCCAGCGTTCCTTGTGCACCCACTGTACCTGCAAATAATTCTGAATCTGGTCAATTTATCCGCTCTTTTCATCTTCTTTTTTACACATCAGTTTTGCCAATATCTTTGGAAAGTGTTTCCCTCTGGAGTGACCTTGTCTGTGTGACACACAATAAATAAATTAGCCCTCAGCAGCCGGATCAATAAAATAAAAACAGACTGCATATCTGTGATTAAAATCACAGCCAGTCAAGTATGTCTAACTCCAACAGTCCGTGTGCTTTTGCTTGCTTTTCTTTAAAAATGACGTGCCAGAAATTTCAACAGTAAAGTCATTTAGCTGTATTATTTCTGTAATTAAAATATCTCACAAACATTTTTCCCCCCTCATCTGTGGTCCAAATCTTATAACTCTATTATATGTAATGTGTTTCTCCAGAGCCCTGTCAGTGTACTTGAACATGGTTGAGTAGCGCGGCCCTGATGGCTCCACGGGGGGTCCAGAGAAGAGTGTATGGGGACAGCTCAGTGGGCCACTGTAACAGCACTCATATCTGTCTCTGGGGGTAGATTAAGCTTAATTAACTAAACCATCCAGCACGCTTGGATGAATGGATACAAGTCAAGGGCAGAGCAGTCACGGGTGTACTCACACATTCTCTGGCAGGCACTGCGAGAGGGTTTTGTGCCGAATATTATTTGTGTGTGTGAGTGTGTGTGTGATAGCGGCAATAAATTGGATACTGTGGCTGTAATAAAGTTGTGTGTACAAGTCAGCAATAATATTGACCAGTATTTAGTGTGTAATGTGTCACAACACCAGTGACTTCTGAGTGGAGAGGATTCAAACCTGGTTTACGTGATGCAGTTTGGGGAACAGCCATCCCACGGTCCTGCATGGTTCCTCTTGGTATAACAATGCTTTCTGAAACAGCTCCTGGACTTGAGAAGGAAGTGATCAAACCTCTGTTAGATCCTATCATACCTTGTTGTGAAGTGTCAGCTGGTTGGAGAAGGACTGAAAATCTGTTTTCCTGATTTTTGCTTTGAATATGGAAAGAAAACAATATGTAGGAAGTTTATTGTAAGAATTACTAACATCAGAAACCATAGAGAAAAAACAAACTAGAACAATGCAGAAGAAAACACACCCCACGGAGCTCAAACAGAAAAGACAATCTAAGGCATCCCATTTCATATCTCCGAGTCAGTACAATCTCTTTTCCCGGATCATTTTCTTAGCAAATGATGTTGTTGTTCCATCCTGTTTTTAGCCACGAGCTAAACAGCTGTTGTTGTTTTCTTATGTAGTCTCTGCTACTAGCCCTCCCTGGCCCTAACGTTCACTCCCTGCTCTTCTTTTCTCCAGGGCAACTCGCACTCCTTTCTCACATTGATATCTCCCCTTTAATTCCAGTAATCTATAACGATAATTACTCCTACCATATGTGAATTTAATTGATGCCTTGCGAACGTGGTACATGTGTGTGTACTTTGTGCATATTGCTAATAAAGTCTTATTGCCTGTTAATCTGGACTGTCAGGGAAATGCATGCAAATCGATTAAGTGTGTCAGCCTTATCATTACAAACAACTGTTTTAGCGAACAAATATAGATGACTTAATCCTCGCATGACATACACTGGCATGTATGACATTTCACTAATGCTCCTCATCCTGATTGAATTTGTCATGGGAATAAAGTGTTTTAAAAAAGGATTAGATCCAGTGTTTGACATGCACCTGAACAAACACATCTTGGCTTTGATCAATCATGAAGGAAGGCGACATGGGTTTGAGTCTATTCTTAAAAAATGTGCATTTAAAAGACTAAAAAAAAAAAAAATCCACCTCTCATGCTGCATCTTGGCCTTTAATTTGCCACTGCAGTGCTACGTTTGTCCACTAGAGGGGACATGGGTATTGGCATAATGCTGATCCTTTATCATTATTGATTACAATCTACAGCCACAAAAAATACATGTAGATAGATGTACTTTATCACAGACTTACAAAAAGATTATTAGTCCCGACAAAAGAGATAAAGAGCTGCTCTGCTTTGAACACATTTTTATCTTTGGGTTTTTTTTTCTTTTTGAGTCAGCAACTTTTTCAGCTGTGTTCCCAAATACAAACGTCTCCCACAAAGAACAAATGAAGCCTGTCTCTGCATATCCTGCACCATCATATCTTTATATTTTAGGGTCATCCTCCTCTACTTACCTGCTGTTGTCAGATAGAAAAACACAGTGGTTAACTACCATGGAGACTTAATTAACAAATCAAACATCTGGATATGCAGACTAGGCCTACTGCAAAGGCTTAGCTGCCTCTTGTAAGACTGGCCATTTGATGTATCAAACAGTGCTTCCTGATGTTTCTTGCTAAATTTTTCCCATCTGGCTTGTTCTGTATTTTCTTTTCTTTTTTCTTTTTTTTCCGACGGCATCTCTCACTTTGAAAATTTACTTTTAATGTCGCTCATTTACAAGTATTTCATGTATCTTTTTTGGTTACTTTGTGGCAGTGTGAACCATGTTTGTGAACGAGGACAAGGCCTTTGAGACAACATGACATTACATAACATCACATTACACTAACATGAAGAACATGATACGCCTGAAATGTATGTGCACAAAAGGCCTCCAATAAGAGGAAACAGCTGTAATCCGAAGACACTTAATTATTTTTTCATAATGTTTTACCCTACATCTGATGTCGGAGAACAACATGTCGCCAAACTTACAGAATAAACTGATTTCTTAGAGGCACGATAAAAACACTGTATTACAGGTTATTGGGAAACAATTGTGATGTATCAAAGCATGTAAATTGTCTAATTCTGGCATTTTTATTTAAAAAGTTACCTCTTTTTTCACATGAAAAAAGCACAACTAAATAAAATAGGTAAACTTAAAAAAGAACCAACCCTAATTTACTTTCATATACTCTGTTGGAAAAGACAAAAACTTCTGCCTGTAACAGTAAATGATAAATTGAGGGAAAAATAAAACAACTATTGATAAGCAATGTCATTCTGTTTGACTAATAGACACAGCACATATGGTTTAATTGCATTCTCTTGTTAAGGCTAAATGTGTGACAGCAAATGTGGAATAAGTGGAAACACTGTGGAAAATAAAACAGAATAATGCCAGTAACAATCCTGAAGCACATTAATATATAACTTTATATATATATCTTTGCTGTCATATGCAGGTGCGTAGCAAAATCTGGGCCTGCACATGAGCAGTCTCAGTGGGCCCCCCGGCTTTCCTTTCTTGACTCTCTTGCACATCTTTTTAATTTTATTTATTTTCTTTACATTTTTTTTACCCTTCCTGTGTTTATTTGCTTTTCTTTCTTTTTTTTGTGAACCCCAATTTCCCCTTCTTGTGGAATAACGTGACAGTTGACGATGGTGCTCCAGCAGCATAAGCAGCCACTAGCCCCTTTGACACGGCCAGATTTTTGGTGAATGTTGGGCCGTTTTGCCGGCAAGCTGCGAGAGTTTAGACACACAGAGCTGGACTGGCGAGTTGATCTGAGGTGCCCAATTTTCCGCCTTGTAGGGTAGTCATATTGGCGGAACATTTTTGGTTTAAAAAGAACGAGGCGGCCTTCCGCCACGGGACGGGCTGTTGATGACTTGTGGGAGGAGCTGTTGATGACGCCGCAAGTGCGAGCCACTGCCGGTAGATAAACAGGAATTGCGCGCCCTCCTTGTCCTCGCAAACGAAGAGGCCATTAACTGTCAAATGACGGGGACGGTGAAGGAAGGGCCAACTTATGAGAGAATCACCGAAGGACTGACCAGCCGCGGCTTCCGTCAGAGTAGATCACTGTTTATGTCACATGCTGAGCTACATGTTTGTTACTTGCTCACGCCCCCATTGCCCCGAAAAAGGCACATTCTGTATGAACAAAAGTAGGTAGGTGGCATTCTGCCGCACTCCCCGATTTTGTTTTTATACTGCCAATGCTGAGAAAAGACTGATTGGGCTTTCCTGCAAATTTGCACAATTCCTGTCTAAAAAGGGCTAAACACTCCACTGCAGGGATGGACGAAACCATTTTGCACTCTTCAGGGGTGACAGGGACCTCAGAAAGCTTCCTCTATTTTCTTATAGAAAGAGTATAGAGTCTTTTAAAGAATTTATTCAGCCAGTTTTAATTTAGTCATGGCACAACACAAATTACATAGACAAAAAATCCACAAATGTGGATTAAAAACAAGATTAATACATCAATCCTCTAAATGTGTTTAAAGAACAAATTAGGTGCATGAGAATGAACAAGATCATTTTACCCTGATAGCTTGAACACATAACAACACAACATGGTAATATGTACAGGAATCTTAAATTTATGTGGCTGACAATTACAGATTAGCCCATTAATACAGTGAAACAGCTGTATTCCCCAGACATTTATTCATTCATTCATTCAGCTCATAAACTGCGTGTCAAACCTTTACATCCGATGTTATATTCCTGCCCACAACCTAACATAACCTCACATCATATAACATCACATAACAGAACATTTAGTCCAAAGTGCTCTGCAGCACTATGAATGAAAACACTCTGAGCTTGGATGGTCCCGATGAGTATTGGACCTCCAGACCTGGCACTGACTCCGCAATGCTCTACCCACTGAGCTAATATCCTACAGACCATGCTTTTTGGCTTACCCGTCCTTATCCTCGGGCTGCACCAGCTGCCGTCTACCTCCGACCACACTCCACGCCCCTGATATGTTGTCCTCTACCTGCTTCGTCCCTCCTCCTCCTCATTTGTAGGTGTTCTATCCCCCTTTTTGGCCGCAACTTTCCAAAAGGTGAACAGAAGTGATTTTCAATAGCACCGTGCATGACTAATGGTGGAAACATGTTAAAATCATCGCAGAAATGTCCTTGGGAAGACAAATGAATTTTCAGCAGAATAATTAACTTAATTAACAAATTTGCATGCATATTCATCAGGGCCATTGAAGTCTTTCCAGCTCAGCTTGATGAACGTTGCTGTGTAATAACCAGCTCATTTACATTCTGCCATCCACTGCCATTTGTGTGGATTACTGAGAAAAGGCAAAGTGTGTGTGTGTGTGTGTGTGTGTGTGTGTGTGTGTGTGTGTGTGTGTGTGAGTGTATGCATGATGCTAGGAGTGCATCGTATGTGCACACACTTTTCTCTCTCCCTTAACATGTCACAGAGAAAGCTTGATGAATTGATTTCAGATACTGTTTTGTTGGATATACACCCCAATACTGGACCCAGCTGCCTCTCCTCACACACACACACACACACACCGATGCAGAGGAAGCGTTCATATATGCACATATTCATGCACACATACCTTGCGTGAATGTGACTGTGTGTGCTCCACACCCATATCTCCTTGCATCCTCCTCCACCCCCTTCTCCCCCTCACACCCCCCTTCTCTCTGGTGGGCAGTTCTTGGCACCGATCCTGAGTCGTAAACCCTCCTGGGTTGCCAGACTGTGCGTTGTTAAAAACGTGAGGCCCTCCGTACCCCCTCCCCGTCTCTGCAGGGCAATCTTTAAAGGCAGCAAGGTGTGACGGCACAGACTGGCAGCTTGGCAGCCATGCCCGAGGATACCAACGCTCCGTCAGCCGTGAACGGGCACCATCACATGGGCTCGCCTAACTAATACGCTCGCCGTACATGTGCCTTTCTCATGCCTCATCTGTGCCAGTCAGAGACAAAGGAATTCATTAAGAAATTTCACATGGCGTTGTTTTGTGATTTTGCCGGGATATAGTTAATTGGGAATTTCACACAAGCTAAGGTAACTGAGGGAGAGATTATCCAAATGAGTTCGGAAAAAGTTAATTACACTCACTTGGCTGTGGGTGCCCTTGATCTGGTTGGGCAGGGAACAACAGCAAAACTTATTTTACGGGAGCTTGTGCTGGATATTTTCTAACAATATGTTTCTCATTCTCATCACCGAGTTTTCCTCCAATTTAGGTGCCACTGAACAGTGTTAGAAAGAGACACTTCCCAGCAGGTTGCTCACCAGCCTGTCAGAAAACTGCTGCACCGGTAACATTAACATACGAACATCAAAAGGAATGCAAAGCAAATGCTTTTGCACCTTTAACATAACCAATATGGTGTGCTATCCTGAGAATTTGCAGGACCAATTATCACTTATATTCAAGAGAAAAAAAACACAGACCAAAAAAAAAAACAGCATCACCTGACACATAAAAACTTGTGATATTCAGCATACTTTCTTGCCTTTGCCTCTGTGATACTTTCTCCTACGCTTTTTCTGCAGACATATGTTTGACACTTGAAGCTGTTATCATAGCTGGAAGTGTGAAAGAGGATTGTTGCAGTAATATGCCGCTCTTGAGTGTTGTGACAGGAAAAATGCTTTTTTGATACAGAATTGGCATTTTCAAGTCTTGTCTGACGCTGCAGCGTTTGTCTTCCATACTGATAAGAATCAAGCCAAGTTTGGAAATTAATTTCTTCAGAAATGCCTTGATAGTTTCTTTGGAAAACAACTAGTGCGATAAAATAGTTTCCACACTTATTCGGAGACTTACTGCCATTTTTAATGACATGTTTTACTCATAAAAAAAAAACTCATTTATTGCGTCGTCTGACCCTCTTTGTTTTGAAGCTTCCACTGAAGCAAGACGAATACAAAACACAAATGGACCATTAAACTGACCTTCAAACTGGGCCCTATGAAAATCAAATGGCTGTCACCGCACTGATGGGGAAATTTACACAACTACAGCCTGTTTCCCTCCAGTGATAAATATGAAAAATACACATCAGATGCTCGTTTTCATGATCCTCCTTTTTGGAGTAGCAACAACTCTCACAGCCTGAGTGAATAAATTCATAAAAGCTTCCATGACAGAACATGAAAGGAAGGTTTGCACGGATGGAGACAACAGACTCTCCCCTGCAGACTTGCTTTGTTGGCCTACTGATGTGATTGTTGCTTTTCTATAATAGCCGCAGTGCATTTTAAAACTTGTCGTCTGAACCCCTGCTAAGCCACACAGACGCACGCAGACACACACAAAAACACTGTTTTACTAGAGACACGTATGAAGATAAAACGACACCTGGATTTGCCACGACGGGACGAGGATCGTGCCTTCAAGGTAGATCTTCTGTCTGTCACTTCCACGCACATTAACAGAAAAGTGTATTTTCAACGTTAGCAGCAGAACTTGGCCAAGTCTATCAGAAAATAAAATCTTGTAACTTCTTTGTATCCCTTCTTTTGAGGTGGTGGTGGGGGGGGGGGGGTATTTGACGATGGTACTGTTTGATGGTGCAATTGATGAGAAAGTTCTGAAGAAAGTCCCAAAGCCTCAGAGGAATTTGATTACCTCCATCCATTATCTGCACAGTGAGCAATCGCGAGGCTCACCATCTGTCATCCGTTTCATTTGCATCGTCAACACCTGCCCTGCCTGTTTATGCCTTCACATTTTTTTATAAGCTGTCTTTCATGGCAGGGAAAAATGTTGACTTTTCCTTCTAAATGCATTAATTCCACAAGTTCAAAGAACATATTGAACGCAAACAACTTGGTTTATATCTGATAGAATGTGGGAGTGCTCCTCTTTTTATTGGTGCAGCGTTTAAAAAAAAATACATTCAAGCTGCTCTCACAGCTTAGTGAACAATATAGTGTTTCATTTCATGGAGACATTGCTACAAGATAGATAGATAGATAGATAGATAGATAGATAGATAGATAGATAGATAGCTTAATTTCCATATCACACATACACACACCACATCCGCCTGTTTGTTACTAACGCATTGTGCTGCACACTCCCTTTTCTCTCCCTCCCTCCCTCCCTCCTCAATCCTCCCCCATCCATCCATCCCGTCTCCCATATCCCCAGGTGGTGCCGACGGCTGCGGGGCCCATTAGCGACAGAATTCCAGCCTCCAGCAGGCCATGCGTGTCCCGAGTGACACATTTTTGGACCGGCACCAAGAATCCAACCCTCCGCAGACAGCTCACTTCCCTCTGCAGTCACCACAGTATGTGCATGTGTGTGTGTGTGAGGGGGAGAGAGAGGCCTTGCGAACACAGCATGAGTCCCACAGGAAATGCTTGAAAGGCAGTATGGGACAGATTGGTGATGCCGCAGAATGGACTAGAATACTAAAAAGAAACGCAAAGATATTCTACAGTGGAGGGATCATACATCCATAGGATGAGTCTCCTGCCAGGTTGGGACATTAGTTACAGTCGTAACCTCCACCAAAAAAATCTCCCATTGTGAATCTGCATGTCTTACAATGTAAACGGCACAGAAGTGCTCTCTTCCGAGGAAAAACATTTAATTGGATTTTGCTGATGCACATTGTTGTTTGTGGATGCTCTTTGCCAGCTGATGCTTATTTTACAAACTAATCCTGCTCGGGGAAGAGAACTGCTCCAAAATGAGATATTTTATTAAACTTTGCATGCATTGCATACACTGTGAAGGTAGCACTACAGCGATAACCTCATCTGAGTTGAGTGATATTTGACGGTCGATCAGGATTCTTATTAATCATAAGGAGGAGTGATTATGAAACAATACGTTATGAGTTAAGAAAGAGCAGTAAGTCCTTTTAGTATAGATATTATGAATGGATTCTTTCTCCATACTAATAGATAGTTAATTATGTACCTAATGACTCCTCACAAAGCGCTATATAATTAGTCTAGATGAGCCGAGAAAGTTCCTACTTGTTCTTACATGTTTAATGTTGGTGATTTCTCATTTCCAAATGGGAATGTGGGTGATGGTGGTATAACATTAGTGTCAGTGGAGCTCCAGGAAGGTACTGATTTCTATCTATCTATCTATCTATCTATCTATCTATCTATCTATCTATCTATCTATCTAAACATGGCCTTGCGCATTTGATGAAGGTGAAAATATGGAAACAACCATGAAGAAATATACAGACAAAAGACGTATGGTATCGCCCAGAGTGACGCTATTGGGGTCAGTTAGAACCCAGAGAGGTTCGACTTGTTATATCTGATATAACCAGCTTCATATTTATCCATGTTTTACAGCTAGGATGAAACGTGATCATGAAATATGTATGAAGTATGTATGTTTTTTGAGCTGTTGAAGACGGCCCAGGGTCTTCTGGATCCTAAAGAATAGCCATAATCCAAGCTGTTCGTGCTTAATATATTCTTTTGTAGAATTATTGTATTTAGGAGGAAAAGTAAACAGCTTATAAATGTAAATATCTATATCTGCATCACTAACAAGTAAAGTTTCAAAATTCCATTAACATACACCCCCTTGTTCACCTTCGGTATCTATAGCACAAACATATCCCATTGGACCAAAAGCCCTTTGGCCCAACAGCCTGTTATCCCGAAAAGGGCCGTTTCTCTGAAAATAAGCTGCACACTCTCCAAAACAGAAACATGGCTAATTAGTCATTAGACCCTCCTTTAGCGAAGGCATGGCCTGCCCTACTCTGCCTCTGACTGGCTTACCCCCTATTCTTACCCTCAACCTAACCCTCCTCACACCTCATGCATAGACCTAACCAACCCAACCAAGGAACAAATGACTGCTCGTCAATCAGAGGCAGATTCTGGAGTGTCATGCCTTCGCCATAGTGGAAAGGTCCAAAGAAGTCATTCTACATAAAAATTAGCCATGCTTCTGTTTGAGAGATTGAATTACATATTTTCAGAGAAACGGTCCTTTAGAGCAATGTTTGTTTTCGAGATAATGGTCTGTCGCATGAGCAGGCTTTCAGTCCAATGGGACATTTTTTTGGACTATTGGAGCTTCAAAATTACAGGAATGTTATGTAAACAGGAATGAGGCTAGGGTCGATTTCTGCATGCATCGAAACTCTGGACTGTTCGCTAAACTGACTAAACTTTCACTAACTGTGAGTTGCTTTTTTTAACCTGCAGCAATAGAAAAGGAAAGCTTCCAAACCAAGTTTTTCTTTCAACTTGTGGATTCAAAAACTAGCAACGCCATGAAAATCAGCTTGAAAAACTCTCTCTAGCTAACTAGCCAGCTAGCAATCTATCTTGCATCAACTGATCCACAAAATCATCTCTTTAATGGTCGGGAAGCTGTGAAAGCTACTTAAAATTATTGTTTCTTAAGTTTTTCCTTTCCAGTGTGTTCTTTGACCTTGTGGAATTAATGTTATGACATGTTGGAGGCATGTACTTAATATGATGTTTGTTTATTGCCTATCTCACCTATTACGTATGGTGACATGTCATGTCAGCTGGACTGGAAATGATAACTGTCTTTTTATCACCTGTTCACCTGCATGGCAGAGGAAAGAGGGAGTGAATTTGGATTCTCACATTTTCTGTTGACTGCAAATCTCACAGCATAAACACTGACCCTTGCAAACCTATCAACTTCATGTTTTTAATTTTCTAACATTTTTAATTCTTGTTTTCTTACTTTGAAGTGGATGATAATCTTTAAACACATATCTAGAGGTGGAACTGGACTATTCAAATACAGTATATATATATGTATATACACTATTCATAACAGGAGTTAATTGTTCCGTGTCTCAGCCTGTTTTGTGCTAGTATCAAGAAGTCGCTACATAACGTATCAAGCTAATGAGCTAGTGGGCTATCCAGCTACAGTAGACAGCAAAATAGCTAACAGCTAGCTAGACAACACTTAATTGTTAATGGTGAAAGTAGATATATTTAAATCTGCAGCAGTAAAAAGGACGTTTCTAAATTATGTTATAAACCAGGTTTCCCACATTCAATATGTTCTTAAAACTTGCGCATTTGAAGTCAACATCCCTGCAATGAAAATTATCTCATAAGAGATGGCTGTTATCTCTCCAGCTCTCATCAACACATCTATAAAACTGACTTATTGCTCACTAAGCAGTGAAGGCAGTCCAGTGTGTGTTAAACTGTGGTATGAAGGCCCAACGAAAGGTAAGGACAGCTCAATATTCTCCTTGTGATCAAATCAACTACTAAAAATATCTGATTTGCATAAATTTTTTGATAAAGAAAGCACTTACCTCAAAGTATAGTTTGAGTCACTTCAGGTACAGCAGTAGCAGTGCAGGGTACTGCTCAGAAAAGATGCAAATTGACCCTTTGCCAAGTCCCGCCCCACAAACGCAGACTGGCCAATCATATCGTAGCACTGGCCAGCTTTGACAAGGGTCATAGACTGTAATGCAATCGTGTCAGATTTCCTTCATTTTAAGGCTGGTTCTGTGGATTACAAGCTTAATGTTGTGCCTGGGGCAAGGAGATAGGCCTACACGTTTCTTCCCTGTTCCAAAATTAAACCTTGAAAAGGCTAGCTAGCTTGCTACTCAGGGTGTAGCCCACTGAATGTATTCACATGCTACCTTTACTGTTGAATGTATAACATTGAATAAAGACCTACCCAGCTCTTCCAACCTGGTCTGAGTCCAAAGTTGTTGAAAAAACACTGCTTGGACAGTGACCTCCAGCTTTAGACACCGATGAAAAAAGCCATCATTTCACATTGGCATGACACCGCCGATTGGAAATGTGGCGGGACAAAAACAAAGTCCGAGTAGGGTGGGTAGGGCGGATGGTGGATGGGTCAAGCAACCAAGGACCTTCACTAGGGAGGCCGGTGTTCACTTCCCGTAAGATTGTAAAGCCAAACCCTGTTCTTCCTGTTTTTCCTAAACCCAACCACGTGGGAGTGTTGGCAAAATGTAACCACGTGCCCTTATTGTTGAAGGGAAAAATTATTGGTATTATACCAACGTAGTGCATTTCTTTTGAAAGAGACTGTATGCAAACTTTACATTTCCTGTGAAAGGATAGTGTATTTTGAAAACAGATAATGCATGTAACAGGCAGAAGTTGACACGGAGTCCGAGAATGTCAACAACCGAGCACCCAGGGTACCTTGTACGTTATATGTGGACGTGGAAAATCCATGACCAAACGTCAATATGGGACAAGGTTGGAGTGAGAATGTGTTGGCTCTACAGGAACCAATAAGGGGGAGCAGGAAAACTTTGCTGATATTCAACCAGCTGTGTGCCATCGCAGCGTGTGCAAATGAAAGTTGTTTTGCTTCCCCCGGAGTTCCCTACTTGTCCACCCAGCAGAGGGCTCAGACTAGCCAAAATATCATCTTTTCTTACGTACAATGTCAACATTTTTTTTCTGGCAATTGGGTTGCTATCTATCTATCTATCTATCTATCTATCTATCTATCTATCTATCTATCTATATCTATCTATCTATCTATCTATCTATCTATCTATCTATCTATCACACCTCAGTGCACTCATGAGTATACCACATGTTCATGTTCACAGTCGAGGGAATCGATACCACTTCACCCAGTAGCACCCGTGTCTCTGAGTGTGCCCCGAAATAGGGTGTTGCTGGGGTGTCAGAGGATCACACCCCTGTATGTTTCCCACCTGCTCCAGAACCCACCCTATACTCTCTCATATTGTAGCCACACACACTTTCTCACACACACATGCATGCATCCACCCAGTCAGACTACCCCTAGACAAAGAGCACAAAGCACAAAGGTGATGTAGTGACAGATGCTCCTGTCACATACTTAGCATATCTCCACCTCCAAAATAGTGCAACTGCAGGAGCCAGTCTGACTCCCTCACTCCACGGAAATCAGCGCTCCTATTCATAACTCATTAATTTCCCCAACGGATAAAAGCAGCTCTTAAACCACAATCCTTCACCCAATATTTATCCAATCTGACCAAATATTATAATTAATGCCTCCATCTCTCCTCTCTCCTTCAGGCCAATATATTCCCCTCATCCTACTCCCTCCCACCCTCTCTAACCTTTCAGTGCCAAGTTCATAGATAGAGAGAAAGTACTTCCTGTGAGAGGCCGGGCCGGCTGCCAGAGAGACTGATCCACCAATCTGACACGTTAATGAGATCCTGGCCCATAGTACTGGAGTGTCAGGCCTCCTCTGCTGCAGCATCAGCCCTGCCGTGACCTGCAACACACACACGTCTTTACTCATATGTGTAATTTTTTCACACATGCACCCACACGCACAGAAATATAAGCATAAATGAATCTGGGTGAGTCTCTCTCTCCACACACACACACACACACACACACACACACACACACACACACTTTGAGAGGGGGGTTCAGCTCCTTAAATCTGTCTAATTAAAACACCAAATCCCTCTACTCCCCTCACCCACCAACCCAATCCTCACTTCCCAGCCACACACACATACACACTCGCACCCCACCCTCCTCCATCCCCACTGCCACCACCCCCGATTCCGCAGGAGAAATGATTATTAGGAATTTAATGGGGGAACGTTTCCCATCCCACACCATCTGGGGCTTGGGAATGGCACGAAATTTGAGGATGCTTGCCGACGTGGCGGGGAACATTATTTTCATTTTTTCTTGACTGGTGCTCAGATTTTCAGACATTGCATGAAAAAGGCTCCTGATTACAATAAATTACCATAATATATAACAAAATAAAATAAAGATGCGTTTGTGTTTGTTGTTTTTTCTCTGTTATAGGTGAGCGCACAAAACTTTTCTCAACTTTTCGAGGTGAACGTTGTCATTCTGTAACTTCTCCCTATAGAAACACAAAGCTTGTTTTGCACTAATTATGACGCCACATCTCAGATTGCAAATTCACCTCTATACAATATATATCCCCCATTCCCGTCCTTCACCTCCCACACAGAGCCAGGCCATATGCTCCTTCTCTCTATCTACCGATACTTCTTTCTCCCCCCCTCCTCTGCCTAGCTCTCTCTGCGCACAGCTTAATGAGCTGCATGAATGTAGGGGTACGTGTACACGTTTGACCCCGTGCTAAACTGCTGCATGCCGCCCCGTGGACCCTGTGGGTGTGAAACACTCCCCTCCTTCAACTCCTCCTCACCCTCTCTGTGAGGCCCCAAGAGGGATTTGAATCTCCGCTGACAAACATGCATACATATATTCACACACACACGAACACACACACACACACACACACGAGTAGAAAAAGCATGGTGACATGGTGAGAATTTTAGTGAATGAGGTAAATAAGGCCTGGTGGTGGTGATGGATGATGAATGATGGGGGGGGGGGGGCTAAAGAGGTGATTTTAGGGCCCCATAGGGACCCCCAGTAACCCGGTATTCCAGTTTTATGATGATACAGAGGAAGAAAACATTGAGTGAGGGAATGAAGATGGGAAAACAGGACCTTCTCTCAATAAAAAAAAACCATTGAAGCATTGAATTGTGTTTTCACACACTTCACCAAAAGCAGCACTGATTTCTAAATCAACCTGACACAACTCCCAAATCAGTCTCAAATTCCATGCAGTTGAGGATAATGAGATGTGGTGCCATTTATGCAGTTTGTGATCTTGAAATCGGATTCATTCTTCCAACAAGAGGCGTCCATTAGGCTGACTTTGCGCTTCCTGATTTTCCTTTTTCTTCCTGTTGTTGCTGCTCTTCTCTCACACAATTAAATCTGTCGAAATGTTTGCAAAGCTTTCATCTTAATTTCATGTTCATCTGTGGAAAACAAATGATGATGTGATTAAAAATTAGACTACGATGGCCCTGGAATTTCTCTCTGCAGATAATGAAAAGAGAGCAAGTGTTCCATGATGATTTGCTGCCCCCTAATCTGCTGTCTTATTCTTGTCATTAGTTCAACTTTCTACAGAGCTGAATGAATGCTGCTGAGATGTGTTCGCTGCTCTTCACTCGGTGCACCTTTCTTCTTCTTCATTAAGTGGCTTGACAGGACTTAGATTAAAAACATTGTTCTTTATGTTTCAAAAGTGTCAAATATAGTGTCATACATGTGTTTTAATCCCTCTCTCTCTTTCTCATTAAAGGCCTGCAAGCCCCACACTCAGTCATCTGCTTTTCCTATATGTGGATCACACACTGATTCTCACACCATCTCCATGAAAGTCAGTTATCTAAATATAAATTTCAAAAAGACAGTCATGGTTCATTGCACACAGGTGGTGAAAGCTGTTAAGGTTTCCATATTCTCAGAGGGTTTTCTTTTTTTCAGTGCAGTCACAGCTTTTGCTTTTCTTTAAACATTGCTTCATATATAAAGATGGATTTTGCTCCTGTGTTGTTTTAGAATTGATTTGAAAATTATGGATAAATTGAACTTGGATAGGAGTCGGTACCTTATGGCCAAATGTTTAAGTGATCAGCAACGTGTGTTGCGGCAGCAGTGGACGCGGTGAACTTTGCGCACTTGACACTTTCAACGTCTCCAATAATCGGAGTCTGGATCTCTGATTGTGAATGGTTTCACCAGGTTTTGATGATGATACATGAAGGAGAAATACGTATTTTTTTTTATTCTTTTTTTAAAAAGTGAAACACAGTCCAAGCAGTGAAAGTAAACCAGTTGATCCAGCCGGTAATATTCAAAACGCCAGTAACCCAATTAATAACAAATAAGTGCGTTTAACTTGTCAGTTTTATTTCTATTTTGTTTTATTTATTTATGTATAGCCCAAAATCACAAATTTGCCTCAACAGTCTGCACAGTGTGACACGTCTGTCCTCAGACTTAGAAACACTCATTTAAATTTAGGATCATATAAAGAGCAAGAAATAAAAGTCCAATGGATTAAAATAAAAACTGAAAAAAGAAACCTTTATTTTTTCTTCTTTTAGAGAGAGAAATGCTGCAACTCCAGGGATCACCAGTTCCACTTCTCTCCTAACTGGGAGGACTGGGATCTCTGGCTGACATCCAACACCTCGTGGGCATATTTGTTACAAATCAGCCATCTGATCGGCTGGAATTAAATCAAATTATATCGACAAGCCTCTTTCAGATCAAGAATTTCAAAACGCTGCTTTAGGTTTCCACAGCTTTATATTTTAACAGATTGATTTGAAATAATTTAAGTTGTAGTCGTTATAGAAAATAATTAATAGAATGCATTTTTATGGTTTGAACTTAACATATGGAAAAGAAAATTATGATATTCTTTGAATTTTATGTTGCTGTTATACAAAAGGCCTTATACGCACTGTGTCACCCAAAGCTCAGAGGTTATGCAAGATTATTAAAAGATTCAATTTCATATAAAATAAATAAATGAAATTCCGCCCGGGGCGTTTTTTTTTAAATTTTTTTTTTATCTCATTAATCAAACAATTTATTATTTTTTTTAAATGCCGTCTTCCTGCTGTCGATCATTTGCACAGAAAGCTGAGAAGCTGCAACATAAAGCCTCTCACAGCCTCTTCGTTTTATTGCGACAAACACATCACAAAACATGAACACATTACTTCACGAAGATTTCGATCCATAACGAGTTTTCAGGCGTGTGCGTGTGCGTGTGTGCGTGTGTGTGTATGTGTGTGTGTGTGTGATTAAAGAAAATGAGGAATACCATCCAATAATCATTCATAATTCGGGTCAAGTTACAAAATCAACAGGGTTTATGAGTACAGTCACCAACATTGTGCAGAAATACATGAAGTGCATCACAGTTGCTCTTCAGCAGGACCAGGGGAAGTGTAAAAAGTTCACATCAAACTATCCAAAACTGTCATTTCGTTGCATATTGATGGTCATCATCTCTTTTTTTAAGGCATGTTGTTCGGACTCATATAGTTCTGTTCACCTCACACAAAATGACTTTCCTTTCCAGCTGCGGTGAAATATACAACAATGCAACATAAACAAACTTTAAGTGTATGGAAATCCACATAAAAAGGTAACACTGTTGGAATTGTACAATATTTTTTTTTTATAATATATTATCAACATTCAAATTGACGGACTTTTAATAAATAAGCTTAAATAAATAAATACAGTAATAATTTACATTCACCTCGTAACCACACTATTTACTCCAAATACAAATGCATTTTAGTTTTTCACTTTTTCCCCACAACTTTCCTCTATTTATAGACCAAGTTCAGATGACATCATCATCATCAGGTCTCCTGAACACGTGCACGTTTCCAAACTGGCTGTTTTTTTTTTCTCAAAAATAATTAATTTGTGTAATTGTCATCATTTTTAATTAGATATTCGATTATGAGAAACGCCTTGTGAGAGGAAATAGACATATAACATTTTTATAAGCAAAGATTGCATTTGGCTGCCTTGCATAGCTCAATTGACCTTTATTGCTAACAGACTGAATCTGTGAACTCCAATCATGTCTCAGCAAACTTCCCTGATGAGGTGAAACGTCTTTAGATTTCTTTTTTCCCCCGGTTGTTTCATTTAGCTGATTTTATTTCGCCACGAAAATGATTTCACTGGCTGCTGTGATCTCATTAAATAAGCAGAAAAATCAAATTAATTGTCCACTGTATCAGCTTTATATAACCCATGTCATGAGCGACATCTGCAGTGTAGCCGGTATAGCAAATATAAAGAGCTGTAACTTTAAACAATTTGATCCAAAGCTGCATCTTTAACGAATTACTCTACATCTGTGGTTTTACACTGGAAAGAAATATGTGGCAGTGAGCCATTAAATCTACATTTTCTTTAAATCAACCAGAGAATCTGCCTTAAGATCGAAATCATCTGACAAGCAGAAACGTTGTCTTTTTCTGCCTTGTATCGACATGTGTTTTGAGTGAAATCATCATTTCTAATTTGCAGACTTTTACCATGTTTTGAATAAAAACAAGACTGAACGTTTAACACAAAATGACTTGTTAAAATGGGCATTTTTGCAGTGCATTATCGTGTCTGGAGTCCATTTCGTTCCACTCTCGACATCTGCGGGGGGAAATTGCATCGCTTCTAAAACTTGAACTTTGTCCAGCTGATTGATTAATTGTGGAAAGAGCCATTAACTTCCCCTTGTGCTTGGAAGGACTGGCTGCGGACGTGCAGATCGTAGGGGAAACGGCCCTCTGGGGAGACTCGGTACATGGAGTTGTGCGCAAGAGCCGTGCGCCCTGGCGCACTGCAGTAGCGCATACCATAGTGGCTGCCTTTGCCGTAGTCTGGCGGATCGTCGTGTTTTAGGGAGAAAATCCCGTTAAAGTTCATCGGTGGGCTCAGCTGGCCGTCGAAATGCGGGCTCCCGCTGTCTGGGGACGGGTTCTCGTAGTAGGGCTCGTACGCGCCGCTGTAGCTGTAATGTCTGAACGGCTTGGCGCTGCTGTCCAAGCTGCTCCCGCTGTGGCCGGGGGGCGTGTTCATGTCTGAGCCGGGGTACGAGTACATGGCATCGTATGGCGATCTGCCAGAGAACATGACCTCCCCGTTGTGGTCTGTGAGGAAATTTCTCGCGTTCAGCTGCAAACAACCGGCCACCAAGTTGGTTGTGGGCTGAGATAATCCTTTGCACAAAGTCTGTACGAAGGCGAGGAGGTCTGGTCTCTTCCCTGCGCTCAGCGTCTCTGACAGGGCCCAGATGTAATTTTTAGCCAGTCTAAGGGTCTCAATCTTGGACAGTTTCTGAGTTTTGGAGTAACACGGCACAACTTTGCGCAGGCTCTCCAGCGCGGCGTTCAAGCCGTGCATCCGGCTGCGCTCTCGGGCGTTGGCTTCCTGGCGCCGTAATTTGGCCCTGTCGTGCTCCTTGCCGGCCCTCTTTTTTCGCGGGCCCCGCTTTTTAGGGAGCCCGTTGTCATCCTGATCGTCCTCCCTTTCGTCCTCCTCTCTGTCGGAGATGTCCTCCTCGGCCTCCCTCATGTCTGAGTTGGACCTCTCCGGCTCGTGTTGCCGCTCCTGCTCCAGGCTCTCAGGTAAGCTTTCACGGGGATAATTGGCACCAAACCGCGGCTCACACATCATATGAGGTTCCTCGAATGGCAGTGTCAACATATTTCCTGTGAAGAATCAAAGCCGAAACATAAACTATGAGGACAGAATACAACACCGACGTCTTCTGAAGGTTGTCAGTTAATTACCTTGTGAATGGGTCCTCCCAAGAGGAAGAGGAACAAATTGGCAAGCAAGGCCAATGTCACAGCTTGCTACCTTTTCAAAGACACTCAACTTCTTTGTCTTTGGACTTGTGAAAAAAACAACCTTGTTTTAAGCCTTATCACATACTTGATTTAAAAAAAAAAAAAAGTCAATTTAATGGATAAATAAACTAAAAGTCAACACATTAATGAGTAATACAGTAATAATACTACTAACCTCTGGTCAGCGTGCACCTCGCATGTTCCCAAAAATCTCCTCTGAATCTGCGCTGCAGCTTCTTCTCGTGCAAACCACAAATTAGAGGGAAAAAGCTGCAACCTGCGGACTCTCTTTTTCTCTGCCTCGCTGTGTTGTGCTCTTCCTCTTCTCTTCTCTCCCCCTCACTCTCCCTCTCCCTTTCTCTCTTCCCCTTCCCTCTCTCTTTGAGGAATGACACTCATGCCAACAGCGGGTACCCATGCCATCTGCCGCTGACGTCTTGTGGCAGCCGAGACCACGTGTTCAGCGTCCCATGGGACCTCCATTCCGCACCGATCATCTGGCAGCTCCGGTAATGGGCACCGGGAGGCCCGCGTTTACCGTCAAAAACACAGACCGGAGAGGGATAACAACTAATATCTGCGTGTAAGAAAGATGAATTAATGTCTTTTTGTCTGGAAAAAAAGAAGCAGAGATGAGCTTGTTTGCAGGCATCCTCAACAGGTGAGACAGACAGACAGATAGACAGACAGACAGACAGACAGACAGATAGATAGATAGATAAGCTGACAAGTTGTAAGGTAAGTTGTTTCAGCTGTGTGAATGCTGCCTCTTTATGTTCAGTTCTCATCATGTATTTTGGCCCTGATGTGTATTTAGTAGTAATTGCACATAAAAATCTAGTAATGCAAAATATGCAGGACATTCATAGTTAAACACACACATACAGTAGGCTATAAACCCGTGAAGGTCCTTGACTAAATCCCAAAGCGAGGTAATTCAATTACATTAAATTAAACCAATTATAAATGCATTTCTGATGGAAGCTGCAAATAAGGAAAACAAAAAGTCATGTTGGGACCAAGAGGATTTCAATTATTCAGATACACTTATGTCTGTTAACCCCATCTGATCGGGGTCTTCCTCATCTTATATCACAGACCTTATTCACCAGGTCTCTTGGATCTGGTGGCAAATTGTTCTTGTATTTCCCACGATCACGACTGAAACTAAAAGATGACAGAGCCTGAACTCTTCACATTTTAATTTTTTTCTATAGAGCACTTTGGTCAGCTGTTTAAATGTGCTCCTCAAAATTAATTACCTTACTTATTTAAACAAGTAAAAAAAAAGGTACATTGAACACTGTGTTATTAACCTTACTTCTTGACTTTCAGAAATTTCACAAGAACTGCTTCTGATGCTGCTAATGATGAACATTATTTTAACCTGATGACATGAGGTCTAACTGACCCCCCCCCACAAGAGACTTCTTTACTGTAAGTCGGATAACATACTGTACTTTTCTTTGTCTACAAATTACAAACTGCATAATTTGTATTTGCACTTTTACCTTTCCACTTTGTGGCAAAGGGAGGGGATATCATTTCAATACTGTTCAACATTTTAGACCATGTTAGATACTCCAAAGATAAATGACAGCATCGGACTTTTGAGCAAATATCCACAAATGATTTAAGCATATGCTCAGGTGACAAAGCCCTGCAGCTATCTTGGTAATATCTTTCTAACCTTACCTAAGTGTTTAGTGTAGTCTAAACCACAGTCTTTCCCCAGCTAAGTGTTACTTGTGCTCAAACCTAATGAAACATTACACATAATGAGGAAAAATAGGGAGTGCTGCACTGGGTTAAGGCTCTGTGGAGTTAGCTTTAATAAATCAGGTTCTCTTCTAGGATGGGGCAAACAGCCGCTTAAAGTAATGCACACATAAAGACTCTTTAGTTGAAACACGTTGGTTTATCCATGTATTAATAAAGGATTTTTAGCTACAGTCAGAGTGGTCTTTTACACTGAGTGAGCTGGCAAGTTGTTGTTTTTTTTATCCTTAAACATAATGTTGTAACATCTCAAAGCTGGGTTATTATAACGATGTTATGCTGATAGAGAAGTCAGATCAGTAAACACAACTATGTGTCATTGTAGAGTCAGTTATGATGTATTGTGTTGGTAAATTTGGAGGACTTGTTGGGTTAAATGAGGTCAGAAAAATGTGTGAAAAAATGGTTGATTGTGCAATTATTATTATTATTATTATTATTATACAGCTTTTCGGTGAAATAGTGATGAAGTATAGAAGCCAATCTCAACAAAACACAAGGGTTGACTATGGGGGGACTATGTGGTAAATTACACAACATTACTACTATTTTTATTGAGTCATCTGCAGACCATTCTCGATGAATATTAATCTTTGGTCCAAAAGAAGAATAAATTATCAAAACTGCTTGTCACATTTTCCCAGAGTCCTTGTTGACGTCATCAGATGTTTTGTTTTGTCTGACCAACAGTCCAAAACCCAAACATATTCAGTTTAAAAGAGAGAAATGATCACATCCTTGCTGAAATCTGAGAATATTTGGCAGTTGATTGACGATTGATTGATTGCAGATTAATTTTCTATCAATCAGCTTATCGACTAATCGTTGCAGCTCTATGTAAGATTGGAAAATTCCAGCAGGCATCTCACATGCAGAGGATGGTGTGATACCACGGGGGCGTAGACCGTGTTGGTACCTCAGGACCGTAGACATTAAGTACACCCCGTGGAAAAGGCCCAGTGGCACGCTGCCAAATCCACACTGGGGCACAGCTGGCACTCGATATGGATATATGCACTCCTCAGTTATGTGGAACACACACACAAGTGCACACACAAATGTATGCCTGTGAATGACCTTGTTGCAAGGAGAATCAATTAAAGCGACTTATCAATCTCTCTGTATCGGACATTAGAAGACATCGATCAGCGGCGCAGGGCCCGGCAGCAGCACGAGCTGACGACACCTTGGTGTGAGTTCAGAGCGTGAGGGGCCACACCAAGGTTTAGGATAGCGGGTGACACCGTGTGCACACACTGGTGACTGTGCATACGCTTAACCTTAATGTGTGTGAGACAGAGCACCAAACATGTGTTCACACAAATACAGGCAAGTGTGTGTGAGCGTGCATGGGGACAAACATGAGCACACACACCCCAAAAAACATAAAAATAATGATAATAAAAAAAAAGAGTGCCTTCATCGCTGCCTTCCCCCCAAAATGCCTCAGCTGGTCTGCTGATCGTTCTGGTCCAGCGCACACACACACTCACACACTCACACACACACACACACACACATACATACACACACACACACACCAGCATCTGATGAGTCAAACTCCCCATCTCAGACTAATCAGTTGACTGCACTAATTGCAAATGCAAATATGCAAATTTATATTAATTAATTACTCCACTAATTAGTTCTCTTGTCTTTTCAGGTAATAAATCATGGTGTGGTTGAGAGGGAAAGAGAGAGACATGGCAGTGATCTTTTGTCTGTGAGAAATCTTCGTTTCAGGGCTGAATCTGATCCTGTGATGTTTTTAGGACGGTTTTCATCACAAAGAGTCTCCGCCGAGACTCCTTGACTTTTTTTTTCCCCCTTTTCTCACAACAATCCTAAGCCACTTAATTATTTCAATTGATATTTCAAGTGTCATACTTCAAGGGTGGAAGCATTGTAATTTGAGAGGTATAACAAATAGCAGAGGTTGGTAAATCAGGGTGTCTCACTGACAGTTCTTGCCTGTCAGCTCTTTTAATTATCACATTATCAGCTTTTATAGGCACGGTGCGTGGTGTAGAGCTGCAAATGAAGGCGCCACTGATCGCACGCTGAGTTGCAAGCGTTTCTCAATTGATGTCAGCACTTAAAGGAAGTTTGTGTCTGGATGATGAGTGCGAGGTGAAGTGGTTGAGGATGTAGTAGTGTTGTGGTGGTACGACGTGATTCAGTCCAAAGTCTAATTCACTGCGTTACTATTTATAATCACTTCCTTAGTAAGAACCCTGTGAGGCAATCAAACGCTCCAGAATGAACTCCAAATGCAAAGCATGTCTTCATCATCCTGACACTGACTCCATAATGAGCATTTCACTGGTAATTTTCAGTTTCTCAACGATCTAACAACTCTCACTATTTGTTTTGTATTGCTTTACGTTGAGGTGCATGAACAATTTACTAAATCTAAATAGGGAAGTGCTTAAGCAGTCCCAAATACAAGTGCAAGTGATTTATTTTGAGTTCTTGTTGATACCTAATACCCAGAAGAATACCTCAGCTGCGGCTGTTTAATCACTTCACTTGTTCTCACACCATAAACCTGTTGCTGGCAAAGTTATTGTCTTTATTTAGAATAAAAAGCTCTCAAATCTCATAACATTTGGCTTTTGTAGAACCGAAAGTGTATCTACAGTTTTTCTTTCCTTTCTTTCCCCTTCCTTTATTCAACCAGGTGAAGTCTGTTTGAATTAAGATCTTATTTCAAGAGAAATCAGGCTAATAGGACGCAAACTACCACCCCTGTCACCTAGAAATTTTATTTTGACTGTTTTTTTTTTTTTGCCTGGATTATGTCAGGCTGCTCTCATGCACTGTTTGTATGTATACTATGAAAAGTAGTGCAGCAGAGTTCGTATATAACCCACGTAATTGTGAGCTAGTGATCTGTGTATAACCCATGTAATCAGAAATGCTGCAATCACGTGACTAATACACTGATGTGAGAAAAAAACAAAGCAGTATAAAGAAAGTCCTCCTAGGGAGGAAGCTTGGGGTGGTGGATTGGTCAAACAAACACAGGACTTTCCCCCAGGAGAGTGGCATTCAGGACCGTGTCATCCAAGTGAGGTTTGAGTTACTTTAGGGTACGTCATCACCATGTTTTTTTCTTTCCTAAACCTAACCTTTGTAACTTTTTGTTGAGTAAGTAATGTAATTCGTAGGGCACTAAATTGTTATATCTCATAAGAACCATTGTATGAGGATACATTAATTATGTGTCCCAGGTTGTCGTCGGACTGTGAACATATAAACTGTAGGATAGGCTGATCAAATGTCCTCTTTTGCCCGGACATGTCCACTTTTCACGTCCTGTCTGGGGCGTCCGGGGGGTGTTTATAAATTGATGATAATGTCCGGTTTTCCTGTGTGTGTGTGTGTGTGTGTGTGTGTGTGTGTGTGTGTGTTAGAGTGCGGCACGGCCGCATATTTCTGTCCGAACCCGACAGTCATCCTGTTTTGTTATGTCCGAAACCAAACCGAGCCCGACAAAGCACTGAGTTTGTGTCACACAGTTGTTATGGTTACAGGCTAGCCTATTTAACAGGCTGGGCGTGTGCCGTGGGTGCTCCGTGGAGAGGGAGACCTCCGTGTTTGAGACGGGAGCGGCGGCGGGAGGTCTGAGGCTTCCAGCAAGGGGAGAGGGAGAAATATAACAAAATAAGATAAAATAGGAAAAATTGTCCACCTCTTTTATTTTATTTTCAGCGTTTAATCAAGGCGGAGGCGGGCGGCGGAAGGTCCGAGGCTTCCAGCGAGGGGAGAGGTAGAAACAAACAGCCAATGTGTGTTCTGTTCAGGTGTTGTCACGTAAATAACAGGACAGACAATAGGATTTTATTTATTTTTACACTACATTTTCACTGAAAGCTGACCGAATCCGACCCGAGCCCGAATACAATTTATACATTTTTGTCCGAACCCGGCCCGACTCGTCGGGTAGGCCTACCGTCGGGATCCGTCGGGACCCGTCGGGCTCGGATCGGGTTGCCACACTCTAGTGTGTGTATGTGTCCCCTATCTATTGGGGCCTATCTGAATTTCTGTCTTTGAGAGATATTATTTTGTAATATAACTGAATTTTCTATCCATACATATAAACTTTAGATATATTGAAATTATAAGGCATCTTTGAGTAAACTGCAAGTATCATTTAAATAGGCTATCTCGTGGCCGGGCCGAGTGTCCTCTTTTTTGGAAATCAAAATATGGTCACCCTGCTGTAGGAGGTTTCCACTGGAGACTGGAGTACATTTCTCAAGTCACACATATGGTCACATTTAGGCATCAAAACATTCTGGTTAAGCTTGAGGAGCAATTGTGCTTTTGGTTAACTGTTAAAAAAACAGGTGGGACCAAATACCAATATGGGAATACACCTTATTACATCCTCTTGAAATTTGTTATTGATACACTGGTTCCAAATATCAGTATTTTTTATTAAAATGTGCAGGTGCTCCTAAATGGGTTACCACAGTCACTACTTTATGACTGCTGGTGGTGGCACTTATCAAATGAATGAGGGTAAAGTGAATAGAAGTTAACTAGCTTGAGGTGAAGGAGCAACTCACAGGGGGAAAATGGCCGACAGTGCGGACAGCGGGGGAAAACAATTCAGAGAGGCACCGTCATCTTTCAAGTCAAAAGTCTGGGCCCACTTTGGCTTTATAACACAGATGGGACAAACAAAATCAAGAAAGACTATGCAATGCCTTGTGAAACTAAAGTACACAGGCAACATGACAAACATGTATACCCACCTGATTCATCATCATCCTGATCACATCATGGAGAAACTGCAAACACTACCACAACTGTAAGTCAGCCTACAATGAATACAGTGTTTAAAGCAAAGCTTTCTTTTACATTCCTGAGGGCCATCAGTGTTGTCTGTTAGAGACACTAAGCCAAGTCTTCAAACAGTGAAGACATGAAGCTGACAGTGCACTGAATATGTACATAATTCCAGATTTTTATCTTTTCTGGGGAATTTTCCCCTTCAGTTACGCAGACATTGTGTCTATCGCAGATAATTGTCTTGCAATGTGTCAAGTATTGCATACTCACTGTATTGTGATACCATCTTTATTGTGGTCAGCGTATCGTAATATTATGGAATCACAAGTTACTTTGTGATTTTAGTATGTAACCAAGACCACCATCTCCCCCTATCCGTAGTGATTTTAGTATCTAAACATTAAGTTTAAAATCAGTATCATCACCTAACCTTTGGGTGCTATGAGCAAATATTGTACAGAAAAAAGAAATGCAATATAATGTCAGAGAATGCTTTGCAAGTACATTCAATAAGAACATTTTGCAACTTGTCAGATAAGTTGGTTAAAAGCGTTTAATTTTTTTAATCAACCCTTCCTATAGCACAAAATTGTGTTCCCAATTATGTTGTGGTTTTAAACATAATCGGTGACAGATTACCGGCAACCTCCAGGGCAGAAAATTGAAGTCAACTTGCAGAAAACTGCAGTTCTTCAAACGGCCACTTGAGGCTGGCTCCAAAAGTGAGTCAGTCCTCTTAGACACCCATGTTAAAATGCCCTACTTTACAGCAGAAATAAACATGTCTACAGCCTGGTGCAAAAAAAATGTTTTTTGTCTCTATAGCCAATTTCTCTGTTAATGACAACTGTGTGGAAGGTGATTTTTTTTTATAACCCACCCATTTCCATTTTATTAAGGTTTAAAGTTAAGCATATATAAGGGTGTGGTCACTTCGATTGACAGGCTTTCTGTCGTACATCCTAAAAACTTAAAATAATAAGTTGGCTAATTCTAAAAAAAAAAATGCCATCATTCACTCACACAGAACTGAAACCCCAGTCTCCTTTGTGAACGCCCTGTACTGCCCATGTCTTACTCCCTCCATGGACCGTCTTTAAGCAACATAGCTTGACTTTCTGGGGGATGTGTGGACTCGAGTCACAAAACTTGGACGGAAGTTAGACTTGAGTCACAAATTTGATGATTATAGACTCAACTCAAAAATCATAAAAGACTTGTAGCTTGATGTGGTGCTTAACGCCAATGCACTTCCCTTCATTTTCTGAATCAGCTAACGTTAACCCCAGATCCACTTTGTTTGATTCAAGAAGAGAACTATGAAGAACTAAAAACCCAACTTGCATATTAATATTAACATGGCTAGCAAGCTAATGCATAGCTAATGTTAGCTTAATAGCTTAGTAAGTTTTCAACAAACCTGTTATAGCAAATTTAATTTTTAATAGCCTCCATGATTTTTGTTCATTTAATTTATTAGTATTCGGTTGTTAAAATGACATTACATTTGGTCAAGGGTGAGTTATGACATTTAAGGTAAATTTACCTCTTTGATCTCGGAGAATATCTGAGGTTGTCTAGTACTATCACCATACAGTATAACCTCTTTGACCTAATCCTATCCACTTCCAACCTCGACACATCAGTGTAAGGAGTTCTAGCCAATAGGATTGAGCTAAAAACTCGGATGAAACAAGTATCTAGTACAGATGTTCTTTTTACGATTACAAGTATAATGCGAGTAAAATGTGTCATTATCTGTACTCATGATAAAGGAAAATCCTCATTGGGTAACTATGTTTAATCTATTACTCTTTTGATAAAAAATTATCTGAAGCTTAATTCTGAGGCTGTTCTGTAAATACTTTTCTCATAGGTAATAAATATTGCAATTTCTGATTAATCCATATAAATTTCAGGCTAAAAAGAACAACTACTGATTAGGCCCAACCCATTGTTTATATAAACCCCACCCACTTATGGCATAACTCCGCCCATTCCGAATAGAGATACAGATCATTTAGTTGGTTGAACAGATACAGATAATGCTGTACTCGCCCATCCCCACCAGCCAATCACAGCACACAGTGATATCCTTAATAATACGCTGTATGGATGGGTTTTTATAGCTGTGACTATTCTCACCTGGGTGCAGCCAGACATTTTGTCAAAAAATTTGGTCAGAATCAATTAGTGTAATTAAGAAATTAGGTCGACATTGCATTATACTCATATGGGAGATTATTTTGTCCAAATTAATTTGAAATAAGTGCAGCCCAGAAGCAAGTAGAGCTAAATGTCATCAAGAACTGGAAGTCCAGGCTGTCAATGGCCACAATCAGGATTTAAATACAGCCTTAACCCAAAAGGGAAACATGTTGCAAAGTGCTCTTAGTGGACAAGATTCATATTGGTTTCAGCAGTGAAACACATCCAACAACCCCCCACCCACCCACTGACGGCGCACATGCAGCACGGTGGATATGCAGAGGAGGGCTGAGGATTGTGGGACTGATTACCAGAGGCCAGGTCCTGGACTGGTGTCCTCCAGCTGTGCTGTTCTACCCAATTAGAAACTCCATATGCTGCCCCACTCAGCTGCTGAGTGGCCACACCTCCCACCCACACAGGTGGGAGCACGGTGTGTGTGTGTGTGTGTGTGTGTTTGTGCCTTTGTTGTCTATACAAACAACAATCCAGCAAGAGGGTAAAAAGCAAAGTTTCTCCTGCGCCCGTTTGTGTTTGTATCCAAAACATTATACCATACAAAAATATAATCACTCCACAGATCTCATTTAATTCTGTGTGATGGTCCAAATACTTTTTTAATCCAAACTCATTTCTTTACACCCAAACAAAGTAACTCTGGCTGTCACTGCTCCTTTGATAGGAAACACACAGGTATTTAGGTGGGTGGCATAGAAGTGCTAATAGTATTAAAATATGTGGATATGAATAATGGATATGTTTTTGAAGATGTATAATGTAAAGATGTTAGTCCCGTTTTCAGACAGAGATGGGATGCAGACGTGAAATGTTGCTGGAGGCACCCGTTTCTTTTTCAAAGCACAATCTGTTCGCACACGTTCAAAGTGGCTGTGACAATCTGTTGTGGTAGAATGCGACACTTCCATACCCAGAAAGTGATAAGATAAATAAAAATGTGTCAGATATCATATTTAAGTAAAAGTCACATCTCTAGTTTGTTTAAGTATTGTATGAAATGTATGATAGACTCACAGTCTGACCTACAGTAGCTATATGCTAATGTATATGAATACAGGTATTAATAAGAGGAGCCTAAGAAACAATAAGCTCTTTACAATGAAGTTTTAAAGTGTTTTTGTCGTGCATTCGATTCTACTGCCTGACTGACTTCCAACTTTTACGCTTTTTTTTTAATGGCAGCTCTGCTTTTTTTCCCCTCCAAGCATGACGCCAAGATGATTGACAGGGCTGTAATGTCGTTTTCTCACCTAATCGACACTCCAAGTGTTGATACGATGTCTTTCTCCCTCTTCCCTCATCAACTGTCCTCAACTCCCCGTCGCCTCCCCGCAGTCGAAACCAATTCTCATTCTTAACATAGTGCTGAGTGGAAAGAGTTTCTAGTGTGCGGTGTGAATTCAGTTCAAACTTCACTCACTTCATCTATTTTAGTATCAGAATGATTTGTTTTTGCTGACCACAGTGCTGTTCAATCACATGCTGCCAGTGTCAGCCACATAGAATACATTGGTTATGCTAGTGTCACAATGATTACAAATATGACTATTGTTTAAAATGTTTTTTCCCCTTTATAGCTTATGAAATAGAGGAGAACCACTGATAACATTGCCTTACTTTTCTTATAGGATAGTTTAACTACGTGGAAAAAAATACTTGTTTACCTTCTTGCCAAGATTATGATGAGAAGATTGATACCTTAGCTTAACACTTAGCTTAGCATAAAGACCAGAAACAAGGAAACAGCTAGCTTTTTTTCCCTCCGAAAAGTGATGCACCCATTTGTGCATATCCCACGTACTTTGAAAGGCTGTGATCACATGACCAATGCCTTGAGGTGAGTAAACAAGGAAGCAGTCCTGAGCAGTCTTGTAAGGAGGCAGGTTGGGGTGATTGATGGGTCACAAAAGCCCAAACTTTCCCCCAGGACCTTTCCCTGGAGTTACATATTCGGTACTGCGTGAACTTCGAGTCAATTTAAGGTACGTCCTTGCCATTTTTCTTTCTCTAAACCTAACCACTTTACGTTAATTGTGTAACTGTATGCTAAGGATGTAACCTCATGTGGGGTGCTAAATTGTAGGATATATAAACTGTTGTGTATGCATTTTTTGTAGGATATCATACGAACCATTCTATGAGGATACGTTGCTCATTTACAAGTGATTATACACAAATGAAAACAGTTAATATTACATTCCATTGCTGTCAATATAAATAAATCCTACACACACAATCACACAAGACCTGTAAGAATAAGACTACTACCCTTTAAATCTTGTTTCTGAAAAACAAAATGCCTAGACAGTCATATTTTAAGTGGAAGAAAGAGTGCATCATATTATGTTTTAAGGCCTTTACACACCGGGGGCATTTGTTTTTCTCGTGCAATTAATTTGCATGTAAATATATTTTTTGGAACTTTTGTTTTTAATATTATTACTTTCAAACAGAACACAAATAGTACACGGTTTAAAAAAGACATAGGGCCAATGAGTGTCAGGGTGCAGACTCTGATAATTAGCTGAGCATGACTGATTGTAAAGGCAAGCAGAATGAATAGGTGAGGTGACAAGACACAGGCAGGAGGTGAGTTTCTGTGGACCTGGAACACAGGACATGATTAGCTACAGGAGGCCAAAAACACAAGGAAGCAAAAACTCATGCAAAAGTACTAGGTGGCCATAACATCTGTACCACACAAGTCATATGAACAATCTGGCAGAAGCGAGCTTTAAAGACTGCAGGCTGATGAGCTGATGAGGAGCAGGTGAGTTGATGCAATCAGGAGGAGCAGAGTGGACCAGGTGAGATGAGTTGGATTGCCATGCCCAGAGACAAACATCTGAATGGACAAGTGAAACACAAGGAAAAGGGGGAAAAAACTTGTTGTCCACTTCAAGGCCATGACAGAGGTCGATTTTTTTTAGCCTGTGTACCCAAATAAAGGTAGTAAAAGGTTAACAATGCCCATTTTCAAAATTCATACATGTTATTCCTATGGTCTAAAACAGTCCAAAAAATATGTGGAAAAATAATCAGCATTCCCAAATCCAAAAACTAGGGTGCTCAAGCTCAAATTTGTGATGTCATAGGGTATTAATCCCGGAGCTGCATTGAATTAAGAAAGATGTTCTAGATGATACTAAGAGCACATAGAGGGATGTTCTGATATATGGGTATATTTTCTGTTTCAGAACTGAGAACACTGCAATAAAATAAAGCTTATTTGAGTTTTAAAAAAGAAAACAAAAAATCCATGGGTCCACAAAGTCTCCTGTTCATTGTCTGTGGAGCAGCTCCAGACTTCACAAGTTTGAGACTTACTTCTCTGATTTCTGGCTTTGACTGAGAGTAGCTCATGTTCACAAATATTGACTGAACTTTCATAGGCCATGGAAATAACATATTCTTAATTTAGGTGGTGTTCCCCTTTTAACCAATCATGTTGCGTCTATACTTATGAGGATTATAAAACAACAGCACAGAGGCTCTGTAGTCCAAATCAATACAGCATACTGTATATTGCATATATTCTACGTAGCTGTTTGCCACCCAAGTAGATTCACTCAGAGCATTTTACTTTAACGGAAACTTAAATACCTTATAGTGGCTGAGATTACACAACAATTTACCTAAGCCGGACAACAAGACGCTGCTCTGGGTTAATCCCAGTATGTTAGTTGTCACAAATTTGCATGCAAAATATTCACACTGGAGTATTTTGCATTTTGCTGCATTTATTTATCATGTCCCCAGTGTGTAAAGGCCTGAAGAGTCATATGGAGTAACCAGGGAAGAATAGGGATTACAGTAACTTTATCAAAATATTGTAGTGTCCCCTACCCATGAGGCTACGAGGCGTGAACTCACTCTGCTGGCTTTTTATTCCTTAACTTTAACCCAGGCTATTGCGGGCCATAGCCAACGGCAAAACAACAAACCTGTCTGCTTTATAAGGTGTTCTCTGCATTTTGCGCCAACAACTCCCACACGGGTTTACACACACACACACACACACACTCGAACTAGCAAAAATAACAACCCTCCCTCCTCATGCCTCTGCCAATCACAGGTCCCGTACAAAGTTTTTAAAAATGCACCTACCAGCAACTCTAAAGCTGCATTCAGGCTGACAACATCCCTGCGCAGAAAATGAAAGATGCAAGAATTCATAAATCACAACAAGTAAACTCACCCCTGGCTGTTCAGAGTAACTCCACCTACTTCTCCACCCTATTAAACTCCATTGTAACGTTGCTGGAAATATCTCAACATGACACCATGCCATCTGTGTTTAACCAGTTTTAGCAAGAGCGAGCAACATGGTGTTGCAGCGTTAAACTGGCTTTGATTTAAAGGGAAAGTGCTGCATGATGAACAGCAGCTGAAAATAGAGTCAACATAAAGAAAGAAAAATAAGTATTATCTTTGGAGTTCTTCACCAGTGATTCATGTGAATATTGTTGGTACTGCTTCAGCAGCCAATAGGAGGAGCTTTCTGTCGATTTCTTGTCCCTACGGAGAAGTTAATAATTATGGAATATGTATTTGGTGAAGCAAACATTAATACAAAAATGTGAAATGCTGTAAAAGTCCTGCATTCAAAATCTTATTTAACAAAAAGTACAGAGGTGTTACCAGCAAAATGTGCATTGCCACTTCTACTTTAAGGGGAACTGCTCCGATTTTACACATCAAAGTTTATTTATAGGTGTTGGAGAGTACTACAGCATGTGTGAATAAAGATGTATAAAGACTTTTGTGGCTCCAGAGGGAGACTACAAGTTTGAAAATAAAGAAAATCTCTCTGTGTGGAGGTGGAAAGAAATGAGCTTACTAGACATCTGTAGTACGCTCCTCATCTCTGCTTGAGGCTAATGACTCAAGGCTTCATTACCTGCTACTAGCATAACACACCTGGATTGTTGACTGAACTGTTTGTGGTCGAGTTGCATGGTGGGTAATGTAGGGGCCAGCAAGACAAACCCATGTATAGTAGTAAGGATGATATCTCTGGTTCTGCTTGGAGAAAAAGACTTTCCAGCAACCGGTGGCAGCCTTTTGCATCGTGTCTTGACACAGGAGGGGTCCACATTTAGGTTTGGGCGACAGAACTACTCTGTTATGGTTAACAAGAGATCGTGGTGGTTGTTAGACATATGTGGCGACTCACGTAAAGGGACAGTGGTTAGGTTAAAGCAACAAAACCACTGGGTCATGGCAGGGAGAAGATCATGGATGTCACCAAGAGAACACCTGGTTTTGAGCGATACAAACACGGCAGTAAGAAGGGGTTGATGGTGAGGTTTGGACAACAAAACTACTTGATCATGGTTAAGAAAAGATCTTAGTTGATGTTAGTCATGTGGGGCAACTTACGTCAGGGGTCGATGGTTAGGTTTAGGCAACAAAACTACTTGGTTATGGTTAGGAAAAGATCACAGATGTTGCTTAAAAAAACACCTGGCTTTGAGTGGTACAAACGCCATAACAGATGTTTGTTGGCCTTAGATACTGCTCTCCTGGGTCACAGTCCAATGTTTGTCTAGTGTTTGCCGCTCTTTAGACTCTATCCGTTGCTGTGAGCATCTAAAAATGACTTGGATGGGTTTACGATGGAGGTGATGGAAAGCCCTGTGTGTCACACATATGCTACAGTAAGTGGCATCACTGCCGGGGGCCAGGGGCGTAAATATATGCTTCTCTTTTTCTTTGGTATTTTTTTTTAAATCATATACAGATATGCACAGATGTTTGTTGGGTGATATGTATGTTAATGTTATCCAGTGTCAAGTCTCAAGTCTCTGATCATGTGATGAGACTTTATGTGCACAATAGCATGCACTGGGGCCTATTGTAGCTACCCTACGCCACTGCCAAGGGTGCTGCCCAAGCAGGGTATTTTGGTAGTCTGGGAACGAGAACAAGTTGCCTACATTATAGAAGAACAACAATTCCCATTTATTATCTTGATTTTAGTTTTGGCCTTCCTTATTTTATCTTTTACATAGATTACATTTTATTGCATGTTATTTATCTTATTATTCTCGTGTGTTAAAGCAGCCGAGTGCTTCCTCCACCACTGAAAAATAATATACAAGGTAACTTATGGCTGTTAGATGCATGTAGTTGAGTAAAAGGTACAATATTTTCCTTTAAAATTAAGCAGAGTAGAAGTGAAAAGTAGTACAATGAAAGAAAAGTACTGGTACAGTAAATGTGGGTTACTTCCACTACAGAGTTAATGATGACAGCGAGACACGTTCAGTCACATCTTTTTATTATTCTAAATTCACTCCTCTCAGTTTTATAGTTGAAATATTTCTGTGTTCCCTGTCCTCCATCACTGCTGTGGAGCCTACTGGAGCGACACCCACTTTCACAGCAGATCTTTGTCTACAGACATCAGGGAGCTCAATGCCCTCTGCAACTTGCATCATCTGCTGCGTGTCACAATGCTGGAGCCATGATGGGGTTCTGCCCTGCCCCTTGTGCCCACCTGAGGGTTTGGGGGGGGATGGAGGAGGGTGGAGGGGGTTACAGTTGGCAGCCACAGCTCCTCACCTGTCAGCCTTCCAGAGAGGAACCACTTGGCTGCCAGCAGAAATGGCTTCTTCCTATTTGGGGGTCTGCCCCCAGTCAAGATGAGGGAAGCTTGGCTCTTTAAGAGTTGGGCCAATTCCCAGACACACTAGCAGCTCGTGCCACAGGGCCCTTTGATTCTGGGCTCTCGATCAGTCACTCTAAATAGAGCTCTGTGCTCTTTCCAGTGGATAGACGGGGTTTAATTTTTATTAAACAGCTTGATATGCAATGTCTACTTTACATGCTGCGTGGCGCGTTCGTGTGTAGTTAAGTGGCGAGAACATGCTGTCCGCTCTGGTGAGGTTAAAGGATGGATTCCCAAAGGGCCGGTTGTACTGTAGCCTTGCTGTGATAGCATCAGATTTTATTTACATATTTATTTGCTATACATTTGGCAGCTATTCTTTGATTTATTAATGTTCACGCAAAGTGCCAAACGTTTAGTTCCAACTTCTCAAATGTGAGGATTTGATGCTTATCTTCACCTTATATGACAGTAAATTGAATATCTTTGGGTGTTTGTTGGACAAACAAACAAACTGCAGACTTCTCTTTGAACTCTGGGAAATGCAATTTACAATTTTCTCACATTTTAAAGAAAAAGAAATAACAGAGAAAAGTATCAGAAGATTAAACAATCAATAATGAAAATAATCTTAAATTGGACCCTGTTTTTTTACTATCTCTGCCATCTGTGTAAGTGTGATAAGAGGACAATAACCCAGACTTTTTTTTTTTATTTAGGTGCCTCTACATTTGCATACATGCATATATTTTACATACGTAATGTGCAGCTGAGCTCATCCTTCCCACAGGTGTGGCTGCTTTCCTTTTGATGAAGGAAAAGCAAACTTATTAGCAGGTCCAGGTAACATCAGAGCAGCAGTCCCCGCCAGTGGCCATGTGATTAAATCACAGAGAGCGAGTCTCAGGGAGCCGGGTAATGAAGGGACAGGCTGGCGGATGCCTTCACACCCCCACCTCCTCCTCCTCCTCCTCCTCCTCCTACTCTTCCTCTACCAAGTCATACTGGAGCTCAGCCCGAGCCTGGGACAGGAGGTGGGGTGGAGCACAAATACCAGCACTCACATAAATGCATTTGTTAGACCAAGACGTACATGTTGTCTTTTTGGTCCTGAGCATGAATCCACAAGAGGACACATGAATATAAACACATGCACATAAAGAAAGGAGAAGAATTTATGTATCTGTAAACATTCACATAAGAAAATGATGGAACAGCCACCACAGGACACACACTCCAACCACCCTTGACTGGAGTTAATATCAGAAAAAGAAACTCATTTGCACATTTTACTTCCAAGCAGATTGACTATTCAAAAGAATAATGACCAAAAACAAAAGCTCTGTAAATCAACAGTGAGCCACAACAACAGCAAAAAAAAATACCCACAAATCTTACTTTGCAGCCTCACCAAATTCCTCAATCGTGCCAAAAATAAGCATTAAAAGCTCTTTAAAATACGGTTGATGGCTTTTGGTTACAGGCAGTCCCCATTTTCATGCCTGGCAATGGTCTTTTATGGCGAGGGACCTAATACAAGATTTCTGTTCTAGTGCAAACACAGTGGCCATGGGCACCAAGGAACAGCTGCCGTATAATTGAATTAACATTCGCCTTCTGCTTCGGCACTCAGCGCTGTGCTGAGAACTCATACACATCCCTCCACAAGCTCCATCAACCTGCCCATGAATATGCATGCTGCTTGTGATAAATATGCGTTCTGTGTGTAATGTTTGTGGAGCTGCCTATATGCTGGATAAAGAGCTATATACTGACTATCCTGGGAGTGTGACATCGTATACATCAAGTCGGTGGATCATTTTTAGTGCTGCGGGCCCTCGGAGGCTGAGAGAGGTGGTGTTGGTGGCGCTCGGGTGTGATTTGAAGTCTAACAGAGACATCTAGTGGATTATTGACTGTGAGACACATCTGAGTACACACTGGGCATTGGCTTCCACTAAATGTAAAGAGTTCTGGGCTAAATCTAGTGCGAGAGATGTTACCGTTCTTGCTTTTCACTTAAATTATTTGTGAGTAAATCTGAAAACAAATATTTATCAAAGACCTACTGTTAAAGCCTGAATCCTTCCTGTTAACCTACCACTGGTTTTGTTCACCTAGCAGTTTTAATAGATGTCATATTTTCTTATTTTCAATCTAATGAGATTTAAATATCTGTATATTATGAGCTATTGTAAAATACGGTATATTCTATATGAGATTGATGTTGTTAGACCGCAAGTGACTCGCAAACATGTCAACTTTGTAAAAATCACACTTTATATTGAAGTACAGTGAATTTCTGGCACAGAGCTTTTAATCTGAAGTGCTGTTCCCTGCTGTACAGTGAGCGACTAAAGGACAGCTACTTGACAGAGACAGAAAACTAGTCCAACTACATGGCCAAATGCAAGTTTGATGTTGAATATATTAAACTGTGTGGACCTTAAACTAATGGCTTAGGAGAAATCTGGACCCCATGGCTGGACCACTTGGGAACCACTGGGCTGAGTGGACACTGCAGCGGGTGCAGGGGTAAATACAGACAGTGCAGGCAGTGTGGTTGCACCTGGGGCCCGCTGAGTTTACGATATCTGCCCTAAAAAATGCAAACCCATCTCCATCATGATTTTCTTGTCTTGTCTTGTTTCCTTTATATTTTTGCAGCAGTAGCTCAGTCCATAGGGACTTGGGTTGGGAACCAGAGGGTCGCCAGTCCAAGTCCCCACCTGGACCAAATATGGAGGGTGGACTGGTACTGAACCCCCAGCTGCTTGGGACGCCTGTCCAAGGCAGCCCCCAATAGCTCTCCATTTAATGCATGTATAGGTCCTGTTTGTGCATGTGTGTGTATTACAGCCTGTGTGTGTATGACAGCAGAGTGAAAAGAAATGTAATTTCCCCTCAGGGATTAGAATTATATCTTCTTTTTCTTCTTCTACACAGATATGCAGTGATTATTGTTGGGTACGTCTGTGTTAATGTCATCTAATGTCAAGTCTCTATTTGATCGTGTGACAACATGATACTAGTTTAGGTGCAAAAAATCTGTCAAGACTGACAAGCTGAGCACACTGCAGCATGCAGTCATGCCTTTTAAAATAAAAGTGGCAGTAAGGAAGGACAAGAGCGAAGCCAACAGGAGGAAAAAGTAGCAAAGCTCCCAAAATTATAGCTTTTTCATAAACAGTTGCAAGTGGTGTGTGTGTGTGCCTTATAACCAGTAACTAGCATGCACCAGGGCCCGTCATAATACCTGCTACCTAGGTTACGCCTCTGGGCAGGTGCAACAAGCATTAGACTAATTAAATAACCTGAAACACACAAACATGATGCTATGTTGCCAGGTAACATTTACTTCTCCTCCTGAGAAAGTTACAGCTATAACAAAGAGCTTGTTTTTGCGGGCTACTTACCTGTCCAAGAGGCTGAATGTGAGTCTGGAGCACGGCAAGATCCTCCTCAGTCTGCTTCAGCTTACACTTCTTTAGTCGTTCATCTCAGAGTAGAATATATCCAGTCCACTCAGCCAATCACAAACAGCAGAAAGTCCTCACACTCCTCACTGAAGGTCAAAGTTGCGCAGATGTCACTGCTGGCATTGTAGTGTCTAGCATGTTACCCACACCCAGCATGCATCTGTCCTGTACATCATGGGTGTGTGCAATTTGGGTCTATAGACCTTTTTCACAGCAGACATTTTGACATTGCATTGTAGGAAAAGCACAGGTTAATGGTGGCTGCATTCCATTTAGGGGAGGCCCTGGTGTGGTGCATACAGGCTCACTGGAACAGCTTACTGGGACGCTTAATGGAAATGAGCCATGGTGAGTGATATCAGTTTCACCTCTGTGTGTGCAGAATGCAACGAACATCTCCTCTGGCTTCAGTTTGTAAGCCTTTCATGCTACGCTTCACCTGATTGAGTGGGACGCTCCTGATTGGTCACTGATTAAAACCAACACAGGAGACACTGAGAATATGTGATTCGTTATAAAATAAAAATAGGATCATGCACCATACACTTTTACTAAAACGTGGAGTCGCTATTACACAAGGAGACTACATTACATAACTGAGACTGTTGCCAGTCTGCACCTCATCTCTGCAAGTTTGTTTTTAGCACAGTGGTGTAACGCACCCTGTTATACAGAGAATCTCTGTGAAGTTGTTTCATAAATGAGCTTAGTTACTCATATGCTCTGGTAAGCACAGGTGAAGACGATCTTCTACTTTACTTTCTAAACATTTTTGCTTCATACTCTCTTCTGATTAAAATGGACACACATAGGTTATACAAGGAATATATACTGTGCTTAAAATAAATGTATCTAGGTTATGCACTGATTATGTAAATAACCCAATTTCCTTCAACATGCTGAAATGACTATTAGTTTTATCAATTAGTCTACGGACAGAAAAATAAAAATAAACTGTCCATTATTCACATAATCAATTCAAAGTGAGTTTAATAATCAGATAACAGATGCTGCCTTTGTTTTCTGTACATTAAATATAATACCTGGGCTTTGGGGTGTTGGTTGGATGGAGCAAGCTATTCGGTGATGTCACCTTGAGCTGTATGTGATGTTGCTTTTAAAGGATACGATCTTAAAACAAAAGTCAGGTGCTTATATAACCATGGAGACAGCTTTTTTTTTGCTGTAATTATCTCTCCTGTTTATACTGAGTGCTTTCAGTGTAAGAGTTGGGGACAAAATGCAATACGAGGTCTATCTGAAGCTAATATGAGGCTTCAGCAGTCTGACTGTGAAATACCTGTTAATATTTTCCACAGTTAGTCTTAAATGCCACTCTTTTTGTTTCTGTCCTTCACTGCAGCTCAACAGGAAACACTGTTTGTGAAAACACAAAGAGGGAATTTTAAACTACTCTTACAGTTTTGCACCAAGCAACAACCACTGATTTTGACCCTCATCACTGATGCTGAAAGCACATTAGAGTTAGATCTTTTAATGGTCAGTGCAAACAGACGGAACAAGTAGAAAAACCTGTTTCAATGCTCATATGGGCGCATGATTATTGTTTTAAGACAGGCTTGAAATATATAGACAAGTAACTGATTGCTCCAATTTACTCTCAATCCCAGGTCGTCCAATAGCAACATCTTGCCACGCCGCTTGACGTGTTATTGCTACACACGGGGTACCCTTTGGTGTCTCTATGTGACGCACAGCTGAAACACATGGTAACACATGGATAATATGAAACAGTCACAGTTAGATACAAGCGACTAAACTACTTGTTTAAGTTTAGAAAAAAAGATCATGTTTTGGGTCAAAGTAGATATGTTTAAGTTGTGACATAAATGAACACGTGATTTACCCAACTATATGTTAAAATACACTGTCTTTTGGTTTCTCACAAGACACAAACTCCCATTGTCAAGTCATGTTTTGGCCAGCTTACTCAGTGTAAAATTCCATGGTGCAGACAGGCGGTCCAAAAATGCATACGAGGTGCTCTGACTGCACTTAAAAATCTGTTATTAATACATGGATCAACCAATGCATTTCAACTAGAGAGTCTTCATCAGGGTGTGAAATGTATTGGAAACAGGTGTGCAATCTAAGAGCTCATGTAGGCGTCATGTGACACAGGTCACATGATATATCGATGTCGCCCTACTAGACAAAAAAAAACACATTGCAAGAAATTGCGAATGAAAATGACGTAAATATATACTGTATAATTAACGTATTTGGTAACAAGAAAAAAGGTTCAATGCTAAATGAATAGAAAGGAAACAACAGTGAAATAAGGTAAGAATTGTTATATATTGTGACAACACCCAATTTTTTTCCTCAGTGGTCATGTTTTGTTTGACCCCTCCCCTTTGGCCTATTTGGACTTTGTTCCTCTTTATTCTCTGTCAGTTGCTCTCATTGTCAGAGATGGGTTTACATTTGAGTTAGCTGAAAGCCTGTTGTATCTAAACAACATGCTTAAGTGTGCCTTTGGTGTTGATATGACACGCCTAGGGGTATGACAAAGCATTGATATCTGACAACCTGGAAATAAGAAACAGGCTGAAACTGATCTTTTGTCAGTAACATTAGCGAAGTGCCCCTTTAAATATGTCACATACCTCTGTGGTGGTGATGTAGAAATGAAGACAGGCAGACATGATCTGAGCCCTTTGAGTCCAGATTTATTGATACGGCTGTGCAGTCACAGAGCATGGTGGCACACGCGGCCGCCTGGCCGGCATGGGACAGTGACACACACATGCATGCACATACATGCACACCCACACCCACACCCACACCCACACCCATTCGCACTCTCTTAGTCTGTCAGTCCATTCAGGGATGTAGTGGAGGTTAAACCTGAAGCGGTCTCATGCCAACATGACCTTTATAATATGTCTGTTCTGTTTCATCTTTGTAAATATATCCAGGGGAATCAGTTTGACTTGGTGTATGAAACAGATGAGAATTGAATCTTTAAAGTGGGAAAAAATGCTGAAATACATTTTTGATGATTTTTTTGGTGATGAAAATAGTTTGCCAGCTTTAAACAGTCCACTGCATCACTTTGTGTTTATCCCTCTCTCTCTCTCTCTCTCTCTCTCTCTCTCTCTCTCTCTCTCTCTCTCTCTGTCACACACACGCATACCCACACATGCACGCACACACTCGTCTCATCACACTCTCATTGATAGAGCAGGTCACAGTGAGGAGATCAGAAATGCACATTAAGTATTTTTCGGCAGTTTCTTACACACACACACACACACACACACACACACACACACACACACACACACGCTTTACATCCATCTAACCTCAGTCACTAGAACAGTTTAAGATCCGTCATTATAGTGATTCAGACTAAACAAGGAAACAAAGCATTAAACAAACAACAAATAATCTGTCCTGTAGTAACAATTACAAAACACCATGTTTAGAAGTCTTTACATGTCATAAATACAGCTATGTTTTCTGATTATGGTCGGTATAAATTCGTGTTAAATATTCATACAGTAGGCTATCACAGTAGCAAGTGAAAGGTAGAGCAAACTACAAGACTGTACATGTGTTGGTCCCTTGGTACAGAAAATAGATTCTGCTTCACCAAGTATCAGGCAGGCTATTCTGAGCACACAATGAGTGTTGTATTTGTTCTATTTATAAATCTATTTTTCTTATATGATTGTTACACTTTAAATTTACAGTTTTGAGCCACTTGAATTTTTCTGACTTCCAAGCTGGTGGAATAAAACATATCGAACAGACACACACACAGGGACGAGTAAAACCAGAGAGGAGAGACAAAATGACAAAAAGAAAAATGTCGTCACGCATTGAGGACGTACTTTTGGACAATCCAGCGAACAGTACAGTAAAACAAAAGAAGCTATACAGCTATAAAATAGATTTCTGTAAATGAAAAAAGAGCAAAATATACCACTATAAATACTTATGCAACATCAAACCGCTGACTTTACAGACAGACTTTCTAACAGAGTCTAAAGTCTTGCGACTCTTTAGTGTGAAGATCTGTAGGAAGATATGGACTGTTTTGTTTGACTGTGCCTGGAGCAGCACAGATTCAAATGACATCACAAAATTAGTTTTTCCTACAGATGAAAGGTGTCGTATGGAAATTACATATATATAGGCACACATTCAGCCAGCTGGCTTGCTAACCACCGACTGTATATTTTAGGTAGAAAGTAGCATGTGGTTACATCGCGTGATAAAATTGCACAATACTAAAGTTCCTGTTATAATATAAAAATGAGGAGTGTGCATTGAAACAAAGAGACTAAAAATAATTCCTACAGCTTTATATAAATGTCTATGTTAAATTATTTACCCTTTTTTGAACGCTATATACTCTACGTCTCAGTATATGTACCAGTATGTACAGTATACTTTAAAATAACATGCCAAGAAGTTGATCTTGGCACAGTAGATTTTGGGATACCAAAATAACTAAAAACAAAAGGAAAAATAAAAGTGCACAATTTTTAGGGAAAAGCGTCTCCATCATTATGCAAATACTGCCAAAAAGCTTCTTTTCTTCCAATTACACATATTAAGTATATAGTAAAAGCTGAACCAGCATTGCAGAGGTCCAATATGTTACATATGCACAGTAAGCAATATTTGCATCTCCTATACACAACATTACAAGCCTTTAAAAACCTGGCAAACGACCAAGAAGCAGATACAGTTTGGACTCAGCCTCAGGATGCGTCACAGAAGCATGATGGATTCAACTGGCTAATAGGTGCACGAGCACACTGTAAACACGTCGATTTAAAAACATTACATCAACAACCTCGGAAGGCGAAGCTGCTGAAACACAACTGAAATAAAATACAGATAGAAGGTTTTTCTCTAACTCGGCGACAATGTTGACTTTTTGCTACAGCTTAAATACACAGAAGAAGGCATCGAGAAGAAGTCTTTTGACAAAGAAATGACGTACAGTGTGAGGATATTAGACACATCTAGTGCATGATTCGTAATATAGGACACAACAAATGCAAAAGAATGTTACAAAAAGAAAAAAATGATTTTATATATATGTTACAAAAACTTGGATGTGTGATATGTTTGAAATGCAAAAGTTGCATTCTAATTTTTGGACATCACAACAATATCTTACATTATATCCCCCTCAAAAAAAGAAAAAGAGAAGGTGGGTTGTGGGATCATAGGATTTCTACTCCTCCTCATATCTATACATATACAAACTTTCAGTATATACAGTTAAGAGGACAGGAACACGCAAAAAAAAATCAATATAAACCTGGCTGCAAGGAACACACGCATTAGAATTGCACAATGTCTGAGGAAAGCACTAAGAGAGTAAACATGTTATGGGAGAAAATCAGCCACAACTTCATCAGGAGCTGCTAAAGCACAAAGAAAAGTTCAGTTTAAGAAGTACTTTCTAGTAAAACAGTAGAGCTATATACCTGTGAGTTTAACCCCAGCTGGAGAAGTCCCTTCTATCCTGCATTTCCCACAAATCTGCACATATGTATTCTTCTGTAAGTACCAAAATAAATTACTGTGATGCGAACCCCTTTCTCTACTTTAACGTTCTTTTAGCAGACGATACTTGTGACCTCAAAATCTAAGACAGATGAGCAAACATACCACAGCAGTGAAACATGTGACTTGTACAATGGCTACATGTCTGTGGCTGACACACAACTCAGAGCGACGTAAAAAGATTGGCAAAATAACAAAAAAGAAAAGCAACATTTTCAGTGTCAGTCCTTCAAAGGCTCCTCTTCATCCCCGCCATCGCTGCCAGCATCATAAGGTTGTGTATTGTCTTCATCGGTAAGCAGGAAGGGAGGAATAATGCACACGAGTGGAGCCACAAAGCTCTGGGAGTATAAACATGGTCAAAGTAAAAACAGTTGAGACAAGGTAGTGAAGATGTCAGTTTCTTGGTGTCCTGTAGAGGGCGACACAGTCCAACTAATGGCTTTCCCCTCTGGTGTGAGTTTGTGTCTTCTTTTACAGGTAAAAGTAGGTTCAGGTCGACAGCAGAGATGCAGCGGTGTGACCGTGATTCTCCACAGCTCGCTTATTCCATCGCCACCTCTGCTTCAGGAAATGAGTCATATTAATAATTTATATCAACAAACTCATCATCTGTTATGGGAAATCTTCCTGGAGGACGACTAATGCCTACCATACACTAGAGGACCACGAAAAGACTTTGAAATACCTTTAGAGGACTAAAGTCTGACACCCTCTCACATCTAAAGACGTGAGTTTTTAGTCTCACACTACAAGATTTTGCAAAGACTGGTGGTCTTGCAGTGTCACTGTTTACAAGACTACAACTAGATTCCCTTTTAAATTGGTGGGAAATATTATTCCATATGACATATTAACAATTCCTTATGTGTCTGAAAAAACACATAACTCAAGAAACACAAAGTATAGAAGAGGCAGTCAACAGTGTTCTTGTCAATAAACTGTATTTGTGTACAAACTTTACATTTTGGAATTGGTTGCCTCAGCTCGCCAGCACTATTTTAGTGGAAGGAGACTGTGGGGATGAGAGGTGAACTGTTTAAAAAAAATTGAGATGTCTCACTAAAATAAGTGCTGGTTACTGGATCAGGTACACGCTGAATTAAATACAGACTCTTGTTCTCTCCACATCTTCATCAGTTTCTCCTCCCTATCCACAGTACAAGAGAACCGAGACTTGTTCATGTTCTTGCGCCTCCCCAGAGTCCCCTCAGTGTTATCTGTCTACCTGGTTTGCTGCTTCCTGTTTTGTGCTGGAGAGGGCGAAGCTATTGGTTGCTAACATCTTTCACGTCATTGAACTTTAACCAAGATTTAAAACTTACAATATATTTACCATGTTTGATTGTGTCAGAACATCAAGACGAGAAAAAGACCGACTTAAACAGCTCGGACTGAGTTTTATATCCACCATACAACTGAGGTAAACTGCTCATGATTGTATTCCCACATTGGAAATTTGTCTGCGACAGAGAAATCACTTGAAAGGTCATTTGTTGTAAGGCCAGCTTTACTTTTATGGATTAAAATTTCTTTTTAATCTTCTGATCAAGTAACAAAAAGTATGGTCTGATGTTTTACACGACTAATAAGCTGTCTACAATTTATTCAAAATGTTGTGTAATCACAAAACTGTCTTTAAATCAACATTTACAAACTGCAACAGCTAAAAATCTCCATACAAGTACAGATACAGTATTCTTCCTATAGCAGAGTAGTATTTCTGTGCAGATGCTGTCCCTCCATGTTCTAAAGAAGATTAAGGTTTAAATTTTAATCCAAAAGGTCAGTTTGTTAGGTGCATACAAGTGTTTCTATTCTGTATACCTCGATTTTTACAATGAGGGTAGGCTGAATGACAGAAACTCCTCTCTGTATAACACAGAGATACAATTCAAAAACAACACAAACAACATCCTGAATGTTATAACCTTTATGATGGTAGGAGTTATGGCAGGACAATCATATTAGGCTGCTTTAGTTGTACCTGCATGAACCTAACAAACACAGATACTGAGAAACAGATTATTTTTGTGTCAATATCCGTGGGCTGCAGGAATAAACTCACCGTCATCTCCTTTGTTTTTGTTTTCTTCACCCTCTGGAGATTCAGTCCCTTCAGACAGCTCTCCTGAAAGGTCAGAAGAGTCGTGTTAGTCGTCGTCACACTCAAACATGCACTCTATCCAAACGAGAAAATAAAATCCTCAAAGCATCCTCCCTCCTTTATGAAGTCTGTAAAAACATGTTCACCCTCAGTGACCCAACGGTGAGTCATTACAAACTCGTGCTGAGCAGCCACAGATCAAACCTGCAGAACTTCTAAACGATACAAAATATGTTGGCTGAAACTGGGGAAAATGTTTGTTAAATGAGACATAAATCTAGAATCACAACCTCACCTTTGTATGCATATGCCTAACAGTCAGGTTGCAGTTTACATCCATGTATGTCCAGACTCATATGTAGCTGTGACAGCAGACAAAACTTCAAATATGGATGTTACTACAAAGAAGCTACAAATTCTAAAACATGGATGCACAAAAGATCTATACAGTCAGCATAGCTTCAATGTGGGCAGCCAAAATTAGAGTCACCAATTCAGTATCTGATCAAATGTCTTCCCCTCCATTCTTAAGTTATGGTGATGAATAATGGCCAGAAAAAGTGTTTTTGCAGAATTTTGACCTTTGACCTTTTGGGTATAAAATGTCATCACTTCATCATTTTACCCTGTTAGACATTTGTGTGAAATTTTGTCTTAATTCGCGTATGAATTCTTGCGGTATGGCCATTTTGTGATGGGATGGACAGACTAACAACGCAAAAACATAATGCCGACACAGAGGCATAAAACACGGAGTCCTTTGTGTGAAATATTTCCCCTCAGTGTATAACATCACACGGCTTCAACAAAGAACTGGAACAAGCTGATACAGAAAAAATGATACCTCAGAAATGGCAGAATAAGATGATTCATTTTTTCAACTTTAAAGCTACTTAGGGGAAAAAAATAGGAGGAAACTTTATGGTGAGGAGATACAGTATGGCTGGAGAAATTTCACTCTAGTAGTCACTCTATTAAAAAAATAAAACCTTTATACATGCCATATATTTGAAAAGATTTTTCCCTCATTAGTATACAATTCAGCTACAGTCTGCTGTATTAGTGATTCACCCATGTCCTGCATTGATTCAAAACAATAGGAAAATACTTTTCATTCAGAAAATGATTACTTGGATAAAGTCCTTTTCTCTAGATAAGGCCAAACACATGTTGTGCAATGTGAACACACATATCTCCTACAAACACTGCATAAATATACAAGGTCACAGTCTTTGTCTGAACTGTATTTGCATACAAAGAAAAAGATTCCCATTGTAACCTTACGGGCTTTTGTATTAATGTGCTTGTTGTGGCATCAGCTTAAATGAAAGTGAATGGATACTAAAGGTGTGGAGATTATACAAATCCAAACTGCCTCACTGATAACATCATGGAAAAGGGCAGAGACAGGATTACAGAACTTTCACTGCAGCTTCAATGGTCACTGTATGCATGTTAATGTGCTGTAGCCGTATGTCACATCATGCTTTGGGATTTCACAGCTAAATGATGTACCATTCTGCAGTGGAGGATTCTTGTGTGTGTCGCTCTCAGGCTGTGCTTCCTGCTCTGCTTCCTCCGTGTTACCATCTGGCGGTCGGGTGGCCTCCGCTGACTCGGGCTCCTCCTCCTCTGTTTGGTCCTCCTTTGGTTCAGGCTGTTCTGGTTCTGCGTTGACCTCCTGGGGCTCCATAGCTTCTTCCTGCTGGGCTTTCTCCTCCGCTTCTCTTTTAGCTCTCTCCTCCGCCTCTGAGGTCACACGGAGGTTGGAGGCAGGTTAGCACATGTGAGAGGGTGAGTGTCAGTGTGCATTAATTCATCGTTAAATAATTCTCACTTAAAGGTTGAGAAGGTTCACTGGACCGTCTGTTCTGTACTGATCTAAGAACTCTTTGTGAGTCTTAACTTAAACTTTAACTTCACTGTGTTTTGGCCACTTGGTGGCAGCAGAAACAAGCTGTAAACACATTTATCACTTAAAGTTGACAACATGAATTTGTTAGCAAATAGCTGCTTATTTGCAGATTCAGCAGTTACAAAAAAAGGTTAGCATTAATTCAAAGTCGTGTTTCCTGCCACCTGAAAAATGTCCCATATAAAAGTCCTGCATTAGCTCTCTCTTAACTCTGTTTCCTTTTAGTTTATACCAGCTCCTGAGGGAAATATCTGAGTCTTTAGGTGCTAAATGCTCCACTGTGTTGACCAGCTAGTTGCTGACTGTGTCTGTGTATTGTTTGGTGCTTAGCAGGTAGTGTACAGTGGGGTTTTAGAGCTTTTCTTTGCAGAAAATGAAGTTGATAAGAGCAATGGCAGTGAACTCAATAGTAAAGTTGTGGGCTTTAACGTACCTTTAGTAGCCTGAGCTTTCCACCTCTCTCTGTTCTGATAAACCTCTTCGTTCCACAACGCCTTGAAGTTCTTCAGGTCCACCGTCAGCAGAGAGCTGTGTCCCGACGTGCTGCTGTCGGAGCTCTTCACACTTTGCCTCTTGGTCTCTTCTGAGCTAATACTGTTCAGACTGGACAGAAAATGAGAAGAGAGAAGAGAGTTAAATAGTTGAACAAAACTAGGGATGCATTCAGAAATACTCACCCCGAGTGCCAGGGCGCACCTTGGCACAAACTGAACCGTTGGTAAATTCGGAGCGCTGTTGTAACATACCGTTCGGTCATTCAGAACACCATGTTCTCAGAGCAGCAGAGCGTACTCTGGGCGCTGTGTCTGCGGTGACGGAGCAGCAGAGCATCAAGATGACTGAGATGAATGTAATCGTTGATTAATACATGTAGAAATAAAACGTTCTGTTCCTTCCAACAACAGCACTCCCATTGTAGTGCTGAGCATCAGATTGGTTTTACGAACGTACCCTACCCGTACCGCAATGACAGTAGCTCTGTGCAGCTGTTCTTTGAGCTACATGCTAGCGTGGTAACAAAGACAATGCTAACATTCTCATGTTTATCACATATAATGTTTACCGTGTTCACTAAATTAAACAGCATCTCAGCATGCTAAAATTAGCTGATTAGCACTAAAACACTGAGTACTGAGGATGATGGGAATTTGGTTAGGTCAGGTATTTTTACCTGATAATGTGCAATGCTGTTTGCTGGAGTGCCCCTTTTAGGGATTAGTTATTTCAATTCATCATGTGGGTTACATGCACGAATGGCTGTTGAGACATTTCAGTCCAACGGAGGACCAATAAACCAGCATTACTATCCTTAGTTAAAGAAAACAGAGGCGCGTTGAAAGGCAGGTAGATAGTCAGAGGCAGACAGAGAGCGCAGGCATAGTTACAGATGATTGAAACCAGCTATAAATGCTCTGGAAGAAACAGTCCAAGGAAACCCATAAGCACCCAGGTGTGTACGAAGACAAGGAGACTGCACAAGTGGCAACGCTATCTGAGGTTTCCACTCGGTTAACTTTGACTGGAGGCCCACTGAGTGATGCTAATGACTGCTGTTGAGGAGAGAGGGGAGGCTGATATTGATGTGCAGGTGCAACAGAAGACACAGAGCCAAACTCCCAAAGTACTGCTGTATTTTCTAATAAGCTCACTTTAAAAGACACAAATACCAGACTCAGTTTTTTAAATTATCTTTCTCTGGATAGTTTAATCATTATTTACGCAGGAGCAAGTGGACTGTACTTTCTTATCTGGGTGGTTTCAAAGCCTTGCACATACCTGATTTAGTATGTGGCTGGAGGAAAAGTACTGAGCCGGTTAATTAAGGGAGTGGAGGCAAAATCACTTTGTTTTGTATGTCGAGAGGCTATTGTGTATGCCAATGCAGCACTGAAGCCCACTCTTGATCGGGGATGACGACTTTAGCATCTCTAAAATATCAATTTCAAGGTGTGTGGCTCTGCCCGATGAAAGGTGGAGACATTTCCACGCACAGAAATGGATTACTCATGGGAGACTCATCTGCTGTTCCCAATACTTCCATTAGATATGCTGCTGTTATTGCAGAGGAGCTGCCGAGGCTTAATCACGTCATTGAGCGAGCAGTTACCCAGACAGGTATGAGACGTGAGGGATAGAAAACAGTAGCTTTTCCATCCTTGATTAACCAGGCTGGTTGATTAAAAAGTACTCAGATTTACATACAGTCACCCACTTCCATCTGCTTAGTCCTCCTACTGAAGAGCAGAGAACAATCCAAACTTTTTTTGTTTTCAAATGTTCTCTGAACGAGAGAAAGTGCTGCGGCTCACCTTGAGCGTCTAAAGCCGGCAAAACCTGAATGGGAGGCTTCATCTATGAGCGGTTTGACGATTCGTTCCATCATGTCTGTCAGCACAGTGAAGGTGGGCACCACGATGAAGTCGATGAACCCTGGTGACAAAGAAATTAGCAAATATCAGTCAGTTTATACATATTCACATTCACCAGGATGAAAAAAGCCAGAAAAATCGCTGTAACACAAATTTTTGAAATTAAGGATGTTTTAAATTAATTATCAAGTCTGTGAAACAAAGTGTTAGAGGGGTCATTAGACTGCACAGCTGCCAAGATGCAGATGGGAGAAGCTCTGCACTGATAAAATCATCGATATGCTCATCTCAGTCGCCTTCAATTATTCCTCTTTGCTCACAGCTATGAAGGATAGTTTATATTTTTTGAGTCTGTTTTTCAGGAGAATATTTTAATTTGCATGTTTGTGTTTAGATGATATAAAAAATACACACAAACATAGCTCCAGATAAATAAATACTACATAAAATAAGAAGAGGCAGTGTAAACAATCATGGCTTATCCAGACAACTGATGGTGTATCATCATTCATTCATGATATTCATCATATCTTTTGTGTGTGTGAATTTGTATCTTTTCAAGTGGCATGCAGCTATTCATTTCCAAAAAAACATCTAGTTATGAGGAGATAGGAATCAGACTGTCATATCATTGCTTTACACTTTCTGGCAGTGCATACATTTATCTCTGAAATCCTGTTTTGAAAGTTCCTTCATTGTACAATGTGTAATTTTCTGCCACAAGGGGCCTCTCAATCCATCACTGCAGTGAGTTTCTTCAAGTTAGGATTCCTCCGGTGTTCATTGCTCAGGAGGTTTCATCGGGAGCCGAATTATCTGGAAAGGTCTCTTCCCCTCCGAAACAAATGAACCAGGTGATTAAAACTGTTAAAAACTGTAAAAATATCAGTGTTTCTCTGACACTGGAGCCGAGCTGCCGCTAACGTTTGCTCAGCTTGTTTCTCCGATGGTTAAAATCCTTCATCTGATTAAAAAAATATAGTTAAAAACAACCTCAAAAGTGTAAGAATGTAGCTTAAGTGGATGAAAAGTCAGTTTATGATAGCTTCTGGCAGAACACAACAGTCAGTCGCGACACGTATTGTATCCTTGGTTAAAATGACCAACTTCTCTGGGTTTGAAAATTGTTGGAAACATTTGGGATGATGTCAGCACACAATTCAACAAAAGACATTTTGATGCAGAGAAGTTACATAATATATCTTAAAATGTGCACTAATCGTTGGGACATTCCCCGATAGTCATATTTGCAGATCCAATGGGAATTTTAATCTTGTAAGTTCTGTCTTGTTTTTCAGTCAAATGCCTATACGTACATGGAAAGTGTTACTGGTTGTTGTAATTATTCCTCCTGCCCCCTTCACACTGGCTGCAAACAAATTCCTCCCTAATGCTGTTTTAATGGAAGTTGAGCAGCCTAAATGTGGTCATCAGAGTGTTTAAGTAGGATAACACCTATCCTCTAAGATTCACAAGTGATGACTGAGTGCTCTCCAGACTTGTTGCCCTGGATTTGGTCTTTCAGGGAAACATGCAGGCTGCCTTATCTTCTTAGTGGAAGTTGTTGGGGCTTTAAATAACCTGAGAGGAAAACTGCAGACACTGCTCAGGGCTGGAAAAAGTGCTGTCACCTCCTCTGCATGTTTTTCAGGTAAGGTAAAAAACAAACTTTTAATCTTTCCTATTAGCTACATTCTACAACTCTCATAAAAAGACTCAATCAATAAAAGATAAGGTGGTAAAGGACAGAGCAGAAAACGTTATTTATCAATATGTTACGTCTCTATCAAGCAATATGTTATTCTGTCATTATCACAGGAAACACAATAACCAAATTCATCACACTTTGTCATTTGACAGATTGATATAAATGTATATAAACACACAAAGCAATATGCAATTAGGTGGTTATAACACACATTTACAAACAGAGATGTAATTTTCTGAAGTAAGCTCAAGCTGGAGCAGCACTACACCCATACAGACACACATCATTGTACATGTGGTGCATGTGAAGATGGAGAAGCCACTCACCGATCTGGGACTGTGCCACCATTGTGGACTTTCGGTCGCAGAGCGGAGAGAACGGCAGGCCGAGCTCGGATTCTTTGTCCCCCTGGAAACACAGCAGCTTCCTCAGTCAAAGTCATTCTCAGTATTTGGTTTCTATAAAAATGTCCCCCACCCTCCAGACATACTCACACAAACACACGCGTACACGCCGCCGCCGTACACCATATGCTCACACTTCTATCAACACGCTTTGGATTTGTCTGGCCCCCACCCTTAAGTGCTTTTGGGCCACAAATGTGTTTCATTTTCTCGTCTGATGTGACACAAACAGATGAGATGTGGAGTCGGGAGGCAATGTTCTTTGGAGAAGCTATTTATCGGCGATTCATATCCCGAGAGATAAAAGCCCCGTGAAAGCGGCCGAAATTACAATAGCACTGATAATGAGAACAATGCGGATTAATAATGGAAGAGATGAAAGCAATGTGGCACCAGTTAAACGCCCGTGCTTCTTGTTGACATTAACAAATCCACAATTTATTATTTAAAGCCAAATGCATTGTTGTATCAAAGAGGTAATGTTCTACATTTTAATCTGCCAAGGCGCTTTGTCATGGCATCATTCTTTAAAATGACAAGGAGCAGAGTGTCTGCAATTAAACTTATGAATATGACTGTATATCGCACTAATGCAAGGAGCTTTGGGGGGTAGAGCTGAGCCAAAGCACGATATTAAAACATTAGAAAAATAAATTACTTCTTTTGCAACCTGTACAATCAGCACCACAGGAGCCACTAAAAGCAATTCACATGTAATATTCTAAGATAGATACATAAACTGTACCTCAAATCTAATGTTTTCTTTTTTCATCTTTTGGCAGTCCACATTAATCCTACAGAAATAGTTCCCTCCAGACTCCACAGATGGTCCAACAGAGCATATACTTTCACATAGCAAGAAAAGTACAGGTGTACATTAAAAGTCAAGAATAAACTTCCCTTCTCAACTTTTGAGCTGAGATGGTTGAGAAGTCTTTAAAGTGATCAGATAAAGAGGAAACTTGAACATCTAAAAATCCTCCACTTCTGATGAAGATCATTTGTCACGATGCAAATGGATTGTTTTGTCAACAACATTAATAATGTCTGCATATCATGTAGATTTTCCAGCTCAAGGGCCCCAGAGGTTTGCATGCTTGCTTAATGGCATCGTTTAGTGGGACACTCAAGTGGAGTGGCGCCATCATTAACCTTTTGCTTCACCTGTACTCTTCCTGCCACACAAGGCTCATGTTTTTGTCTGAAACTGTTCTTCAGAGGTGATGTTCAACGTTACATGCATCTGAACCTCACATCTACAAACAACTGGAGCAGGTATGCCCACTCACCTGTCTGAAGAACTCCTCCAGTAGGGAGGTGGTCCAGCGGTGGTGGAGGTCCCAACTTTTGGCCGGGTGGCTGATATCTGCTGTGTGTAGCAGCAGGGACAGGGCTTTGGGCTTGTCAATGCTGCAAAAGAGAGCATATTTTAAACATTAAAATTTGCATTACGCTCTTGAACGTGACACACCTAAATTGGTACAGGTGAAGCCGAATGGTTTTAAAGGTACTGTAATGATCTAAAATGAGATCACCTGTGTAATCAAGGTTTGATGACGAGGGATTTAGATTAAATACACCTGTGTCTTTTAGGTTGAACTCCTGCTTAATCAACGTCCCAAAAACTACCAGTGTTGAGCACGTTCACACATCACAAGAGCTCACACACATTAAAATTAACTGGTTAACATCCATAGTTCACTTGTGATCATCATTCACTCACAGATATTTCCCAAGACTGGTTGGATGCTTCAACTTGATGTGTTGTTTCAAATTTGTTGCAGATGTGGCTAACATTAGGACTTGTTTTTTAAAACCCATCGGTCTCAATTTGATATAAATGTGAGATTCTTTCCATTGGAATCTGTGTTTTACTGATTTGTTCATAAAAGTCCGTCAAATATCCATATGAGCAGTGCTGGTAGATGTCTTGCCGGTGTTGTGTTGGCATGCTGGGTGCCATAAAACGAGCGGTGTTAACTGTCGCAAGGGAACAACGCTCACATTCAAGTTCATAAGTTGCAAACTGATGCTTTTAGTTTACCTTTTTTTAAAAATGATGAGCAAAAAGAATGAACTCGCTCTTTCAGAGAGTTCATGCACAACACTGAAACCTACATGTTGAAGGCAAACAGACATTCCAGACAAATCTGCAACAAGGTTACTGAAAAATACCAACCAGGGGAAGGATACATGTGTCCCTGAAGTCAGAAGGGTCAATCATATAGTAAAAAAGAAAAATAGGAAAAAATGTGGCACAGCTGCAAATGTTTCAACAGCAATCTGTCCACAGAAATTGAGTCTTTGTGCAAGAACAGCACAGTGAAATGTGCTGAAGGAAAGACAGAAAGAAGGAAGGAGAGAAGGAAAACATTTATTATAGACAGTGTGCTGTATATGCTCAGTATGGTATCAACACTGCCTAGTTTTACAAAGTAAAAATGCTTCCACTTTGGGGATTTAAACGTGTCTTGGATAAAATTGTCCACTAATGGCTGCACAGTTATGTTTTCAGACTTTAGATTAGTTTTAAGGATTCCCACTTAGTTTGTCTCTCTGACTGAATTTTGGATTCCTTTTTTTGCAGCACAAAAACTTCAGAATTTTGTTTCTCATCACTTACAGTGGGGTTGCTTTAGAGAGACGTCACTTCAAAGCCAGTGCTTTTTCAATGTACACTGCTATTGTTTTAAGATAGATTTGGCTGACACAGGGAGCATGCACAAACACTTTGAACTGGATGAAGTTACTAAGACATCACAAGAAAAGGGTAGAATAGAAGCTGCAGGTGAAACCACTGCAGGATATCACATCTAGTACAAACACGATGTAGTGCAGAGCAGCAGACGGAGTATAAACTCACCATTGCTGCAGGCTGCCAAATTACAAAAGATTTATAGATGTCAGATGTGCAGAATGTAAGAACCCTTATAACATATGTCACTGTAATAGCTGACTGCAGAAGACTCAAACAAAAGTATTCCCTCTCAATCATCACTTATGACCCACTAGAAGTGTGACCCAATCGCCAGAAAAAAAATGTCGGCATTGTACATTTTTGAGGATGCATAACATTTGCATGTTGTTATGTAGCAGCTACATTGAAGCTTACCATACCAACACTGCTATGGTTGATGTGTGGTTATGTTTAGGCACAAAACTACCTCATTATCGTTAGAAAAAGATCAAGTTTTGGCTCAAAATACGATTCCAGGAGGAAAAGCAACAATGTCTCTGTAATAAACAATCCGTTTTTCATACCTGCAAAGCTGCTGGAAACACAGTGTCTTGCCTATGCAACCATCATGCAACCATCATCCCCTCCACCCTCCAGAGACAAAATCAGCACTTTAAAAAAGCTAATATGATACATATGAAACATGCAAATGTAACATACCCTTGGTTTGCAGAAACATATAATGCCAACATTTTCTTTTAGCAACTGGGTTGAATACTGACACTTCCTGTATAGTATACCTTTAAAGAATAAGGCTGGAAATATTTTATATTTTTAATATTGTCAACAAATCCCATGACAATACCAAAACTAACAATGTGTTTATATAGTCTATGTCTTGATACATTTTGACCTCCCTAACCTGTCTTTGGTACATCCCGTATGAGGATGAAGGATGAACACTAACATTACTCAAACAAGAGTAAATAACACAGTTGTTAGGAAACATTTTCAGTGGTGGATTAGTACATATTTGGTAGTGAGTATTTCTGACAGCAGGACAGTGTATGTGGGATCGACTCAAAATAAACTACAGTGTTTGTGTTCATGGTTATAGAGGAACATGTCAACCAGCACAACAGTGTAGTTAATTGATGTTTTAATAGCTTTTTGGCAACAACGAAGCAGTGGGACACTACTTATTACTGTATTATTAGGATCAATTCATTGTTGGTCTTTCATGGAATCTGTTGACAACAAGACATCTTTTAAGTATTGTGATGGCACTAATCAAATGGAGGCAACATCAAACTGTCAAACTGATGAAATTTATTTACAAAAAACCCCCAAAAAACCCAGATCTATTAGAACCACCTAAAACCAGGGAGACATCTCCATCCAAAAGGAATAAAAAACAAACAAACATAACAATTCCCCTGTCATCATTCTGCCTCCATTAGACAGATCGGTTTTCTACACTGGAACACAGTGTGAAGACGCATCTTCTCACCTCATCAGACATCGGCGGTGTCTGAGATATCACCTGATAACCATATCAAAATATCATGTTCAATGGACTGGTGCATGAACAAGCAGACGCAGGCCAATATGGAAAATAGGCACACAAATGACAACACACACACATACACACAGTACAAGGTTAAACAGAGGTGAGAGAGACTAGCTCAGATTTCCCCTCATTCCATTTGTGGCAGATTGGGTCTTAAAGTGCACTCAAAGCAGGCCTGGAGCAGACTGGTGTGAATTACTTCACATTAGAGTCTATTCAGCATTACAGCTTCCTGCAGACTGCAATCTCATTTATGTGCAAGTGTGTGCGCGCGTGTGTGCGTGTGGGTACCCTATACAGTAGCTTGATGATTACATCCCAGTCAGCACTCTTTGAATTTTGAGATATATTCACAAATATAGGAAGCACAATGTTGTTGATTCCTACATACGTTCTCAAGGAGGTGCTTATCTCCACATCACTGCTTTCTGAGCAATTTTCTAATCGTGACGAGTGGCGTGCTTTATCACAGTAAAAAGAATACCCCGAAGGTCAACGAGTTTCTTAAAGCCGTCTCTCGTTGCAGCTACATCAGCAGTGATGACTCATCACGTCATACGATAGTTTGCTTGATAGCTCTCTTGCTTCCTTTCTGTGTCTGCATGTAGAGCAGCCGCGGCTATCAATCACTGTTGAGGGAGCCGTGCTTGAAATGTGTATAAAAAAAAAGAAAAAAAAAAGTCTGCAGTCTGGTGACCTTGGGTGCAGAAAAAAAAGAAGAAAAAAAATCTATTATTTTGACTGAAACATATTTGCTCCCTGTTGCGATACACTTGGCCTTGTTTTCCACACTTTTATGTGATCTTTTACATTTTCAATTTGAACAAGGTCAGCCATTCAGAATTTGGAGGGACCTCAATGACCTGTAGGGACTCCCGAAAAACAAAGCATTTCACTTGGATGGCTGTGGTTTTGCAGGATGCAGCACCGCATGCTTCGGCGAGCTCTGTGACCATCCCAGCCCGCACTCTGAGTGCACGTTCATACTTTATAAGATAACCTGAATGCACCTTTGTAAGAAGAACAAGCAGAAACAACATTGATTTATTTTGGTTTGATGAAAAGTTGGACTGAGTTACAAAGTATGGGATAACTTTATATCTTAAGCTTGGAAAATTAGGCATACTAGACTGAATAAGAAATGAGTATGAAGACATAAAGAATATCAGGCTGTTCTTGAGAACTGTTCGTACGCTTACTCATGAAAAGTAATGCACCACAATTCGTATATAACACATGTAATCATTAGCTAGTCATTTATGGGAATTGGTAAGGCTACAATCACGCGACCAGTGCACTGACAGGAGTAAATAAGGAAGTAGTCTGCATAAGCAGGCAGGTTGGGGTAGTGGACAGGTCACAAAACATAGGACTTTCCCCCAGGAGGCTAATGTTGAGAACTGTGTGAAACCAAGTTAACTTTAAGTTATTTTAAGGTACATCGTTGTCCCTGTGTCTCTTTAACTAAACCTAACCTAACCTATGTATCTTTACTTGAGTATGTCGGTGAAGATTCTCAGTCATCAAGGTCATGGTAATCTTAAGCGCTTTATCGTAGGCAACTGGACTTGCTTGGGTTTCTTGAAGACGTTTCACCTCTAATCTGAGAGACTTTTTCAGTACTAATGGACTGATGTGGAATTGCAGGCTTTCAATTCGTTGAGGTCACATGTGAGCTTTGAGTTTCACAGTCGTTAAGGTCACATGTGTGTCGTTGACCCACTCAGCCATCATGTGTGTCATTAGGGTTAGATGGGTCCAGGTGTGAATGGGTTGTGCGGGGAGGGATCCCAAGACTACATTGTAGGTGGATGACAAGTGGTGTCATAGGCCACCTCCTCTGTTTAACGATGGACGTTCCAATTTGGCGTACAAGGCTTCTTTCATGCCTCTTTCATCTGTCTTCTTTGGCCAAGATGTGAACATTGCTGTCAAAGAATGTCCCTCATACTTTCAATGTAAATGGGTGTCTGAGTCTTGACCTGAGGAGCTTAAGTATGACTTTATGTCAAGTACATAACATCATTTGTGGGGCACCAATTCTTTTGCTATCATTCCAACCACTGTATGTGCATTTCATAAAATATCAACTGTAAAACAGTTGTATGGGGATGAGGATGAGGTTGAGAACATACTATTCATGTTTTTGTATAATTTGTAGATATGATCTCACACCTATGTACATGGAAATTGATAGTCAGTCTTGTGAGCCCATTTTGGCTGGGCATGATGCCAGATACCAGGTATTTGTTGTTGGGCATCATTTAGTTCATCTAAATGTCAAGATATTTTAGCTCTTTTTAACTGTACATATTTTTCAGTATGACATCATGATGGTCAGTTTAAGAATTTATCAGCAGTCAGGTAGAAGTCATTTGAAAATCTGCAGGGAAATCAAGTTACGGTTGCAGCCATGCCAGCAGCACAAGAAGCAAAAGTGTAGTTTGAAGTGCATCCTCATAAATCGATGATCATAAAAAATCCTAAAAATGTATCTCTGTTAGAAGTTACACGTAGGCGTGAGACAAAGATTAGTAAATACTAACACTACTTTTTAGTTTACAGTTTTTCTAACTTGTCCAAAAGGTGCTGAGATAACCATATGTGAGCTGACAAAAACATGCATCAGGCACGCAAGATGTAAGGCACTGCTCATGGGGTGTTTTTGGGGAGTCCCATGACCTGTGGTTCACAGGTCCTATAGACAGTAACAGAGAGGAAGATGTCAGTCAGCTACTTTTTGGCAGTCGTCCTAGCCTGTGTACTTGTACTGGAGGAAATGGATAACACTAGTGTTTTTGAGAAATGCTTATAAACCTATACCACTGTGGAGAGAATGTCTGATTTCATCAGTTAAATGAAATGTATTTGCCAACACTCAGCAACTGCTAGTGACCGCAAGTTGTGAGGATGTATTTATAGCTGCTATTTATGTTTGCATGCACATTCTGCTGAATGCAAACAGCAAAACACAAGTCCTGAAAAAAAACAAAAAAACATTTTACATAGTTTGTGGAGGACCAATGTTTTCTAACTGGTCGTCTTAGCTGTTGCAGCCTACAGTGTGCCAGCAAACCTGCCAGCAATATTTCTGCCACCGGCTGTTTTTCACCACAGTGTGCAAATACATTTCACCATGCCAAATCTGGTATGACTGCACTATAACTCTGCTGCAGAAACAGCACAGCACAGAAACACAAACTATCCTGTGTTAGTGCCTGAGAGGGCCTGTAATGGTACTCACTGTATATATAATGCATGACATTTGGTACTATTTGGCCACAAAAGACAGTAAACAGCACCTGAGCAACACACAAAATCCCAGTCCATTTGTTATAAACATGAATGTTTGTTGTGTTGTGAATGTCGGAGTTCACCCTCGGGGCAGGGTTAATTGGGTTGTAAACAGCTGGAGGTTGGTACACAGAGGCTGATGGCAGGGTTAATGAGGATGTAAATTGCTGGGATGAGGTAAACAAAAGTGAAGAACAAGTCAACTGACCCCTCAGGTTGCTGTAGGAAGTTCTTCATGGCCTTAACCTGCTGGAAATGGCACGACATATCTGTGGCCAGCACCATCTCCACCACCAGAGCTCGCAGCTCTCTGGATGAAAACAAAGGAGAGGGGAAGAGGAGAGGAAAACATGATCCATGTGCTGTATAATGAACTGTCAAACTTGCACGTAATAAAAGCCGACTTATTTCGGAAGTCACTAAAAGTAAATTAAGCCAGCCAACATAGTTTTTGAGAGCTATTTATAATATCTGCTTTGACAAGTCCCAGCTTATGTCGTGAGGAATCGGATTGCAGCTGTCTCCTTTAATGTATTATCACACAAAACACTTCCATTTAGCACAAAGCTGTTGGACCTTGAAGGTAATCCAACTTTTCTGATTTTCACGCCACCGAGCACAGTCGTTAATCTTGAAGAATAAGAGATAAGTTCACTTTGGGCTTACAACAGGTGATATGTGCATTGTGGAACTGTTCTGCTTGACGTGCCCGGTTTTTCACCTGCCACGTCTATCTCTCTATCTTTCTGTGGCTACTACATCTCCGAGTTTTATTTCCCTTCGCTGTCACTCAGCTTTTTCATCTCTCCGTCTCCCTTCCTCTTATTGTCTGCCTCAAGTATCCATCTCACTGACCTCCAGTCGTCCTTGGAGAGGTTGTAGAGGATGTTCATCTCATCGTCGTCCTGCAGTAAGCGGTACGCTGCGCTGACATGGTGACTCTCCAACACTGAGCGGTCATTGTACAGGATAGCTGTGTCTGACCTGTCAAATGGAAAGCAAAGCAATTGTTTCATCTATATTGGAAAAAGAGCAGCTTATAGAGAAACAATAGAGCCCATCATGTTGCTACTTCACCAGTTTATCTGAAATAAGTGTCACTTAGCAGGAGGTCTGCGGTAGAAGGAGCAACAAAATCAAACAAAGACCAAAAAACAACAACAAAAAGGAAGAGTTTATGTGTCACCTCTGTAACAATAATATATGTCAGCCTCTTCAGGATGCTGCAACTGCAACACGCAACGCAAAGTCAACCAATCCATGTGAGTAATGTGCAACCTTGCAAATTGTCCAGTCAACTTTTCCACAAATTTGACCAGTCATCATAGTTTCCCACGAGTATCACTACACAGAATTCCCCAGCATAACATTAACAAACTCACCTCATTGTTATATCTGGTTGTGAATATGCAGACGAGCAACACGTTTACCAACAAAACTTACAGCCAAAGATTGTACAAGGCAACTCCCTGATGTTCTGGGTAAAATGTTTGTACTGTGTGCAATGTTGGGGTGAGAATGACTGAAACGTGTGTACAATAGACAAGACAGATCACCGTGACCGAGGCTGTTGCATCCAGATCTATTGGAACTGCTGAAAGACTCAAGGTGAGTTATATTAAATATGCATGGTTAGTGGTGACGTTAGCATAGCATAAATCACAAAGTGACAGAGGCATTCTCTCCTGTGTGTGTCGCCAACTCTGTGTGTATATGTGTGTGAGACAGAGTAAGAATATAGTTTAGGAATAAGAAGTCTTGATTGAAATATTTAAACATGGTGTGAAATAATTATTTGAAATGTCAAGCTGGATGTGTGACAGATGGAGATTATTTGTGTGAGAGAGATATCACTGAATGAGGCAGAAAAGAGAGAAATGCAAATAATTAATATATTCAATTAATTAATACAAATAATTGCAACTAAATTTGCAATTTTCACTTGCTCCGACAATTTCCAATTCAACAATTTCAAAAAACAGCTAAAAAGAACGTTAGAAAAGCTGCTGTGAAACCACAAAATCCTGAAGGGACTGACATATAATGCAATATTCACAATGTCAAACATATACAGGTTTTACACAGCACAAAATGATTAAACTACTAGCGCTCCACAAATGAGGACCCTCAGTATATTACTGAAAACTGGCCACTGTTAGTAAGAGGTTTTCATCTCTGAAATGTATCGTGTACAGAAAAGTATATATCTGGACAACATTAATTATATGAAGTTTTAGAAGTTCTGTATTTCTGAATTACAGAAATCTGGACAATTATACTAATGGCTGCAGAAAATTAACTTTTAGTGTAATAGATCTGAAAATAATAAGGGGTATGAAGATAGTGTTTGGCAACCAATTGAAACTTTAATTACAATAATAACAAAAGTTTTTTTCCCAATGTGTTCCGTCCAACTCAAGTTCTCCAGGGTAAAGAGTTCGGACTTCATTTGGACTCTCGTCCTGCCCCAGTGTTATTACTGCACTGCAGGCGATCTCAGTGTGATTGTAAAGCCCCCTCGCTGCAAATGAAAACATTGATCGGGTGAGCCACTGCCATGCATTTTTGATTTTATGATCCATTACCTTGTCTGAATGTGGAAGTTGTTTGTGGTCCCCGTGTGCTCGTAGTCGTGCACTGCCGCCGCAAAGATCATGGCAAAGATCTCAAGCTCAGTCAACCAATGCTGCAGGCAAAAAAGGAGGAGAAGAAGAAGGAGGAGAAGGAGAGGAGATGGGAGGGAAAAGGTGGGGTGCGAGGTGAAGATAATGAGGAGGAGGGGGATATTAAGAGAAGTATATAGAGAGGGGGTGTTGAGGAGGGGAAGCAACGAGATGGAAAAAAACAGCGGGATTGACAGGAAAGGAGGGTAAAGTAATGAACAGACGAGGAAGGATGGACAGAAATTAGAGAAGAGAAATGAGAAGCCAGTGAATGGAAAAAAGGGAAATACAGGGAATGGTACATCACCACAGAAAAATGTAGAGGAGAAAAGTGATATAAAGGATGCAGAGGGAAGTATTTGGCATGAGGAATGCATTACCGTCAGGGATGAGAGGAAACAAATGGGGAGGAGGAGATAGAGGAAAGGTCAGAAAAGCACAAAGGAAGCTTTAGATAAGACAAGCTCTATTGAGACTCACACCTAAAACTGTCACTTTAACACCACTTCCTCTTTGTCGCTCAGACAGTGTCTCAGTCTGGTTTGTCGCTGTTACCAAATATATTTTCTATTTAAGTTTTTCAGGTCAAGTTCAAAACCTTTTTAGGCACGACTCGTGACGACAGCAAAAAGAGGATGATGTGAAAGTAGCAGCAACTCTTAAAGGAGCAGCTTGAAAAAAATGCACCAATTTGTTTTCTTGCTGAGAGTTAGATGAGAAGATCGATACCACTCACATGTCTGTACCGTCAATATGTAGCCACAGTAGGCAGCCAGTTAACTTATGGATGTATAAACAAAGCTGGATACAGTGTTGGAGGCAGGACCCCGTTTAGTCCTATGAAAGAGCTCAGTGGCAAGTGAAACCAAAGTAGTTTGACTTCCTGGATGAGCAGGCTAACTTGGATGGGGATTTAATGATTTAATTGAGCAGCTCTCCTAGACTGAAATGTTATTGGACCAAATTGGTCAGATCTTGATGGTGAAACGAGTCATTTTGCAGGGGTTGTTAAAATATACCCACTGATTTACAAACATCTCTTTCATGATGTAAATCTATGGGGAAAAGTATTTTTGGGCCCAAAGACATCACGTCACAAACCCAGATGTTGTAGTTACACAATTTGGCCACTATGTCAAATTGGCACTTCTTTAGGGCCTTATGGAAATGGGGTGGAAACAGCCAGCCTCGCTAGCTGTGCTTGGCACATAAGCCACCACAAACACCTTGAATGTGTCAGTCTATGCTCTAGAGGGGATGGTAGATAGATTTTATTACCGTTTAACAGTGCTAGGCTAACTGTTCCCCCCATGCCCAGTCTTCATGCTAAGCTAAGCTAACTGGCCGCTGGTATTAGCTCCATGTGCACTGTACAGGCTGGTGGTTACTTTGTCAGCAATTTTTATTTTGTTTTAGTCATATTAAGTCAACCTCATTATTTTTATTTTTAGTCGACTTAATTACTAGATATTTTTAAAGAGCTGTTTATTTAATTCTGCAATGTGTTAGTTGTAGTGTTGTACTAGACTCTACTAGACATTATATTCATACGTTTTTAGAATAGGTTGTCTCCATTTGCATAAATATAGTTAAGTTAAACCTTTATTGATCCCTAGCTGGGAAATTTCCCTAACCAGAAATTGAAGCTGCACCGCTGCATTAGATTTGAATAGGTGAAAACAAAGTCTATGTAATTCTGATTTTTCTGTTTTTATTATTATTGTTTCTTTTTTAATAACCTCTTTTTTTATCAACATATCTTTGTCATTTGCATCAGCAAAATTAAGACTGTAGTCATGAGAGTTGTACTGATGCTCTTATCTAATTCTCCGTAAGAAAAGTGAAGAAGCGTTCTGTCCCAAAATGTGGAACTATCTGTCAGAAAAACATAAAACGTGAAAATAGACTTTCATCATATGAGCAACACCCACGCCACCACCTGAACCTAAAGATAAAGATGTCAATGGCCAAAAGAATATGAATAATATGGACTGTACCTGCATGTGTGTGCTTTTATTTATGGACATTTGTGTTGGCAGCCTCCACACACCTCTGTGATGTGCACGCATCTGTATGCACTCACGTACACAGAGTGGGGATTTAGCTCGGGAAGCTCAGTCGATATTGGTGACTAATCAACAGTGGGGGATGGGGGAGTCATTAAGAACAGGGTGTGGGGGTCGGGAGGTGGGTGGGTGGGGGCAACATGGCCGGTCCATCCCTCAGTATATTTCCTCACGGGGCCGGCTTTATGAATGACCTGTTGATTGTTGATTTAATGGAGTCTGGAGGGCCTGCGAAATGATAGATGCTGTTCTCCTGCTCTCCCAGGAGCCTGTGGTTCTAGCAGTAATGTGGTTTACTCCACAAGGCACCGCCCCAAAAAAACTCACTATGTCGACAGCTGTCGCAGCCACCTTATTAAGGTGATTAAATAAAAACACTGGAAGCGGGGGCGGCCGGTTGGTTGGGGACTTTGAACTCGGCTTTAGCGAGGCTAGTGTTTTTTTGTTTGTTTTTTGGAATGAATACAACATCAGAAATGCCCTAAAGTCACTCCAGTGGGAAGCAGTGAAATATAGGTCAGATGGAAAAAGAACAAAAGCAACATCAAGTATAAAGACTGAACATGAAGCAACATTTGGGCAAGAAGACAGAAAACATTTGACTTGAAATGTTGAGACAATGAACATTAATATGTGTCACATTTGACAGATGTTCTTACAAGTTGATGTTCTCACACTAGCCCTGAGAGAAAATAGGATGTGTTGTTTTTTTCAATGACAGAACAACTCATGGATTCTCCAAGAAAAATGCTGACATTTCAGACAAAGCTACAGTTAAGCTAGCATACGGCAGCTGACAGAGATGTTCTGAATATCGTGCATAAAATGATTTCACCTTCTAGGAACCAAACCAGCGCCTGTACAGTCAGATATAGATAGACAGATATACAGTCAACTCCTACTCACCACCATGCCAGTCTTGAGTAGCAAGTAGTGTACAGTCTGTGTGACATCAGCAGCGTGCATCAGGTTATGGTAGGGGTTTTTATGTTTGCTGTATCCCACTTCTAGGGCCTCCACGAATGACACCACCGCAGAGATTGGGATCTGACAGCAGACAAAACAACAGCAAATGACCACGAGCTAAAAACAAAACAAAAAAAACTGCAGACAGAAACTTCTCAAAGCTATCTGGTGATTTAAATGATGGGTCCATACAATTTCAATACACGCACACTCCCCTCAGCGCCTGAAATTGATGTAATAAAATAATGGATCGTGAGTCCTTTAGGCTACTGCAGACTGTGATTACATATTCATGTCATTTTCACTGCCTGTCTCCACTCTAAGATGCTGTCACTTAAAGTGAAGTGTCCTCAGCTATAAGACGCTGTGGAAAATGAGCTCCACGAGCATCAGATGAGATGAAGTGTGTCCAGCCCCCTTGATAATGTGGTCATTGTTGGAACACAACAACAAGATTTAATTCTTAAGAGACAGAGAAGTGAGGGTGCTGGCTTTCATCAAATCAGGCATGGTGAAGGGGACTGTAAAAGCTCTTATGATCTATAGTGAATATTTGTAGTTTCTCCTCATTTTAATGAGACAAAGGTATGGCGGTCACCAGTGGTGCAGTGCTACATATACATTTCGGCTTTACCTTGAAACGGCTAATGAGGTCATATCTTGTGAGCAATTCGTAGAATATGAATTTAAGTGCGTGATCCCCGCTGGCTTCATTTAGAGCGAAGACGTCAAAAGACCACTTGTCAACATGCTGTGTGGGGGAGAAAAAATTCATATGATGACATGCCACCACTCAAACAATGTATTCATTTTCTCAAAAACATGTGAAGGTGACGATACTGGAGGTCACGTTCCTGTAAATAAAACCAGGCTCAGACGACAGGAGTTTTAAAATCCTAACTGAGAATTTATTGCTAATCTCAAACATGCACACGCTACAAGATTTGAAAATAATGGCACATCACACACTACAGGATACCATTAAGATTATCTTGCCAGAGGAAGCATGAATGCACCGTCTCATGTGAACTCAAGGGGAAGCAGATGGGAAAAAACCGAAGACTGACGTGGTGCGACAACTTGCTGCAATGTTAACAATGCTTTGCAGTGAGAAAAACAGAAGCAGGAGGCTAAACTTATCTGGATGGGAAAATAGTAAACACAGGTTCTCTATTCTTGAGTGAGAACCTGAGGTGAGATTTTAACTGTCAGTTGTGATATCTGTCAACTGACAGTCTGACTAACTTTAGCCTGCTTGGCAACAACATCAGCCCATACTGAGGAAATCATCCAGGCTTTAACTAAAATATCAAATATCAAACATGTTTGAATGAGAGAGAGGTTTAAGATGGGCTCTGTAAACCTCTCACAGTACCAGATAATCAGAGCTGAACATCGGTACCAACTAAGGCCCCAGACCACATTTCTCTAATCGTGAGGGGTGAATCAGGCATAAACTCCTGTAGTCTGAGCCCAGCTGAACTCAGGGTATGTAGTCTTGATTTTTTTGCACATGAGTGTACAAATTTGTTATTTCATATCTTCTGCTTGGATGTGTGTGTGTGCGCATGTTAATACCTTAAGCACAGATATGACAGAAGGGGGGTAGCTGAGTCCCACCATATTGGAGGTGCGTCGGTACATCCTGTTTGGACGAGATAAAAACATCAAATAAAGCGCACTGCTGGGTTTAAACACCAGAGGTTACCACACTGGCCCCGAACCACAGCCTGGAAGGTTCCCCACCAAGACCCACTATAAACCCTCTGATCAACACGACTCAGTATGAGGTGGACTAAGTTGAGAAAAGGCAGCTGCACTTGCAAGTCTGTCATTTTTTTCACATCAATATTCAAGGTTTTGTTGAACATGCGGGATAGAATATAGATCATTTTAATAGAAAAAATACAAAACAAGCTCTGTAAGTCTTCATGAGATTAGTGGAGTCATTAGAGGCAGCTGGAAGGCAGAAAAGTTGGTGTACTTTGCTCCACATCTCAGAAAAATAGTGTAATACAGCACAGTTTGTCATTATTTTGAAAGTAAATGCCTCACAATAGCTACCAGAATGCAACAAAATTCAAGTTGGCCACTCAGAACAGATTTTTTTTCACCTCATGCTTCATCAAAGCTCCACCTTTTCATTCTCATCCTCCCTTTCACAATCTTTCCTCATTGTAAATGTCTGAAAACAGACGTCCCTCTGTAAAAACAGATTAAGACAGATTATAGCTTACATGTTTGAGGCTTACTGGTTCGAACAAATGCATGTTGTATGTTAGTGTGTGATAAAGCGCAGCCTTGGAGCGGGAGCTGTTTGCAACTCTCTGAATGATTGTGTTTAGCCGGGCTCGCCAAGGTTGTGATGATGTATAGTTGACTCAGGTGAGTGAGTCACTGTGCGGAGGATGCACACATATTTCCAACAGATTGAAATGTAAAGGAGCATACGAGTTTTCAAACCCAGTTGTAGTGCTTCAGAGTTTTCAGTTGCCTTCTCCACCTTCTCGACTGCCACTAGTTTCTATTCAGTCAAGTGCACATACAAGTTACAATAGAAAATCGAAAAATATGCACTGTATTTATGTATTCATGATTTGAATTACCTGCCCAAGGATGCAGCGTGTTGTTGTTATTGACGTTATTGTTGCTGTATTTTCTATGTACTTTTCTTGTGAATGTCCCTGTGTATGTGCTGTGCTACAAATTGCCTCTGAGGACAATAAAGTAAAACTAAACTAAAACTAAACCAATCAACAATAATCTATTGACAATTTCCTATATCTACAGTAAAATCACTCCTTTCACTTCAAGTTATCACTACTCCCTATAAATACCTCTATTATTTACTGTAGAGTTAGTCTGAGTGGGCGGAAGTTCGCTGCAAAGATCAGCCTCTCATTGGGCGGAACGAGCCACCCACTGAAGTCCCGCCCTACCACCTCCGGTTGTCTAGCAGTTTGCAACCGTTTTCAACACGTCCTTTACTAACTTTTGCTGTGTTTGATCTTGCAGGGATGTACCCCATGTCTGTTACACCAAAACCTATTTCCCCCCGACAATATTTTTGCAAGCGCACCGTTGCTGTGGCACTGCCCAGAACGATTGTTATTGGTTGAAAGAAATACAAGCAGCCGGGACATTTTTTTCTCCAATCTTAAAGTGAGAGTCGGCCCAGCCAGACCTTTCTTTTCTTGAGAAAGGTCTGGTGAGCGAGACTACTGTAGAGTTAACGGTAAATTGCAATTTGGGAAGCTTTTAAATCTTGTTTAGCACAATCATTGAGTGAAGTGTCTCTTTGTATGAATTTCACTTATATGAAAAGCAACACATTGCATTGTGTGATTGTCAGCAGAAAGTAGTGCGCATGCCACAATCACTACTTTGTTGTTGTTCCACTGTGGACATTAGGTAGAGTATACCTGCCAGAGCTGGGCAATACAGACTGGTTATAAAGGCTAGATAAGAAAATTCCCGCACATTAATAGGACAGAGTGCAAGAATTCTCCTCTCTTACCTGTGGACCTTTTCCTCCTGCACACCTGTCCACAAGATTTTGAAGGCGTACACGAGCCTCCGTATTCAAAATCTCTGGTTTTAAAGGCTGCATTACAGCAAACTGGCTGTTTTAATATTTGCTTTACCCACTTAGTCACTATATCTACATGACTGATGTCTTCTGAAAATCTTATTAAGTGAATATTTTGTAAAAGCACCAATAATCGATCCAACAATATGTCGCAATATTGATGTACTGTAGAGGTCTTCGGTCAAAAGCACTGATTTTTCTCCATATTACCAGCCCTAATTTAGACACTTAAATAAAATACTGCACAGTAAATAAAGTGAACTGTATTAGGGCTGTAACTAACAGTTAATTTCATTATTTATGAATCCGCTTGTTATTGTGATTGTTTGGTTTTGGAGTCAGAAACTAGAAATATCGCCTGGCCATTGTATGACTCCACAAACTAGTTTACATCCATGTCTGTCCAGACTCATATGTAGCCATGACAGTTGACAGTACTACCAATATGGATGCAAAGAAGCTATATATTCTAAAATGTGGATGCTTCACACACATCTTCAACGCAGCAGTACAGACGATCTGTACAGTCAACACAGCTTCAAGAACAACACCCAAGATTAGTGTCACCAATTCAGTATCTGACCAAATGTCTCCCCTGCTGCTCCTGAGTTATGACGTTGAGTAATGGTGAGAAAATTGATTTTTGCAGAACATGATGATGTCACGGTGGAGCTGACCTTTGACCTCTTTGGTACAAAATGTCATCACTATATCCTGTTAGACATTTGTGTGAAATTTGGTTATAGTAAGCAAACGAATCCTTTGTTTTCGAGGCAACAGCTTTGACCACCAAAATCTAGTCAGTTCATAGTTGAGTGGACGAAGAAATTCCCTCAAGGCATTCTTGAGATTGGGACGGACAACCCACACAATGCCTCCGGCCACGGCTATTGCTGGTGCGGAGGCATAAGTGAAAATGTCCATCACAATATCCTCGAGTATATGGTGTCATTAAATATCTTATTTTGTTCAACCTACAGTCAAAAACTCAAAAGTACTCACATTAGTATTAAACCAAGAAAAGCACCAAATCCTAAAAACATAAACACAATAATTTTCTTGATTGACTTATTGATTAATCAACTATTTGTGGCAGTGCTACAGTATATAGTAAATAAAAAGGGATTTTGCTCACTGTGCTGGATTACCTACAAAAAGCAAGTTTTAAGTCTCTACATATACACTTTTATATCAAACTAAAATGAACTCAACACAATTTCTGCCTGAGAGGTTAGAAAATCTAATTTCAAAACTCTAAAACACAATGCTTTTCAAAATGTCAGTAAAGTGTACGTGCAGAAAAGGTACTGAAAAGTGTAAGAACAATGTGGTTGTCTGTTCATTATTCAAGACTAAACTGAAGATGATGATTGATATAATTACTTTAAGTCAGTCTGGGCTACACCTGAACAATGATAGATGGGCAGCCTCAGTAGTGGAAAGATAAAGGTGACAATCCATATTAATTATTTAACATTGATGACTACTTGCCAATATGTGAGTGTGGCTGTGTGCTTGTGCATTACACACACGTTTACCTCTCAACAAATATTCCAGCCTGGACTGCGTGGACAATGCTGCGGAAGCGAGGTTTCTCCTCATTGCGCCGCAGCATCAGGCCCATCTGTCGGGTGAAGGTGGAGGCCAGCCAATCCCGCACCTCTGAGGGCACCGACTCTGACTGGATGTCACTGAGCTCATCCTCTGTGTCCACCAAACGCCTGAAAGAAGGCACGGATGTTGGGTAAAAAACAGAAACACATAGAAAAGAAACAAAGGGAGAAAAAACAGACAGATGCCGAGACACTAAGGGCTTACTAAAATATTCAGCATTTATCGCAGCTCTACTTTCACAGAGGATCAAACTGAAAATCCTAGTGCTGTCCATCAAATAATATCACCTCTTATGTAACATCAAAACATCCCAGGCCTCTTGAAACACCATGACGGGGAGTATTCAAATCCAATTGTGTGGCATAATTCTCCACAGCTACCCTGTTGTGTTGACATGTACAGGGGATCAAGAGCAAAGCCTGTTGGTCTCCACCCTCTGAACTGAATACATGTTCTTATGGCAAAGAGAAAGCATTCACATCTTGCTGATAATCATAGTGCTACATAAATTCTGCACTGGATAGGTCATCATCCTCCATCCTGGAGTGGTCGTGCCACCGCTGGCCCTAATCTGGTAGGATCTAGATGACGAGAGGCTTACATAATTCCATAAGCCTGGTCATATCTCGGATTCTGGACCTGCATTACACTATTGCCATACATTGACCTTGTGTATTCCCTAACTTAACAATTCTTTGACGTAGCAACAATCTCTCAATGACCTTAACTACGTACTTTCTGTTTAAACCAAATTATAGGGAGATGGCAGATCAGAACACACTTAAGTTTTGTTATTTTGTCGTTTAGGGATGAGAAGTTGTTGACTATAAATACCATCTACTCTCAATTGCCACATAAATATCGCACTCAGGGGTGGAAGAAGTGTTTAGGTACAGGGATAGTTTGAATTTTTTGAAGTGGGGTTGTATGGGGTACCTATCCATAGTCAATGTATTGCCGCAGTAATTTTATCATCATAAAACACGCTTGATTCAAAGTCGACAGAAACAAAATAACTCACAAATACCGCCTGGTTTGGTTGAAATTAACCCTTAATTCAGAGAGACCCCATACTGTATGTAGATATAAATGGCTCATTCTAAGATAACTAAAAGACAATTCTTAGTTTCAGGTGATTGTAAACTACTGAAAACATAGTTATGGATATTATATAGACTACCATATCTGCCAATAGATGCCCTTAAATCCTTCACACTGGACCTTTAACTGCTTTATATGCTATTGGATAGTTTAATCTATTACAATGCATACTTTATCTAAAAGGTAACTAGTAACTATAGCTCTTGAATAAATGTTGTAGATTAAAAAGTACAATATTTACCTCTGAAAGGAAGTGATAAGTAAGTACAGTACTTCGGCAAATGTACTTAGTACAGTCACCAGAAGATGTAAAGGCAAATGGGTGGCATTGTAGGTTTCTTCAAACCATGGATACGTTACATTTTGTATGTTTCATACCAATGTTTCTGAAGTGACATAGTTCTAATTACATATATAGGAGCTGATTTTGTCATCATGAGGTGGAAGAGATGGTGGCTACCAAGCTGCTGATCACTGCAGGCCACTGTTGCTTCTGTCTGACTCCAACAAACAACAAAATGGCGGCAATTCCAGTGGTGATGGTGCCACCAAAACTGTGGTATTCAGAAATGTACAATTCCAAAATGTACCCTTGCAATTAGTCTGCTTAATAAGCATTTTAAAATTAGGGTAGGTTTTGGAATGTCCCTGTTACAAATTTACATTTAGTCTATTTTTCATTACAAAGGTATGACATTCTGTAACCAAGCAAAGACACGAAATGGTTAAAATGAGACTAACAATTACAGCACAGGTCAATTGCCATACTAATGACAGTCATCCATTTTCCAAAGCCTGGCCTTTGTCAGAGCTGCACTGTTGTTCTCAATAAATGAACCATGTCAATACTTGTTCAGCAGCTATTGTTTTCTTACCTCGTCTCCTCGATGTAAACGGATTCCAGCACCGACGCTGCATACTCAAGGTTTTTCTTGAGGTCACTGAGGGAAGCCTCTCCTCTCTCCAGTTGCTTCACCAGACATCTTAATCTAAAACAGAGATCCAACAGGCCATTTAACAAATGGGATTACTCCCCTGCCATCTTGACATGATAAATTAATTTGCAGCTGATGTGAAATTAATCTGGGTGGACTCCTGGTGCACTTGGAGACGTTTTTGTTTTCTGTGAAAAACAGCCTGTCCTCTTGAACTAAATCACAAAATTGGACCACTATAGACAGCAAACACAACAAAATTTGCCCAATAGACTCAATTTAATTGATTATTTCAAGCAGCAAGCAAAAGAAAAGAGAAAAAAATATATTTTCTGCATTTTATCTCCCTTAAAAACAAAACAAAACATGTCGGACATGTTGGATTAGGATGGGACATACAGTATTTAAACTTTGTTCATATACTGATCTCTTTGCAGTCTATGTAATCCAGCTCTGGTGATTTGTCTACTTCTTTCGAAATAACTGCCTGTTTGGCATACTTTGTCATAAGTGACATTCTGTCTTGTCAAACATAGGTGTAGTAAATAACATAAACAAAGCACGTGTCAGATAGCTCCATGCTGGCTCAATACTGGGACACTTAATTGGACTGAAGACAGTATTAATGCTCTTAGTTCCACCTGTGCCTTTCCTGATATGAAAATAGAATTGTCTGCTGTCTAAAAAATCTTTGGCTGGACTCATTTGCATGTGTTGACTATCTAAAATTAGAATAGCCTTGATATTGCAGCTCTCTGTGCTCCCACATGTGGCTTTTGACACCATCAGCAATGTGACAACTTTTATTAGATTGCCTGTATAACTGGGTCAGTGTCAGTTGTTTACCCTTGACTTGAGTACTATGACAGTAATTAATAAAGACACTTAAGTGTTTTTATAAAGTTATTATAGCTTTAATGGTGGCAGTCATTTGTAAGCAATTGCTGCTTTTGTGAGTGACAGTTTAAACTTTAGCTAAAAAATAATGATAATGACCAAATATGCTAGTTGGGTTTACTGTTTGAGTTTTTATTTCAAGTCTTAACTGACTTTACATTGCAGCATAATGAGGAACTTTCCCATCGTGGACAGGTTTACATGAAAAAAAAGAGAAAAACGATTTTTTATTTTTAATGTTTTGCCCTTTATCTATGACCTTTTTTTGCTTAACGCTGCTGTAATAGTGAAATTTAAGCTGATTCATAAAGTACTGTCCATCCATCCATCCATCATCCATCCATCATCCATCCATCCATCCATCCATCCAAACCAGCTGGTATCCAGCATGTGAAATCACTGAAACGATCAAACACCATCTTCTCTTTGTCATATTTTTCCAAGACTAACTCAATTGTGGCTATAGATCAATGTGTGTAATGTTGTTTTAAATATGCTTGAAGCCTGCCAAAAGCCCACCGTAAATAGACACTAGAGAGCAGAACAGTTAACATCAATTTCTGCACACTGCAACCCCTTGCAGTATACCACCTGCTGCTGTGCTGGAGGTCACACGCTCCCCTTTCACAGTGAATGCCCACAGAGGCTACGCTTGTTGTTGAATTATTAAGCAGAAAGATGGAGAGTGGGAGGTTTCAGATGCTCTCATTGATTACATTCCATGGCTGTGGTTGGAATATTTACCAAGTAAAGCCTCCAAAATGGTTCTGTGAAGATGGCTGAGAAAAAAAAAATATGGACATTCATGAATGTTGTTTGGTTTATTTATTTTTTCATGGCCAACACTGGCATTGGGGCCAGACTGTATTGTGTCTACAGTAGTGAAACACCCTACAAGTTAGCAGATAGCATCATTTTCCACATGCAGGAAGACTTTTTTTGAACTGATGAATGAATGATGAAAGAAGCCTTAGAAAAAAAGGAATGGCACGCAATCTAAGCTGTGTCTATCTATCTGCAAAGCTTCAATGTGAACGACTGACACACTGTCTGCTGTGCAACAATATCCATTGGGAAATGTTGAAAATAATTGCGTATTTCCCCAAGTCCAACTCTGCAAAAGAGCCACACAGTCATAATATCAATATTCATGCAGAACTGACTGTTTCCTACAATTCCATGGCAATCTATGTCATAGCTGTCCAAACATTTCACTCAAGTCAGATCAAAAGTAAACTCCAGATAGCACTTCAGAAAAAATGCAATCATCTAAGTCATAAGAACACATTAGGAACCACAAACTTTTGTGGCAAAGCATCTGGTACTTGTTGAGATATTGTAGTCTGAACCAAGTGGTGGAACGACCAACTGACCTGCACTGCCATTCCTAAAACCATGTTGCCAAAAAGAATAACACATACATTTAATATCCTATTCTTTTCCTTTTGTTGAGTTTTCTAAACCAACAAAAGTTATGTTCACATTCAGTGTTACTCACCAAAATGCATTGTGTGTATCCTTGAGGCCTTATGTATCAAGAGAATTTCCTTTATCATAGAACATTTGCATTGAATTGAATTGCATTGAATTTCCCCTCAGGGGGATTAATAAAGTAAATAAACTTAAAACTTAAACTTAAACTTAAACTTAAACTTATTTAAGTATAGTATGGCATTTAAATCCAGAATTCTTTAAATCCATGTTTAGTGCTTGCAGTCTTGCTTCTTCCCTGACTTTCCCGACACATTGCAGCAATTCTTGGTGTGTTACAGCCACCTTTTGATCACCAGAATAGTGTGACACCATTGGTAAGACTGTTCGAGATAAACAAAACATGGAACCACTCAAAGGAAAAGTGCTCCATAGAGCTAAGAAAGATTACAACAAACTATATAGGACCTTCAAAGGTCCAGAGTGTAATATTTAGGGGGATTTGCTGATTGCAATCAGCTGAAGCCTGAAACATCTCCCGGTTAGGATTCCTTCAATGTTCATTGTTCAGGAGGTTTTACAAGGAGCCAAATTATCCGCAGAGGTCTCTTCCTCTCTAAAACAAACAGACGAGGTGATTTGAACCAGTAAAAACACTGAATAAGCAGATTTACATTACAAATCAGTAATAGATACTGTTTGGCATGTCATGGCAGGCATGTAGTTTCACACAAGAAATCTGTTTTTTTCCCAAGGCTCTTTTCACACAGAGGGGCTGCTAACTACAGTGGCTGGCGCAAAAATGAGAATGGTCCTCTCTAAGGACTGGCTTATCCATTTTGAACTACTGCAAGCACATGGCAGTGCAACATGCCGATCTCCGTATACAGACCTGCTCCCTATGTAGATATAAACTGATTCCAAGGTAACAAAAACATGACCATTTGTAATTTCAGGTGATTGTACACTAAAGAAACATATTTATTTATTAAATTATATTCCATTTCAGCCAATATATCCACCTATATCCTACACACTGGACCTTTCCCTGTGGCAGCAGCTTCTTCACATACTGAACTCTCTCTCTTAAGATACTGACAGCTAGGCCTGCCTAACTAAAACAGAGGAAGTGTCTGGCTGCCTGTATGTATGTATGTCTGTCCTTCAACTTTTGACTTACACTTGGTATATGTGTTGCTGAAGACCCAAGGAAGTGCACTGTCAAGTGCAGGCTCCTGGGATCCACAGGACATGTTTATAGTGTATTACTCCTGCCAGAAGTGTATTGCACAGTGTACTGAGAGGGGACTCCTTGTAACTGTTACACTGCTGAACGGCTAGCTACACTACATTAAACAGATGACGGAAGAGAGACCAGAGATTTTACAGTGCCACAAACTCAAACATTTCAAGCATCAACAATGTAACTTACAGAGTGAAAACTTTTCTTCCCAGAAATATCCAGGCTTTGAATTCAATGACGCCATAAAATGTTCATGTGAGCTTTTGCACCCAAATGACGTGTATACTCTAGCACTGCTAGGGATGCAACTATGTCATGGTAGATGCATTGTTCAGGACCCAAGGAAATGCATTGTGGATTGTGAAGTTGTTTGGATGAGAGTTTCTTGACAAAGCTGCAAGCAGCAATACCGGAGGCCAAGCAATCGACCCATTATGAAAAGGCACATTTTGAACAGGCACTGCACTAGTTTTAAGAATCATAAGGAAGTGAATGGATGAAGGGTGAGCTGCAAGTCTAGAATCACAACGCATGTCATTTGGTTGGCACTAATGATGGTTATTAAGAGCAGCTGTGTGCCAGTGAGCTTCCCTTCTAATATACAAGAATAGAAAAAAATACCCTACCTCCTTCAACAAAGCTCCTTGTCAGACTATAATTCACCATAAACGCTGAAATGTGTTCAGTTGGTCATTTGCTTTGATTTTCCATCTTGAGTGATGCTGGCACACTGTGCTTACTTGGAAAGCCAATGTTAAATGATATGAGTACATGTACTGAAAAAAATGTCTCTGATGAGTGCTGCTGTGAGAATGCTCTGTGACAGGCTTATTGCTTTTGTTTGGCTAACAATACTGTTAACTCAATGGCCAATCAATTTTTGTTGTTTAGTCGAAAGACAATTTACCAGATGTAGAGCATCCAGCAGGGCTTTATAATGAGAATTAGTGTTTTTTTGAAGTGTTGAGATGAAAGAAGGAACAATTTAGACATTTTCTGACATCCCTTTGTCACTGGCAGGCTGCAGGAGAAAAGTTAAAATCTGTTCAAAACAATTCAAAAATTAAATTACTTACTGTACAGTACTGAGCAACTTGGGCTTCTTTTTAAAGCTAAAAACGAAGATGTGATGATGAGCTGTGTGCCAAAACATATGATAAATCAGTGTCTCTGCCAACCAAAACAAAATTGGCTCATTTCACCTGCTGTCATTACCCAGACAGGCAACACGCTGGGTTAATAGCACGGGTCAGGCCCAAAGTGACTCCTGGGCATAGAGCCAACTGGGAAATTCAGTTTAAGACAGAGAAAAATCCATGTAATTATCTGTGGCTTAATGCTTGTAGTGGTGAGGCAGTGAACTCATTTTCTCAATTTCTTCCATGATCAACTTCTCACTCTTGCCTTAAATGCTTGGTGGTAAATTAAAGGGAATCTGCAAGACTTTTGTAAGTCAAACAAGTCAAGATCCTAACTTTTGTAACCATGCCTTAAACCCTGTTTTTCAAAAGGGGGTCTGAAGGGGAGTGTAATTTACAGTAGACAACATTTATGATAAGCTAACTGTTACCCATGAATCTCTGTGCAATCATATGAGCTAGCCAGTGCTAAATCATTGTGTGACCCTTATCCATAATGGCAAGGTTAACTAGTAAGCTAACATTTATGTACTATTGAAACATATAAGCCAGTTAGCTGTATTGTTATTCCAAGTGTACATTCTTGTGAGCTACAATGGCTCATTTTGTATCTTCTAGAAAAAGACTGACACACCGTTCATCTCAGAAACCATTGGTGAAAGTGCAAAGGGTGAGGCTACTGCACCTAGCCGTGCTACAACTGCTGCTGACATAGCAGCTACAGGCAAAAACAAACAATAGAAGACCCAAAATACTGAAAATTACCTCAAGTGCAAATTATTTTTATACAGTATCCATAGTAGGGGGTCCCTGCTCTGTCTCTCTTTGAGCTAAAGGGTCTTCAGGCTGAAAAATGCCAAAAAACCCTGCCTTAAACAAAAGGCACCACATGAACAAACACATTTTATGCTTTGCATTTTGTTTGCAGTTCTGTAACCCACATCTTGCAACATTATTTCTTACATTTAAAACTTCATTCAAGAATGAAACTCCCTTAGACTCACTAGGAAAACACGCCCATTGAAAAACATACCAGATACTGTCAACACCAACACACATGAAAAACACCTATACACTGATTGAAACCCAATCTGTCTGATAATAGCCACTACAAATAGAGCTTGGGTAAGCTCACTTCTTTTGTGAGAACTTTGCAGACATGGAGGCAGTGAGAGAAAGAGGAAGAGAGAGAGGACTTGGCAACAGACGGAGACATATTTCAGACAACATTAGGGCCACTTTGGTGGACCGTGTCATAAATCACGGCCTGCTACTCCAGCTCCTGATTCGTCACACAATAGCGTTTATATTATGGACATTTCAGGGGCTTGAAGTTTTGACTGAATGTGTCTCATGTTGTAGACAGATGTGTTGTCACCTAAGATAATGTTACTTTCCACGGGGCTGCTTATGTCCATGACTTGTTCACCAGCCACAATGACTTCACAGTTGTTTTCTTGTGCCGTTACTCCCCATTTCTCAATCTGACAGCAACATATTGTATTGATTACTGCACTGCAATTCTACTTTTTCTTTGTGGTTTTTGTTGTTGTAAAAACCTGCAATGGGAAAAAGTAAGATGTATATTAAATACATATAAATACAAATCATTTTCATTATTATTTTCATTATTGATTAATGTGTTGATTACTTATTGTTGATTAATTAATTGTTTGGTCTATAAAATATCAGAAAATTGTGAAAATGACAGTAAAAGTCAAATCAGAAAGGTGAGGAATTTGGCCTTGCCTTCAAATATCTTGCTTTGTCTAGCCAACCAGAGACGTTCAAAACGACTAATTTCCCTGATGTTTAAATGGAAATTTGATCTTATGCAGATCTTTATACCTTAAATTTTAAGAAACCATTTGATAAGTATTAATGACGCAGATAAAGTTATGAAGAAGAGCAGCACAGTGCAGCTATAAATATAAATGTAAATAGTGGCACTGGTGTGTATAAAAGTATAAACACAAGTTACTAAGTGTATGCCAAGTGTATTGCTTTGAAATACATTTTGCTCAAACTACTATCCTGAGAATATTACTAATACATATACATGAGTTGCAGTTGTCAGTAGTGATAAATATGGTGAAGGCACTGGACTGAGCTGCTTCCGAATGTGACTTTCAATATTTATACAGCACAGATGCCACAAGCTGAGCTTCATATAAGCAAAATATGAATGTTTGAAAAATACTGAGGATAAAGAAGGAGGGCAGGAAGTTGGTTTATAGACATTGGGGCCACCATTGGAATCCATTCTAACCAACATAAATTAAAGCTGCTCACAGTTCCTGTTCTCTCTGAAAGATTAAAATCCAAAAACTGCTGTTTTCTGTGAAAGATTAATATATTTTTTATTTGATAAGCCAAAAATAGATTCTGGGTGGAGTATTATTTAAAGGTTAAGCCTGCAGTCTGTGGATGCTTTCCTGGAGTCCACTATTTTTTATCACATTAATTTGAGAGAATAAAGAGTCTAAAGAAAGGACAATTGCATATGTTTTGTACAGACTGTAAAGCCCTCTGGGACATTTAAGGTTATATAAATAAACTTGATAAAGTTGCACTAGAATACAAGCAGATTAAACTGCTGCCTCTGTTCAATCTGAAAAACACTGTGTCATCTGCAAACTAATGTAGTCTGACAGAGATTTTTTTTTTATTGGAGTTGCAGGAGTAAACAACCCACAGCCCTGACTAGCTCTATATCTGGAGTTCAGGGTCTTTGGTGTGAGCTTCTCAGACTTATTATGTGATGTCTCTTGTTTGACAGCTCAATATTTCACTGACAGCTGCAGCCAGGCAGGGTCAGCTGGTAAAGCCTGATCTGTAGGAGCTTTGATAGCATGCTGTTGAAATTCACCCTAGAAATCCTGGCATGTGTACTTGAGCCGTCATGACATGAGAAATTGCGGTGCGGTGCCATGTTCAATATGTCACCACAGACTCTGAGGGTAAACTATAAGTGGTCGGACAGGGAGTCTGTGCTGGCTGGGAAGTGGATGAGGACATTTTTAAAAAGGTGTGGTCAGAGTAACATTTTTAGGTAGGGAAACTGCATTTACAAGAGAATAACAACCAAAAGGCAAATGGCTTCTGAATGGGAAAACAATATTTTGCTTTTAGCAGAATATACACAGGACATACAGCATAATACAAACATTTGTTTACTCAAGTATCAGAGTTCAGGACTTTTCCAACTCTGTGCTTTAAAACTGAGTTGAAAATGGACTTTCGATTATTATTATAATAGGATATGAAACATTAATCATCAGCTACAATCCTGCACCCAACGAACTTCACCTGACAAGACACCCCAGATAAAACAAAGTTTCTGTGTGTGCTGATTTTAAGATTCTGGGCTATTTTGCTTCCAAAACATGTCTTCTTTGGAACGCATGAAAAGAAACATCCAAAATATATATTAAAGGGAAATTTCGCATGAAAAGAAACATCCAAAATATATATTAAAGGGAAATTTCAGTTTATTTCAACCCGTCTCCTATCGTCCTAAATTTGTTTCAAGTCACTAGTGACATAGAAATAATAGTTAGCATGTTAGCCGTTAGCCTAGATACAGCCGTAGCGTCAGACCTGTTAAAACTTAATTGAACGGGCATCCTTTCAAGTGTAAAGTTATTCCACTAAACAAGCTTTTTCTCCACAAAGACCGCCTCATATCGTTAGGATAAATGTCAGAGAACATACAGAAAACGACATGTAAACGTGTTGTCTTACCTTACCGGTGTGGTGCCATGTTTGTTGTTTACCATTTAGCTAAGGCTGCAACCAGTCCCATTCCTTGCAACAGAGGTATTCCTCTTCTGTGGGCACTGGGGTACAGCATTCACAGGTAACGTTACACCACCAATCTCCAGAGCTAAATCCTTCCAGCAGCCATTCCTCCTCTGTCATCCTCTAACGTTACCTGTTGTGCCTCTCTCTCTCCTCCTCCGTTCTTCAATTTCACGAAGCTCTTCATCAGTGTATTCTGGCTCAAATAAATAAGGGCGGCCATCGCCTCTCGATGTGGAAAGCCTGTATACTAACATTCCACATTTAGGTGGTCTTCCGAGTTGTTGTCTTACCTTACGGTGTTTACCGTTTATCTCTGCTTCCCAAAGCGCGGCCGAAATATATATATATAAATATATTCTCATATTCTGAGCCAGAAATCTCCAAGTCAGTAGCACTTACATACACCAAACTTTACAGTTTTATTCCTACTGATATTCTGCAAGTTTTTACAATGGGGTTCATTCATATATTATTTATGGCCCAATTTTTTTTGCAATTTGTTTTCCTGTAAACATGGCAAAAAACGATTTTTAGGGCTACTGACAGTACTTCCTGATTTATGGGGTGATACAAAGATATCCCATCTGTAAAAACCTTTTGAAACTGGCATTAAACAATGTTCAAATTTTTGTTCCAGAAATGTGTGCATATCACTGCATATTTCATTAGACGATGCCTCAATGACATATTTAGGCAAAAGGTAAGGTAATCAACTGAGGAGGTTTCTTGGTGATATCTATATGTTAAAAATTTTACCCTATTCACTTGGGGTGTCTCCCATCAACTAATAAACTTCCTAATATTGTCTCATGGGTGTATTTCCCCACCAAATTGACAAATTCCAGTGGCCACTAGGTTAAGCAGGCCACTGACAGAGTGAGACGAAGACATGAGCCTCCAGCTGTCTGCCTCTATATCTGAAGATGAGAGATTTATTTGTTTTCCCCCAGAGAGGGTGAGCAGAGAGTACAAAGAGGAGATTAGAGTTGGTATTCAGCATCTTCCTCCTCTACTCTTATTGCCTCCAGTTCTTTGGCCTCACCTGACCTGCTCAGAAAGGAGAATGGAAATTTAAGAAATGAAAGGACCGGTGTCAAACCAGAGCCGCCCTGCAGTATACAGTGGGGCTCCACAATGCTCAACCTCTCGACAGCTGTTGTGACAGCCAGAAGTGAGCACACCAAAAAAAAGGAGAAATTAAACAGGAGAGGGTAACATAGCAACGGTTCTCGCCTTCCTCTAACAATTGCTTTGTCACTCAAGCAAAAAAACACTCCCTGCATACCCGCAGGGAAAAACATTTTAAAAAATGAAACCTATCCCATTCTCACCTAACTCATAATAAAAACAGGTCCATTTCTGCTTTGAGCAGTGGCAGCGACAGTCAGGACCTATTTTCCGCACAGCAGAAAGCACGACGCTGGTTGGGCAGAGAGCGCTGCCAGGATGCAAAAATTGGTCACTGCCTGTGTTCCAATAACATTCTAGCCTAGACGGTGTGTAATCAATGGCCTAGGGTCAATGTAATCACCCAGGGAGATTAGCATGCTTTCAGGGAACACACAGGTTTTCAGTCTGATAAGCAGAACAAGGCCTGTAAAAACATGATGACTCAGTTAAGCCGTGCTACAATGTATTCTGCAGCCTCGACCGTGATTTGTGACCGTAGCGGAGGAGAGATTTGTCAATAAAATACTAGAGTCCTGGGACATCTACGTTTTGGCAAGACAGATAGGGTGCAGCAGGAATCTGAGGCAGGGTTTAATCTGGAGTTGGCCTCTGATCAACAGGAAACAGCTCAGTGTTTGACTTGTTCGATATTTGATTGTGGTGAACACTCAGTTGCACTCTAACTCATTTGTGTTGTTTCCTCTAAATCTTACAAATCGACTGATCAAGAGATGACTTGCTGTTGAAAGAGTAGTGTGATGTATTTAAATGAAAAAATGTGCAATGTTCATATAACTGTAGCATGTTTAAATTATTCTGATGGCTTATATTTTGTTTTTGAGGGAAATTTAACGACCCTACTGAAACCAGATGGCACCAAAATAAGGAACTTTGCATTTGTGTGGCAGTTTTCTCATGTCTGAATTGATTAAATATTTTTCAAGCAAAATCATCAAACATTTACAAGTAAGAACTTCTCAGATGTAATGATTCGCTGCTTCATTCTGTATTATGAGACAGTAAACTGAATAACTTTGGCAGACAGTTTACGACATCTGTGTACATTTTTACTTTTTTTTTCATAGAGCAAATGATTAATGTCAATAATAATGAAAATAATTTGTAGTTGCAGCTCTAATTTGAATGTAATGTGTTTCTACCTCAAGAGATGCATTGTGGAAAGACAGCAACACATGCACAAGTTATACATTTTTATAGATATATATATACATATATATATATATATATATATATATATATATATATATGCATATACATATACATTTGAGATGCTCCTATGGCAGTGGCCATCAGCCTTATCTAATCTATCTTATCTACGTTTTCTGTTGAGTCACATCAATTTTGCACAGGCTAAAGACGAACAGCGTCCTGATAGAAAATGTGTTTGGGATGAACAGAAAACTTCCCCAGGCAAGGGGGAGGGCAAGTTAACGTTAGTTAACTGACTTAACCGAGGTTTCCTTAATTGACTTACTTTATAATGCTTTTAGCTCTTTTTATCTAAAATGAGTATTGGGTACAGTTGTTTCAAGAAGAATTTTAATAATCTTAACAAAAATAAAGCATGCAATAGTTGGCACCTGGGTATTTGAATTAAGAAAAGCTTTCAGTTTTATATTATTTAATGGTTAAAGAAGTATTTCACTCCACGAAAAAGATGATCTTTTCATGAAACTAGGCTGTCTATAGAGAAGAAAGATGCTTTTGCCCAAAGGGTAGGAAACCTACAACTACCAGAATGCACTGCACCGCTCTGAACAAATAAACACTCTGGCTGGTCTGTTTTGACACAGGAAACAAAATGGTGGTCGATCTCATTTTACAGTTAAACGTTAGGCTAAAATATGTTGAGATTTGAAATAGGCAACGCAGTAACCAAATCTTGGTTGACATTTTATCAGCACTGCCTAGTTTTACTGTTTGATCTGAGTGTGGTCTGTGTTTCAGAGAGAGAGAGAGAGAGAAGGGCAGGTCTCCCTTGATCTGCGTCAATACTCTTTGAGCCCGTGGTAGCGGGCAAACGATAATGAAACGAAGTGCAACCATAGTTCAAGCAACAGCCTGAGAGCTCCCTGGGAGATGAACGGGAAGATTTGGGTGCTGGTAAGATTGAGGAAGTCTGAGTTCATTGCTGGTTTAAAATTGGCAGAGTATCCCTTTAATGCTTATGCGTCAAGCTAGTTTGCTATTCAACAGTCAACACTGATATCTCAAATTAGAGACTCACAGGCACCACAGGCCAGCAGCAGATACTTCAAATGATTCCACACTTTGGATTGAGTTATCACTGCATATTAAATCAGCTTGGACAAAAACTAAAATTATATATATATTTTCATTTCCTTACAAGCAATTTAATTTTCATATTATACTGGAATTGGGAAAAAAGGAGCAGAAGTATTAAGAATGCATTATTTATATGGGGGACAACAGACAAAACACCATTTGAGTTTCACAGAAAAAGCAAGCTGAGAGCGATTTTTTTAACATGTTAATGTGTGTTCCCTTTGAGCTGTTGATAACAAATTATTCTGCACAAATTTCTAAAGAAGAAAAATATTAAAAATGAAATGCATTGTTGTAAAATGCCAATTATCGTCTGATTCACAAAGCATCTCTAGTACAGACAGTACAATCCAGTGTGTCCTGTCTTATTCAGTGTTGCTCTGGAACGTGAGCAAAATGCCTAAATAGTATGTAAATACAAATGTTAATGTGACACCCACACTGTCACGTTGGTGGCCATTCAGTTTGGGGTGGGAACAGCAACAGCAGGCTCTGTGCTGAATGTTTCTCCTGCTGTTAATGGCTCTAATTAAAATTACAAATGCTGCTGCAGTGCAAGCAAGCTGCTCTTGCTGAGGAATATTGGTAACTCCTTCAAAAAAGTTCTGATATCTGTTCTAAACAAAGCCTTTCCCGTGGGAGGTTGCAAATGACAGATGTGACAAGAATGGCGGGGGACAGAAGAAACCTTAAAAAAGATCAGTGGTTGGCTGAATGCAGCCCACTCATGTCAAAGTCTGCCAATCAAATCCACAAGATAAAGTAAAAAAAAAAAAAAACTTCAATAACGCTATGAGCACAAAATAAAAACAGAGAGTCAAAATCCTTTGTTCATATTGTAGAAGGTGAAATGAATTCAGTGGTTTAATGCAGCAGAGACAAAAAGGATACATTCAGTGATTAGACCCCATAATATATTAACTGTTCAGTCTTTGTTCAGTCACCACCTTTTATGCTCGGCACCAAACAGACACCCTTGAGCTATTTTGAGAGATCGTGCAGCCTTTTTTGGTAATTACTGAAACAGAACAAAATTAGCAAGGCATTAATACATAATTCACTGAAAATGTCAATTTGGCCAGTTTGGGTCAACTGAACTGGTGTTGGATACATACACTCACCAGCCACTTTATTAGGTACACCTTGCTAGTACCAGGTTGGACCCCTTTTGCCTTCAGAACTGCCTTAATTCCTGCTGTAAGTAGCCATCAGAAGATGGGTACACTGTGGTCATAAAGGGATGGACACGGTCAGCAACAATACTCGGGGAGGCTGTGGTGTTTAAACCATGCTCAGTTGGTACTAAGGGGCCCAAAGTGTGCCAAGAAAATATCCCCATTACATCACCACCACCAGCCTGAACCGTTGATACAAGGCAGGATGGATCCATGCTTTCATGTTGTTTACACCAAATTCTGACCCTACCATCTGAATGTCACAGCAGAAATCCAGACTCATCAGACCAGGCAATGTTTTTTCCAATCTTCTATTGTCCAGTTTTGGTGAGCCTGTGTGAATTGTAGCCTCAGTTGACTTCATGATTTAAAACAAATGTCGGCCAGCGGTAAAATGTGTGAGGGTCAATAGCCCCCACTACTTTCCCTCCTACTTCCAGCACCCTGACTCAGACCAAAACTAGCTCCAAACTCTGCCATCATTGCAAGCTCAACTTCACAGTTCTGTGACTGCCTCTTGCACAGTTGAGACACTATCATGTTGACAAAATCTGTCCACAAACTGAGAGACAGACAGGCATATAAACACCTGCTAAATACTTATGTGTTACTTCCTGCTACAACAGCTGTCACCATGACCACATTGTGCCATGATGACACACACACACAGACTCACAAGATGAAAACAATGCCAGCTGTTGTGACGTTATCACAGCTGGTAATCAACGTACCAATAAATACTAATAATGTGCTGATGAATTGCCAGAACACTGAGTTGTGTAGCATCTACGTAAAACAGCAAGCCAGTATTACAATAGTTATTACATGACCTCATCCTTGCATACCACCACCTTCAGTCGTCAGCTCCATGTAAGGCTATAAAGGTTATTTTTATTGCCTTTAATGCAGCTGTGTAGCCTTTGAACTGTGTTTCAAAGCTGCTCCAGGCAGAACTTTTATGTACAAAATGTAACAGTCTTATCAAAAGTGGACTGTGAAGGGCAAAGAAGGTCACTTCAGATGCTTTGAATTCTCCCTCTTCACTTAAATGAAACCAGGGTGTTTTGTTTGACCACTGGATAGAAGTCGTTTGACTCTGACAGGCAGGTTAGTGAATATAAGCAGACTGTGTGGAGTTTGCTCACATCGTGCCGCAATATTTCTATGAAGCTCAAACACATTTCAACCATTTACTTTTTGCTGCCATTTGGAGCCGAGGCTGATAAAGACTGCTTTGGGCAGCTTTATGAAGTGCATGTTTCCTCTGGAGTGAGCTTATGAGATGGAGTTGTGTACTCACACATACATGTCTGTGAGCAAAGTATTTAGTGTGTAAATGTGAAAAGTGAATTTTCTGCACATTCACTGTATCAACAATGCAACCAGTTTCAACAAAAACGCATTGGAAGCAGGACAACAATCATCTTTTTATGTGTCCATGGTCAGACCAATGTGGACATAAAGATATAAAGCCGTAAGAAAAACCAGCTTCAGCAGATTCCAGCCTGCACACAGTGACTCAATGAGAGGCAATGGACCGTTTGGCAACAGCAGAGGGTGGGTGTTTGATTTACCAGCAGCCAAGTCATCATTTTAAAAGGTTGAGCATCCATCTGCCATATGGGCTTTTATCCTCCCGCTTAATTCTGAAATAAAGCACCGTGAATTCACATCGCAACCCAAGAATCTTAATTCAAGTGCAATCTCTGACATCCAAATGAGGTTTACTTCACATCAGATGACAAAGGAGAAGACTGCCCTTATCCAAGAAATGACACAAAAGGTTGTTTGTTTAAACACAGAAAAGAGAATTCAGTTTCTTGGGTCTTAGTTTTGTCTTATTTGACAGTCGGTTGTGATAGCATTGTGTGCTCCAGACTAATTGTTGAGACCTGGGAACATGACAACAACAATAAAGTCTGATGGAGCAAAACCACAAGAAATCTGAAGATCAGACATCTGTGAACAAGCCAAGTTTAGCCAAATTATCTACACCGCACCACACGGGATAAATGGTAGTAGAAAGTTGAACCAGAGAGTCAGTAAACTATGGCGGCTGTTTACAACGGGCCCACAGTAAAGTAGCTCAGCATTTCATCCAATTTTTCCCAGTGGCCACTCACTGTATTGCAGCAAAAAAAAAAAAACCTGCAGCCCAAAAGCATTTTCCCATAGACCACTATTATAAAGGAAATGCCTGTAAAATTGGTGACACCTCAAACTCCAAACAAGGTCACTTATGACCCTTTCTATAATGAATTTTGATCAATGGGGGATTTACATTTGTAAAACTTTCCTCAAGCTGAGAAGAGTGATCTAAAAATCCATGATGTCATCACAATGTAACGTCTACGAGCCAATAGGAAACTCGTGGGTGGAGCCAGCGGGAAAAACACTACTATACATATTCAGCTGCATAATACCCTGGAAGAAAGCCCAGAGGCTAGAAACTTTTTTTGGCTTTTGTGCCAAGCAAGCAATTCCATTGGGCTGTATAGGCGCCATCTTGGGGTCCAATATCTAGCTAATGTTATATATCTATGGTTTACAACAGACAGTCTGGGTGGAAATTTTATCATTCATTAATTTATCATTCATCAAATAAGCTTGGCTAACCTGGGATTTTGTTTAATTAATGTCCTGTTTTGAGTGCAATGCTTGCTAATCCTAACCCAATAAAGACAAATAATAAACATTATAGTGACCATTCTAGACATTAGTGCTTCCCAGTTATACTATATATTAAAAAAAACTACTGCAGCAGAGAGCAATGTATATTTAAAAGAAAAAATCCTGCCCTTCTGCTTTCCTTCTCCATAAGTTATCCTTAAGTTAGTAATTTCACGAATGATCCTTTAGACCAAAGCCCGTTAGTGACAAAAAATCATAACGATGTCCTAATTATTCAAATTAGAAATTTCATCACCATCTTAAGAAAAAGGATGGCTTTTTAATGGAGAGTATGGTGCTTCATCTTCAACACAGACTGACCACATAGAGGGAGGACACTGAGTTTAGACAAGATATTAGAGAGGCTAATAAATGTAATATGAATGCGGTGGGGGTGTGCGTGTGTATGATTGGTTGTCCTGTTTTATGTGTGTTAATGAGCATCTGAGTATGTATTTGTGTTGTGTCTGCAAGAATCAAAAGCCTTTCTAAATCCAAACTACATTTCCTTTAATCCCAGTAAGCAATTTGTGGGTTCTTGGAAGTTATTTGTTCTGCAGGGGAATAAAACAAAGCCAACAGCTTAACGGAGCGCAGACACAAGCAGCATTACAGCACCACGCAGCAATGCGTCACAGAAACATCAAGCTTTGTGTACCTGTGTGTGTGTGAGTGTGCCGTATGTGTGTGGTGTGTGTGGGTGTCAGCATGATCATGTGACATGTGAGTTACGTAGCTACGGTTGGCAACACCCTCTGGAGCACAGAAGAGCACGGCAGCCAGAGGAAAGTCTGACAGCTGACTGGTCATATAGAGTAATACACTGCTGGCACAGCTGAAGGAAAACTTTACACCTGCTTGGAAAATACTTAACGGAGGGATTAATAAAAAAAATAAAAACATGTAATTTGGTTAATGTAAAACAGTGTCAGCAGAGTCTGTGTGAGTAGGAACATTGCTGTTTGAAAACATATGGTTCAGTTAACCTTTTTTTTTTTTTTTTTTTTTTTCTCTCAGGTGTCATGTCCGGATTTATGTTAATCTCAGGGTTAAAATTAAAGCTATTATGAGATTAAAGTTGCAGTTGCAGGAAAAAGGTTTATATACGCTGAAAAGCCTGACCAGTGTTTTCCACACATGCATTCAATGTCCTGCTGGGTGAAAAGTAGCCAGCTGGGCACCGCAGGGGTGGGGTGTGGGGGGTGACTAATCTAAATGTGTCACATAAAAACACTTTAAAGTGATGTCAGACTGTTTCTGTTACCCAAGTAAAGAGTGGAAAAATAGCTTATGATTGATGGGGTCTATCTGGCCAAAATGTTGCATTTATACTTACGGGAGCCAGTCAACAGTGTGTGGATTATTCTTCTTTGGTGTTTATCTCTCTGTTTGTTAGAAGCTCCATTTTAAAACCAGAGTGCAAATAAAAGCCAGGATCAATAAAATGATTTCACTGACATATAAAATTACATTCTCTTTTTATGTATCACTCAGGACTTATGTACATGTTGAGATACTTGTTTTCCAGGAATTTGACTGGTCAGTGGTCGGGGTGTTGACAGACTGTGATCCTTTTCTCTGAAGGTAACCTGCTCCAGAGTAGGTTAGCTGTTCGGCTTAAATTGACATGGTGCTTTGTTCCAATCAGCTTTGTAGCACTGAAAACCTGGGGTAAACCCTGAAGTTACCTTGCTAACCCTAAATCCTGCTTCCTAATACAGGCCTCGGGAACTGAATTAAACGCAGAGGTCTTCTCCTCCAAATGGACTGAATAATCGAAACAGGTAAAAACACTAAATAAAGCAATTTCTCATTAAATATCTGTGTTTCTCTGATGCTTTTGGTGGGCAGACATCAGGAAGAGCTGCTACCTGAACTTCTGCTAAGGTTCAGTTTGATTCTTAATTACGATTCCTTCAGTGCTCATTGCTCATTAGGTTTGTACCAGGAACCAAATTATCCACAGAGGTCTCCTCCTCTTCAAAACAAATGGACCAGGGGATTAAAACCATAAAGATAAGGGATAAAGCAGTTTCATGTTAAAATCAATGTCTCTCTCAGACGCTCTTCAGTGGGCCAGGGGGGTGGGGAAGGAGTGAATGCATGCCAAGTTGCCGCTAACTCAGCTTGTTTAACTACCAGATGTCCAATGACTATCTTTCACCAGGTTAATGTTCAAAAGTGAAGGTGACATGACTTGAAACAGCATGAAAGTAGCTGGCGGAAAATGTTTCAATGACAGGGATCCGGCTAATAACCAACACTTATGGAAAACCCTGCCTGACTCCAAAACATGATCTGAATATAGTACCAGTTAATTTGACCATGTGCAAATCGCTGGCAATATTCTTTACAAGTGCAGGAACATCACTGCATGTAAATCTTAGGAAGGTGGTTAAGTTTAGGGCAACAAAACTTTTCTTAAGGTTAGGTAGAGATTAGTGCAACTAAACATCACATTTTTAAGAACGTTTACAAAATCAAGTATACATCTCTTCTCTTTCCCAAGGTGATATCTGCAAAAATCTAATTGCCATGAATAACATAACTCACCAAACATGTATGAAACCCAAGCAAACAGACATGGCCAATTAATACTGTGACTTGCGCCATTAATCAGCAGAAGAGGAGAAATGAGTAGCGAGGGAGAGGAGGTCAAATAGAAGCAAACAAACTTACAGTAAAAAAAAATACGAGTGCGCTGGAACGTAGACACCACTGCAGGATCGCATAATTAAGGACTTAATGGACTCACTAATGACTGTACCATTGTCCGCTTTTCTTTTTAAGGGAGCTTGAGCAGCACATTACGAGAAAGGGAAAGTGTTTTTGATATCTGCTGTAATAAATCCATTATGTCACATCACAGTCACAGAGGGCTTTACAGCTGCAGTGCAATTCAATAAGTAGGTCCTTTATTCAATAGATAGGTACAATGTGGTTTGCTAAGACAAATTCACCTTGTGCTTCTTTACAAATACGTTTTCGGAGCATCTGACCCTGCCTTTATATTCATGTGATGCTTTAAACTGTCATTATGTCATGTTTACATTTCTTACACCTCGTGTCCACATAGCTCTCTGTATGTATGCAAGTCAACCAAACTCCATTCATTCCAATGACAACCTCCATGATCCCATGGAGTGTGTGCGGCCTTCCGCAACGGGAGGGGCTGTTGAAGACTTGTGGAAGGAGCTGCTGATGACACCACACGTGCGAGCAACTGGCGGTGGATAAACAGGAGACAGCTGATCGCAGGAATTAGCGAGCAGCTAGTAGCAAGAGGGAAACGTAAACCTGACAGACACTGTAAAGATGAGCAACTGGGGAGACAAGGAATTATTCGCCCTCCTTGCCCTCGCAAACGAAGAGGCCATTAACCGTCAGATGACAGGAACGGTGAAGAACGGACCGACTTACGAGAGAATCGCCAAAGGACTGACCAGCCGCGACTTCCCTCCCATGTCACTGTTTACGTCACACGCTGAGCTACACGTTTTGTTACTTGCTCACGCCCCCCATTGCCCCGAGAAAGGCGCATTCTGTATGAACAAAAGTAGGCAGGCGGCATTTTGCTGCACTCCCCGATTTTGTTTTTATACTGCCAATGCTGAAGACTGACTGGGCTTTCCTGCAAATTTGCACAATTCCTATCTAAAAAGGGCTATATAGAGTGCATGGATAGTGGATTATGCGTCTTTTAACAAATTATTTTGTAAATGGCTGCACACCTAACAGGCCAGCCTCCTCACTTATTGTTGCCATACATTATTGCTGCTCAAAATTAAAATATTCTTGCATTTCTGCAACTGCTTTTTTTGTTTGTTTTGTTTTTATGTTCATAAAGAGATGCATTTCCTGACGTTGACACTAGGGGCGTAGTCAATATGCTATACGGACATATGGACACAAAAAACTGTGTGGAAACGATGCGCTATGGTTGCAGGCTTTGGCGCATGAACTACGAATCACTTTACATTGCTGCTATTGTAAAGATTAGTTTTTAGAATTGCCACCAATTTGCCAAAAGCAGTACATTCACAAGGTACTGTGTTTGAAATTCAAACCTTAAATGACAAATAATTGTTGAACATCAGCTTTGTGATAAAGAAAATGTGTATTTGACCCTTTTTTGTATAAAAAAAATGTGGTCAGTAGCCACAATTGGAGGAAACAAAGCTTTTATCATGCAATGGTATCATTAACATCAATACAGACATATTTTTGCATAGTGCTGCATGAATTATCCACTTTCTACAAAACCAGAAATAATCTAAAAACCTGTGGTGTGCTTTAGAAATTAGTCAGCAGTGATGCAAAGTATACCAAATGTGTAATAACACAGTGTGAAATCAAGATCAAGGTCTTTTGATATGCTAAACGTGACATTTAACAGACTCTATCTGTGTTATTTTTCTCACCAAATCATAAAACTTTTGTTTGCAGGAAGTGAAGAGAGTACATTATCTGGAATCATCACTGCGAAGCAACATGTAGTGCATATTTGCATAAATAGCTGGAAACACTACGGCAGCACTCAGATGATATGCCTATTATTCTCTGTGTTATACTTGATTAGCAAAGCCAGCAGAGTGAAGCAGCTCTATCAAACCTTTAACACTGCACAGCAACTCAAGATTGTTCAAATGCAACAGACAGCTAGATATTTTTGAAATGACAGAAAACTTGGTGTGTAATCAAATTCAGCGGCCTGACATGAAACAAACCAACTGCACTAATTGACCTCACAGAGCTACAGCTCCTGTCACTCCAACAATTCACATGGGGAACTGATAAACATAAACAGTTAGGGAACATATGCTTCGCTTAAGTATATACTCCACTATATCTACAGTATGACGCCCTTGTCCTTGTACCATATGTGTAAGTACAGTATCTGCTCTGAACGCACTGACATACTGAATGTTCTGAGAGCGACTGAATGAAACTCGAGATTATAAAACCAAACACCACAAAACAAAATAACCGCCGTCACGTCTCTAATCTCATGTACAAATCCGCTCCTTGAATTCTCTCTAGCGAACATACCTATAGCACTAGCTGTCCTGTTAAGCATGCTCTTCATGTGACATGTGTCAGCGCTGGAAATATAATCCCTAATGCACTGTGGTGCTCAATTTACATAACCTGAGAGATCCCATGGCCAGGTCTATAGGAGATAGAGGCACACAGAAATTGTGTGTGGGCATGAGTGTCACTAAATACATTCTGTGCTGTCAGATCTACTTACCATAACGTGGCTCTGAATACTGCTACATGTTTGACAGATGCACTTTTTATGACTCTGAATTTTTAACCAGACTAACGGAACTTAGATAGCTGCATAGCTAAGAAGAAGAAGTGCAAAAGAAGAGGAACGTATTGGCCAATATGCAATAAATTAGATAAATCATATGCTGTTTATAGAGATTAGCCGAAATGTGGATCTGTCTCAAATTGCTAATCGAGCTGTAAACACTTAGCAGCGCATTGAAGAGTAAGTCTTGGCTAAGCCTTGGATATCCACTAGCAACACCAGATCTCCTGGCCATTGCCCCCAGAGACGATAGCTGATGGATTACAACACTTGAACTGCAACTATGGTAGATTTGGCGATGTTAATAAGGGTTTTGCCGAGAACTTATATCCACACACACACACCTCGGATCCATGATATCGTTCTATACCCATTTTTGACAGGCATGGCCGGCCTGACTTGGCTTGGGCCATCAGCCCAGCACAGCAGGAATTTGCATTTCTGTTACAGCAGGGCTAGCTTCTTAAAGATGTGTCTTAAACTGATGATGGCTTGTCTTAAGCTAAAGTTCCCTGTTATTTTTGTTGCATATGTTTTTCCACAGCAGGACAATTAAAAGTTTACCTGTTGGAGGTGAGCCGTTTGCAGAGGTGCAGTAAGAGCCTGTCGTCTGCAGCTCTTCATCAACATCTCACTGTGGCTGTTTCTGCTTTTACTCTTCCTCCCTGCCGTATTATTAGACTTGCCTTTATTGGAGAAAAGCCGCTAACAAAGTTCTGCTAATTCAGAAAAAAACTTTTAATTTCCTATAAATTATGCAACATAAAAGTCCCCCGTTAATTTGTTATGTATAAGCTTTAATTGTAAAGCAGCAAAATAATGAACATAAAACAGTAAAATAAAGCAAATATCTCAAGTAAAAACAGGATGCAGGAGAGAAACTGAACTCCAAACCACAGAGATTTCTCAGAGACTTTTAAAAATGCCTTTCTCTCTGGTCTCCTGCAGACAGAGGTGAGTGGCGTCTCGCAACACACATGCCTGTTTGGGGGAGAGAAGAGGGGTTGTTGGGGGTCAGCTGCGGTCGGCGAGACCTCACCTCTACCCGCTTGAGGGCTGGCTGGCAATGGAAACAAAAATCGGCACGGCATGACTTTACTCGGAACGGCCAAGAGTGACAATGGAAAAAGGGCATATAACACGCTAGCTGACAGGATAAAGCTTTATCCAATTAGAGAGGTTAGCTGCCCCAAATCGCATTTGGTTAGAATCGTCAAGAATATTTCAACAGATAGTGAAAAGAGGCTATTTTTGTTATAGAATAACTCATATTTTTTTCCAATGACACATTTTCACAAATAGCAGAGCAAATCACTTACGGACGCAGAATTAAAACTTTTATGTCACTGTGTACCTTTGACTATTCAAAATCATGCTTTCTAACATTTTCTGCTATAAACGGGGTCTCCTACATCCTTAGTCAATTATGTTTGATCATGTTATGTCGGCTCATTCAGTGTTTTCCACCTTGTCTGCAGTTCATAACAAGGTCATTAAATGCCAGTAATTAAATTACAGCAATCTAATAAGGTAAAACCAGACTTGAATTCCCATGTCAGATGAGTCATACAGGCCAGAGATTAAAAAAAGACTTTGTGTCTGTCTCTGTCCACTACAAAAACACACGGACACTCACACACACACACACACACACACACACACACACACAGTAAATGTGCACATGCACTCATGCATAGTTGTGAACCTGCAGGCAGTGGTAAAGTTTGCAAAAGCAATTTTGAAAGCATTTCACTGCTTCACATCCCTGCAAATTGGCTTCGTGAGTCACAGAGTGGAAAAGGGGTTCCTCCACCCCAAATTGCCACCAGGGTGCCCTTGAGCAAACCACTTAACCCCCAGCCGCTTCATTAATGCGGCTCAGTGGCCAACAATAAAAAATAAACTGCAGAAATACCAGGCAGCTACCCAAAGTCAAATATGTGTAATGACATGAATATTAAGTAAGGTGTTGCTGCAAACAGAATATTTATACTTGGTAAACCCCCTGAACTAATTGGGATTAAAAAGCAGTATCTAATACAAAATACGCACATTCTACAATTAGATCTAATTGCTATGCGACGCTTAAAACTTCTTAATGATCTAAGAATAGCGATCAACCAAGGAACACTGGTTTCACCATAAGACGTTATTTTTAGGGAATCCTTCCAGCACTGATTAGCCAGCACCTAACTGGATGCCAGCAGCAGGTGTTGTCAGTGTCTAATGCTTCTGATAAGCTAAAGATTTTAACATGGATTTCTTTTTTAACCTGACAGGGCCTGCATGAGCACAGCAAACTCAAATCTCTAAACAAAAACAACCAATCTATGATAATTGAGATGTGTGAAAAACTTGTGTCATGCTGTGGAAAGTAAAGGCGACTTGGAGAGCAATTCGAAAAGCACAATTAGAGTTGAAGACTTGGGAGTAAATAAGACGAAGTAACACAAAGCACAATGTAAACAAAGCACAGGCAGATAGAGGAAGGCGGGTCACTGTGGTAGCAGAGAGCACGCTCACTGATATGTGCATGTGCAGGTTGCAGCAGATGTGAAGTCATTTCCTCAGTTGATTGTAGATTAGATAAAATCAAATTAGACTCTACTTTGTGAAAGGGCTGTTTCAGTAGCAAGCACTGGGATAAATCAAAAGGGAAAATGGCAAACATTAATGATCGATAAAAGCTGAAATGAATAATTGTTTCTGGATTTAATTGATATAATGTTTAGATTGTTGCTTTGAGTGAGGAGGGATTGATGGTTGCACCCAATGCAGTGTGGTAGGGACATCTCCCTGAATCAGGGAAGTCAAATCCCCAAAACATCTTCAAAGAAAATGGAAGATACCTCTGGGAATACTGCAAAAGAGTGGGCTCCCCTCCTGGGTCTCTAGAGACAGAAGCCGCGGTTAACATTTATAAACATGTGCAATCTCAACAGCTGGAATCCTTGTTTGGTTTTGGTGGTGGTCTTCTTTTTCTGACCCAGGAAAATCCCTGTTGGTCATCCTTTTCACTTGTGGGAAGCACATCCCTGATGGTTTTGGAGCTTTGCTGTTAGCAATGCTTCTTTTTCTTGTAATTCCTTGATCCTCCTATAAAGGGACACATGTCCTCCAGTCTGAGAACTTCTTGGTGTTTCTTGACTTACCCAAGTGTGAGAGTGTTGTCTCATCTCGTTAGAACCTTTCTTTGCTGCATTGTTCTCTGTGGTCCTTCATTTCTACACGAAGTACATTGTTAATCTTGTTTTGTAAGAATGCCTGCTAGCTCCAATCGTGCACAGCCTTTGAGCATTTGGATTTTCTCCTGCTCCTGGCAAAGCTCATTCTTCATCTTAGAGGCCTCAACCAGGGATGTCAACAGTTAACTGTTAAGGGGTCAACCACTGTGAATGTTTCTGAGCGGCTACGCATGTTAGTCGATGGGTCAATTTTGCTACTCTTCACTTTACTGCACTGCGCACCAAACTGGTTTGGTGGGAGCTAGCTAGTGGTGTCCTTATTCCACGATTACCACTAGTGTCCTGATCCAACATGGTTGTTGTGGAAACATTGTGCCCTCTCCCCAGGTTGCCCTGCTGAGTATGCAGCTAGATTTCCCTTTAACACTGTTAACTATGTTAGCACGAATAGTGGTGCTTACATAGTTAACAATGCCAAAGGGGTGGCTACCATGTTTTTGTAGCAGTGCTGTCCTGAAACCAGCTGTAATTGGCAAGTTATGTGGCGGACTGGGTGTCTGTCAGCAAAGTCAACAAAATATATGATAAAAGGCAAGACCTTTACATCACAAGACATTCAAATTTCACCACCTCAAAATGGAAAGCACTTTGAAATGCCACACTTAAGCTCACTGAGTCCATGGAGTGCCGGACCAAAAAAGGAAGACCTCTTGTATTTCCTGTCATTTTTTTCCCTTAAAATCAACCAGTTAGTTAGCATTAAATAGGTGTCGGCTATTGAAAGCAAAATTAACTGAGACTGACATCCCTAGCCTCAACAAACAACTTTTGACTCTTCAATCAAACCCTTTCTCCTGTGCTGTTCTCTCCAAACAACAAGTTCTACCCGAACCTCAAATGTGTTGGTCAAATCAACGCAGCTCACAACCTGCCCTTTGCTAAAGTTGCCTATGACCTGCACCAGTGGCTCCTCTTCCTCCCCGGCCTTCAGTTTCATGCTGAATCCCTGGGCTGTCATGTTTTTTTCTTCCAGAAGACATTCGTTGTTAAAAGTCAGTGTTCTCCAGGTCGTTCGTCGTAACCTGGTTGTCAGAGGGTGCTCTGAAAGGGCCAACATTTTGGTGGAGGTCAGTAATCTGTTTCTGAGCAGCCTTTTTGTCTCTGTGGATGGAATTATTGTTGTGTGAGGGCTTCTTTGTGGGAAAAGCATTTCAGTGTTTCTGCTGAGCTTCTCGAGGTGCTGAAGAAGGGAGTTGTTGGCCTGGCAGAGGGACTCTAAATACTCAAAGGTGATAGTCTGCTCTTGGCAACTCATATTCACTGCCAGGGAAAGGGCCTTTTTCTGTCATTAATAAATCTATTGTATGTTTCTTTTCTAGCCTCTACACAAGGAAGGATTACTGTATTTTATGATAAAGACACTTGATGTCCCACTTCATCTGACAAATATTCTACAGCATTCTTCTCACTTTCCTGTCTGATAAAAGCCTCTGCTTCCCTTGCTCGCTCGCAAGATTAAAATGAGCCTTTTCATATTGTACATTACAAGCCTCCTAAAATCATATTAAACCCATAACACACAATAAAAGAAACATCATGGGTAAATTGGATTTTTTTTGTGCTGATTTGAATGCTCCTCAGGGAAACTACACATGTCAAGTCAAGTGTCTCAGGTCATAAAATCCAGCTGAGATTGAGGACACTGTCACTCACATATAGTCACATACATGCGTCCACATATATGCGTCTCTATTGACCAGAGAAACCACAAATCTGATCGCAATTCAACTCGGTTACATGCAGTCTAGGGTCGGCCCAACTCCCAGCCAGAAGACAAATGCCATCTGCACTTTAGCAGTGTAGTTACAGCAATAACAGATTAGTTAGCATTAACTTGATTACAATTATCCATAAACAAACCAAAACACATGCATGAATCATTTGAATTGTAGCTTTAAAATCCAGGCCGCAGCCTCAGTCACACCTATCAGACTTCATCACTGCAGGAAGTGAAGTTCTACCACAATAAAGTACATGGTCAGTTGATGACCTTTCCCTTGCATGCCATCAACAACAGGATAAAATAACCTTATAAAACCAGATGTTTTATCATTTCTATTCAGGTTTGAATGTGCAGAAAGCTTATAAAGCTACTTAGCACAAACAGTTTGAGCACTCTGAAATATTAATAAAGCTACACCTGGCGACTTAGCATATGTTGGCTCCGAATACAAGCTGCTTGACAAACATGGTGTTATCAATTAACTCCAAACACTATCATCATGTTTATTAATTTGGTCAATCTGTGATACTATCAAAGGTCAGAGTGAGGCAAAGAATCTAGAAAAAAGGGTGGTAACAAGGTCGATGGCACATTTCTAAGCACACTTTTGGAATTGGGCTGATCTGAAATGGATGTAATTATGAGAAAGCTTTTAAAGTGCACCTTTATTTGGATATCCATGGTTGGAAATGTACACAATGAATGCATTTGCTGTGTACAGTATGTGCAAAATAGCAATAATAGCAACCACGGCAGAAGAAGGACTCTGGGGAGGGTCCAGCTGGGGAAATTTGGTTATAATGGAGCATCACAATTGACTTTGACTGTCCTTTCATGGGTGAATTAAGCATGTGCGTTATCTCATGTAGGAGACAAATAAAGACACAGAAGCCCTGAGAGGTGCAAATGTGAAGGTTATTGATAAATACAGTAGGGGTAGTCAGGCTGACGTAACTTATACTTTATTTACTGTAAAGGTAATTACATCCCTGAAGCCAAAAAAAATGGCAGAGGTGACTTATGAATTGCCACACACTCAGGTCAGTGAGCTAACTCAATGAAACAGGAGAGGTAGAGAAAACAGCGCTTTCAATTAGATTATCTGTTTGACTCTAAGCCAGAACATAATAACAGATAGTGCATAATGCTCTGAGTCTATCAGAGGTTATTACAGCAGTAATCCAGACATAGTGATAGCCAACTATGTCCTGCCTCCGTACTATTTTGATGATGAGATCAGGTGTACCAACAGAAACACTGTGTCCTATCCTCTTAAGCTGTATTGGCTTGATAAGTTCATAGAGATAATTCTGGTTCATTAAAACACAAAGCAGAAGAGACAATGAGATATAAAAAGAGAAGAGGTGGGGAGGGGCATGATAACACGGCTGTCTCTGTCCTCGTCCTTGTCACACACACACACACACACACACACACACATGAACACACAACCACACAAATGGATCAATAAAAGCTGAAAAGTGGTGCAGTGTGGTGAGAGAGGTCATCACTCGTCTGTCCTTCAACCCCTGGACAAACAAGGACAACAGAGTGCACTTTATTTGGCAATGGGCCATATCACACAACACAGGAAGGACCTTGCAACCGAAGCTTTTTTTTCCCACTGAACCATTATTCAGTCCAGTTAGAGTGTCTCACATATAGTACGGGCATTTCAGCATTTCAATACCCATAAAGGTCCCCGGTAAAATATGAATTACACCAAATTTATACCGAGCTTTCCTTCAGAATTCACTGAAAAACCCACATAGAGATACTTCTCCAGTTAAGAGTTTGTTATTCATGTGTCCTTGGGTATTATGCATGCAGCTCAACATTCATCACTGTATCCTACATGCAGGAACGCGCAATCCTATTATGAGCTCTCCACACAATAGTCGGCTCCATAGAGAATAGGGAAATGTAACTGAGGTAAAACACACAGTTTTTGTCAATACCATTTCAATCTTTTCTTTACTACAAATTAATACGTAAATAATTAATAGAGTAGTTAAATAATTTAAATGGGTTGTAAAAATAAAGCATTAATACATTTCCCCTCCCATTTATCATTACACTGCTTTTTATATTGAACAACTTTTCCCTTTATTTTAAAACATAACGCATGCAAAATCATTCATCTTTTCATTTCCCATTTTCCCTAAAACAACACATTTCTCTTCACTTAATGAAACAGTTGTGTCTAAAATGCAGGAACAGTAATAGCTCCTGAAGTCCAGTTTTCAGTCCATCATTCTTTGTCTAACAATTCTGTTGCTTTGTTAGAGCAAAAGGGTGATGCAAATACACCCTGAAATACAGACTTTTAACACTTAACATTTATTTTGAAGATGCGTCTTTCATTTCTGGGTACAGATTGTTAATGATAAAAAAAAAAACATCAGCTTCCATTAAGATTGAAGACATAAAAACAAACTGTTAGCACTCATAAATATGTTTAAAGTAGCACATTTGACTTAAGTGTCACTACTTTAAGTAAAGTTATTAGTGTGGACAGGATGTGAGAGTGTACTCCTAACTTTTCAGGTGACTTTATTCTCATCCACATCTGTCAATCAGGAATTGGTGGAGGAAGTACTCAGATCTTTAATTTAAATAAAAGTAGCAATAACACTGTAGAAATATTTAATGTACCCTCCAATAATGTTTCGTGTGATATCCTGCAAAAATGTGCACACAACGCTTCATTAGATATCCTACGAATTAACACCCCATAAATGATGTTGCATGCCTGATGTAAAGTTACGCACTTAACAAAAAGAAACAGAGGTTAGGTTTAGGCAAGTTAAGGTACTGTTGTTGGGTTTAGGGAAAGAAATATGGTGACAATGTACCTTAAAATTACTCACAGTACCCTCAAAGTTTACCTGGGAAAGTCCTGTGCTTTGTCATCCATCTACCACCCTAACCTTCAACTTCATGCGATTATTTCCCTCTTTATTTTTTACTCCTAACAGTGCATTGGTCACGTGATGCAGCCCTCTCAGACACGTGTGTGCGAAACAAATTGCTAGCTCATGATTATGTTGGACATGTATGCATTTTGGTGTGTTACTTTTTAGAGGAAAACATACAAACCAGCACGAGAACAGCTCTGTATTCAATATTTAACTTAAGTAAAAGTACAAAAGTATTAGCATCAAAATATATTGAAAGTATTGAAAGTAAAAGTACTCATTATACAGAATGGCCCATTTCGGAATCATATTGCATCACTGGATTCTTCATTATTGATGCATTAATGTGTACATCACTTTCATGTTGCAGCTGGTAAAGGTGGAGCTAAAATTAATTACTTTACTAGCTTGTGGCGGTCCCCTGGTGATCAATAAAGCCTTTTTATAAAAATAACTTTTTGTCAAAGTTTCTCACACTGTCACTATAATCTAAAATAAGTATGTAGGACAGATATTCCCATAGCGCCTCCTTGTAGTGTTTGTAATGGCATTTGCTAGAATCTACTGGGTCTGAACGATGACAACCAATCAAAGCCAAGGAGTCTTTAATGCAGCCGTCGATAATCATGTCAATAACTAGTCATGAACAGAGGTCAAACTGTCAAGCTAGGCAGCGCTGATCAAATATCAATTCAGTTACTGTTACTGCATTACCTATTTCTCGCCTCAAATGTTTTCAGTGACATATTTTAGTGTACTGTTTGGCTGTGAGATGAGAATGATTGTTTTGGCTGGTGGATGGTATAAGGCTCAACTTTTCCAACATGACAGCCAGGGCACCAACTTTCTCATTTTACAGCTAAGATGTACACTAAAATATCTTTCTAGAAACATCTGAGGCAAGAAATAGCCACTACAGTAAGAGAATTTTGATTTATATTTGATCAGCGCTGCCTAGTTTGACACTTTGACTGCAGTTCTTAAGCATTGACTGACATGACTGACAGCTGTGTTAGAGACTCCTCGACTCGGATTGGTTGTTTTTACTCACATGCAGTAAGGTCATTAGAAGCGCTAAGGTAAGAGTAGAGCAGGCAGCAAATATGTTTTTCCCCCCAGTAACAGTTTCAGCATATAAGAAAAAAAGGTTTTTTGTTACAAATGTTATCAACTACAGCTTTAATCGATTTGTTAATTATATTTTTGCATTATTAACCTGCATCTGTAAAGTAACTAGTAACTATGGGTATCAAACTGATGCTGTGCAGTAAAAATGACAATAATTGCCCCTGAAATGTGGTAAAGTATAGAAATACCAAACTAAGGTAAGTTTAGTATTTGAGCAAATGTAATTATTTTCCACCACTGCAATCAGGCGTGCATTAGAGTGTGCACTGTTTATATTTTCTTTATTTTCTTCCATTCAATAATCACACAGGGAGATATTCATCACAATATTGTGCTCTTTTGTTCTGTGTTTTAATTGTGTGTTCATGTTTATTGTTTACTGTGCTGTTTACTGTGCACTAATTTCCCCTGTGGAGACTTTCTAAGAAAACAGAGTGCGATGTAACAACAATACATGTTGTGGTTTCAGTCAAGTACTTTTTCTTGCTCTTGTACTGCTGGGGCTTATAAATAGGAAGGTAAAGAGAGGTGTAAGTTCAGCCCTGTTCTCTGGCAGTGTCTAACATGTCTCTGGGTGATACAGGAAATCACTGACTGAGCTAAATAAACTAGCAGGCAGACAAAATGCTGCAAATGCTGCTTTTAAAAGCCTGCAACAACACTTTAGAAGATATTAAAGTAACTTTACGCAAAATGTAATGGCAGGATTAACAGGCATTGAACACTAGTGCAAAAAAAAAATCAAAGGCAAGCTACAAATGAAGACTTGTAGCAGCTCTAAAGCTAGTCTATGAGTTCATTTTGATGATAAGGAATTGGTAAAATATATAAGAATAGAGGAATGTTGCCTCCTTCAGTGGGTGTTGATCAGTATTATCACTTGGAGCTATGGACAGTGTTTTGCTCTGTTGGTTCATGTGGATTTTACTAAGGATAATCATTAGCATTTTGTTTTTACAACTGATAAATTGGCAAGCCAGTGAATAAAAGTCAAGACCGTTTCAGATTGCCACAATGCTGTTACCTTAAAAATGCCAGTGCCAGTTCTCTCGTTGTATCTTGGTCACACAGAGCTGGTTTAAGATCCTTTGCCATATTCCATTACCAAATGTTTACAAGTGGAGAAAAAAGTAATTCCCCCAAAGCCAAACTATCCCTTCAAGGCATCTAGAAAACCAAATGTCTCCATCAAACACAACGCTTGGCAAAATTAGCATTTCTTTTATGACTCAATCAAGCTTCATTATGTGTAAACAGAAGTGGAGATGAGAGGATTGTTCAGCTCACTGGCCACTTAGTTACTTCAGATCGTCAGAGTGGGTCTCAGTTAGACAAAACCAGTTTGATGAGAGGCACTGCTAATGAAGCGTGTACTATTGTAGATCCCCCTTTCTTTCAATACACACTCATGCACACAGACAGTTTACAACCAAACCAGATTTAGCTTAGTTCTCTTGAATAAGATAGAAAGTCTAACATTAACTTAACATTAAATGCTTAAAAACATCTGCGAGAACCCAGAGAAGGCTGCACATGTAGAGCTCAACGAAATAATAATAGTACATTTTCTAGTAAATGTATTGCACATTGGTCCCATGGTGTGTGTGTGTGTGTGTGTGTGTGTCCATTTACTAAAGGGGGTACAAATGAAAAAAAATACACAATGGCCCATTCTGCAGCAAAGTGGTATTTGTCACAGTACAATACTTTTTATAGGCTCAATCTGGCTGAGAAACTCCCTATGATACCACTACCATCCCACCACTTGGGACTACTTGGCAGGATGTAAGATTAATTGGTTGAGTTTTGTGTTGTTAAAAAGGACCTATTATGCTAAGTTTAGGGTTCAAACTTGTATATTGGGTTTCTACTAGAACATGTTTACATGCTTTAATGGCAAAAAAACACTTTATTTCTTTATTTTACTGTGCTGAAACACCTGTATTTACCCTCTGTCTGAAATGCTCTGGTTTTGTGCCTGTCTCTTTTAGCACCTCTCCTGAAAAGCCCAGTCTGCTCTAAGTGGTCAGTGACTCTGCGTCTTCCACATCTAGGCATCTCTGCAAAGTCATTTCAGCCATGGAATGACTATACCGTAGTGAAGTGGCACTTTTTACGAGGAAAAAATAACCAATAAAATCTTAGACAACCAGAAATGTTCCAGCAGGAATATAATCCAAAACCAGAGAGAAATTAACAGCTTAAGCAACCAAGATCACATTTTCCTGACGTTAGCATTTAGCTAAATGCAGCGGTGTTGGCTACATAATGTTAACACACACACAGGAAGGTGCCTTGAGCTGACGATTATATAAAGAAATCTGTCACAGGATGATGTCAGCTTGTCTTAAATAGATAGAAAAAAACTTTGGAGACACATTATATTAAACGGTCTGAAGCCTGTAGATTTTTCTCAGAAGAAATACTTTTATTTACATTTAACCCATTATTTAAAACTGTCTTACATTGTGAAATTATACTAATTAAGGAAAATCATAACAATCTTTATGAGTTTTAAACCCATTTACAAACTTTTAAAACTGAAGAAGTTATTACTGTTGGCAAATACCTTAATAGACACTTGAAGATGTCCTAATCTCTGCTGACAATTGCATTATAGTGTGTTATAAACATTTTTAAGTGTTTCTATATACTGTTTATAATTGCTAAAGAGTGGAAGTATAAGTGTTTGCAAGTGTCCACTTGAATTAAAACCATCAAAAGCTCTTGATGCAACATTGTGACCCATACAGAAACTGTTAACACTGTGCCTACAGGTCGTTCAGATTTTAAATGGTTTGTTTTTTTTAGTAAAAGATGATGCAAAAATCGCAAAGCAATCATTTTCTATTTAAAACAATCATCTTTTCCCAGCTTTGTTATAATTTGTATAATGTTTCATTATTATTCATAAAAAAGTAACAGCCTCCAGCGTAGAAAGAGCTAATCACTGCAGTATAATCTTGTGATGCAGCATTCTGTAAATCTCCCTCTTTCTTTATTCAATAATTCAAGACAGTCTGAAACTTGGCAGGAGAGCTAAAACCTACTGCGTTAACATGTGTGTCTGTCATACCATATGTGTCAGGACATGATTGAGGAAGTGTACAATATGTCTGAGGCTTACAGTGGGGTGTGAAGTCCCCATGAATTTCACTGTGTAACAGTGAACTACTGTGCTGGATGTTTATTTTCTGGAGAGGATGTTTAGCCCAGCATGTCCAGAGGAGCGTTAAAAAAAACCTGTGACAGAAAACAGAGACCGAACTGCGTCACTGCTATGAATCTCAGCATTCCTCCTAAATTAACATGAAAGAAAACACCAGCAGGTTTATGCACATGCTCAGGCATTCACACAAAGCATTTCATGCATTATCGCACACACAGAAAAACCAGGCATGACGAGTATTTGCAAACATGTCATACTCTCTTACACACGCACAAACAGAAGCACACAACTGGAGTGTTTATCATTCTCTCCATATTTGACAAAAGAGCTTTCTACCAAGTGACAAACATGTTTCACTTTACGATGCCAAATCCTTCACTGTCTACTGTTTGCATAACAGCTAAGCAGCAACAAGCTGCAAAGCACCACATCACTAATCAAGCCATTATCTGCTTGGCTTCCATCCAACATTGGCTGAATAGTCCTTTTTTTTTTGTTTTTTTCTGTTTTTTTAAAGCAGCCAAAATGACACTATGAGAGTGGTGAGCGTGAAATAAAGTGACGGGCTGGACAGCCAGAGAGCTGGTGAGCTGCAGATTCAGGTGATAATTCTCACTCATCATCACTACCTTCAACACTGCTTTTACATTACAAGTATTGGTAATGGCTGTTTTAAAGATAAACATGTGCACCCCACACTTCCTCAGCCCTGCAGTTTAGGGACAAAACGCATATGGCCATACTGGATTGCACTGATTTTGGAGCCTGTTAGACACCAAGTAAATAACTCCTCAAAATCAGGTCCTGTCCAGAAACCATGCTTGCAACCATTCTTTATATATAGCTAACTTGTAACAGCAACTATGTAAAGCCACCTGATTACCACTTTTTACTGACATAATGAGGGAATGTTACTATTGATGTATCTGTCAAGCTGCAAAACGTTCACGATTCTGGTGAAATATTCAGTCAATATTGCATTTGTTTTTTCAACCAAAATATTTGATCTTGCAATACAATATCCCCTTATAGTGACTTCAGCTTTTTTAAGCCTTTTAACTGTTACCAGCAGCTCTATGGCTTGGTTTCCCTAGCTACAATTTTTGCCCTAAGAGGCTAAAATTTGGCAAGGTGTAAAACAACCATATAAGACACTTTAAAACACTCAAATCCATGGAATTCATTACCAAATAAAACAAGGAAACAAGACAACAAAAAGGCAGCAGGACCAGGGGCCTGTATCACGAAGTGAGATCAACCTTTCCTGGGTTACCCAGACCTATCCTGGTTTGACTAACCCTAACAATGGCAATCAGGATAATCGGTATCACGACGCTGGATATCAACTCGGTAACTCAACCCAGGGTTGCTTTATCAAGAGCCGTGAACGCGCACGCAGCGGACCAATCACAATCATGAGAGAAGCGCAGCGTCACTGAGCGTCACTGAGCGTCCTCACAGAGCGCCGTATGTGAGG
>NC_065526.1:21925477-22052276 GCF_006386435.1 Epinephelus moara
ATGACTGGGCTGCATTTCTGTCAGCGGAGTCATTTTTTTCCGAACAGCTGATTGGCCAGTGGGTGGTGCTTTTTATAGGATCAGATTCAACCCTGAACTTACCCTGCTCCGGAGCAGGATAGCCGTTCAGAGTAAGTTACCATGGTGATCTACCCCGATAAGAACTGAACCGGCTTCGTGAGACCGAAAACCCAGGGTTAACCCTGAAGTTACCTCGCTAAGACATTAACCCTGCTTTGTGATACAGGCCCCAGCAGTCCCAACGCCAGAGGCTTCTCTCCTCTGCTGCTGGCACAGGAGCTCAGAACAGACAAACACGGTTTGTGTTTTCGCAGCTATTGTGAATTTGCACTTTNAAACCCAGGGTTAACCCTGAAGTTACCTTGCTAAGACATTAACCCTGCTTTGTGATACAGGCCCCAGCAGTCCCAACACCAGAGGCTTCTCTCCTCTGCTGCTGGCACAGGAGCTCAGAACAGACAAACACGGTTTGTGTTTTCACAGGAGCTCAGAACAGACAAACACGGTTTGTGTTTTCGCAGCTATTGTGAATTTGCACTTTCTCATGGTTAAATGTAGGCACCAAAAGCACAGAAGAAAGTCTGGAGTGAATTATTAACATTAAAATTAAACAATGTTCTTCCCTAACCATAACCAATCTGCTTCTGTTGCATCAACATGACCACAGTCGAGAATCGACCTGAGTAACCTTCCTACAGCTCCAATGCAGTACATAAACATTCACTCAGAAAACATCGGCTCTATACACAATCAAGGTTATCGCCACAACATCAGTTTAATCCAACTTTTTCCAAGTTCTGGTCGTGCAAGATCATTCAGAGCTCATTCTCTGGGTACTTAGAGTCTCCTACAGCCTACTTTTACAGCTCTGGAAGACTCAGTATACATAAATATTGCAGAGATCCATCTCATGCATTCTTTCTGGCATTATCCATCTCCTGCTTGAGAAAAAAAAAAAAAAGTCCATTTTCCAGGCATGGTCTCTCACATCACATATGACAGAGGCTGTGGGCCTCAGTGGGTATTTGAATACACTGTATGGTCTGTGACTCCCACCAGGACCAAAATGACTGGGTTAGCTGGAGATGAATGAGGTGAGATGATAGATAGCTGAATGGAAAGAAAAGCAGATGCAGCACTCACCCTCTCACACACACACACACACACACACACACACACACACACACACACACATACAGATGGCTGCTGGGCATCACACATGAGTACACACTTTCAGCATACAAAACACTATGGGATGCACACTGCCTATTTTTTGCATTCTCACACAGTGTGACCAAATGTCTCTCTGTGAAATATACAAACGGACACTAAGGAATAGTTACACATCTCTGCTCTGTCTCTCAGTCCACCTGGGGTAATACCCCTCGGACAAACAGTCAGCAGGGACCAGGGTAGAGGTGGGATGGAGCGGCAGGAGGATTGGAGGAAGGGTGGATATAAACAACCAGATTAAGGAGACAATCTGCACCATAAATCTGCAATATTATCTGCTGCAGGCGGCAGGAAGGGGAAGCCTTGTGAGCTGGGCTGGCACCAAGAAAGCCTGTGACGTTTCTGCTCTCATCTCCGCTGTAGCCTCAACTTAGGATAAAAGCCTATCATTTAGGTCTTTGTGATCAATCTTCAGAATGGCAATACACTTAGCTCAATAATGTCCTTTTAAAGTAGGCAAAGAGGAAAGAAAATAATCAGCGTAGAAGCCCTTTGCTGCAGAACGAATCTGCATTACTTGTTCATATACTCCTCTGATGTCACTTTAAGATAAGCAAAGGAAAAAAATCAATTTCAAAGTGATTTGCCCTCGTTGTGTGCAGCTATTGAGAGGTATTGTTTGGCCTGAATGGGAAATGCATCACACAAGCAGCTGTTTGTCCATATATGCACATGGTATCCATGAACTGCCTGCATACGTGCAAGTATCGTACGTCAGAGAATGTGTATCCTGTGTTTTTTAGTTTGTGCATGTGTGCCAATGCACAAACTAAAAGAGTGTCTGTCAGCACCTGTGCGTTTTAGAAAACTGTGAATCATGCTAACTGAGTCGGTTACCTCCGAAAAGAAAGGAGCACCTGATGTGGAGCGGAGGGGAAGGAAAAGGGAAAAGATCGGTTGAGAAGAATGTAATTAGCCCAAGCTTGGAGATTCATCTGAGCTGGGCAATTACCCCTCTAATCATCAGGTAGTAGGAGAGAGGAGGAGATGGGGTGAAGGGAGGAAGAAAGAAGGGAAAAGAGATTGAGGAGAGAAAAGAAACAGCAAGAGAGGCATAATCATAGTGGATCTGCGCCGTAAACCACAGCGAGAAAATTAAACACAAAATTAAATTCCCTCCACACACACACAAAAGACAAGTTTCAAGACAAAGTTATTTTAGAATAATTAAACATCCAAAAACAATAAATTTACGGCTGGATTCTACACAAATGTAAACTTAAATGGGAGGAGACACCTAAAAACCCGCCACAACTCATCATCACCACGACTAAAAAACAATTAAAGAAGAAACAGTGAGCCATTAATGCCTGAAATTGAGGTCTTGCTCTGTCTCAGCTGGACCTCACAGACTAAAGCCTAGTTGCAGGTTTCTTTCTTAAAAACAGGGTTTTACCTCCTTTGTTCTCAAAAAAGTCAACACAAGCACTATTATATAAAACATCTGCACCCAAATGAAAACACAAAAACATAACTGAAGTGCTGTCAAGAGTGTACCAAACCAACAGGTGACAATAAAATTCAATCACACAAAAAAGAAGAAGATGTTGGCTAATCAGAAGTTAAAACAAAGCTATTACCTGAAGGTTACCTGGCTGTAGTGGTGCATCATGGGCATTCTGACACCTCTGTTCCTCAATAAGGAGGAAAATAACTACATTTATATGTGAACATGTAAAAAGTCCTGTTAGTGAAGTTTGGGCCAGCACTATTTTGGCCATATCTGCCAATGCACGAAATGTTGCCTCATTTGTGACATTTCCTTTTCTACATGTCAACACTGAAACCAGTGTTTCTGAAAACCTTCACCCTGGAGAGTGTTTTACAAACAGTCTGTTTTCAGTGACCTACAGCACAGTGGCATTTGAACGACAGGCCAAAACTCAGAGAAAATCTAAGTACATGTTGACTAAGCTTGAAATGAGTGAGGAAACACCTGTTCTATGTCATCAGTCTGGCTAGTTTACTCCTCAGATGTACAAGACATTAAATAGGCACTATGAAGCCCCGTTTCCACCAAATGCTTTCGGTATGATACCTTTGGAACCAAAAGTGCCCTTCAGACATGGTACCTAGACCCTAGCATTTCCAGCACAAACAATATCCGTAAATATGGGCGGGGTTGTTGTCACTCACTGCTCTGTCCAGCACTCACTGTATATCCTCATTACCGACAAAGATGGAAGTCTGCACCTTGTTTAATTTGTGAAGTAAAAATTCCAATGCAAACTCCCTACCATATTTCACCAAACACAGAGCTCATGTGATAGAATTATTCCTGTGCAAACCAGCATCTTGATGATTTGGGGTTGTATTTATTTAATTTTTTGGAAGCTTTTTGTTTACCCCTGCCTTCTTTCTGCCTCTTTCCCAGTCAAGAATTACGGAGGCTGTGTTGGCAGCTATAAATGAAAGTTTTGACAGCACTGTCATAACAATAACAAAGTTAGACTTTAATATTGGAGCTTCCACCCTGCATTTAACACCCGACTTCCCACAACAGAACACAGATGCACTGATTTGATGAAGGCTACCATATTGGTATTGGTGTCAGTACTGACCTCATTACACTGACCATTGCTGTTGTCTTGGAAGTGCATATTATGCAGAGCCTTGACGTCATATCAGTGTGAATAAGGCCAGTAAATTTGAGTAAAATACAGACTTTGCTTCGTGTGAATGCCCCCCCCCAATTAAACATTGAGCGACTATTTTTTAAAGCAGTGTGCATCATCTTATTTTTGACTTAATTATCTGATCACAACATCATCTTTGCTGCCTCTGTAATTTCTGGTCCTTATCGCTCAAGAGACAATTGTCTGTTTTATGAGTTTTGATTGTATTCCTTCCTTAGCCAGCAAATCCAAAAGCGAAACCAATAACAGTATTGCGTTGTTGGCCCCAAATGAATCACCTCCAATAAATAGCTCAAAAGCTGTGGTGACAAATGGCCCCGAACCACGGAGCAAGGAGACAGAGGGGCTCGGGTAATGGCATCTAATGGGCTGTTCTTGAAAGGCAGCCAATGCCTGGAAGATTTGCTCCCTGATTACTGACATTAACCAAAGAGTTCAATTTTCCCCCCGTGACTCTCAGCCTGACGGTATCTGTCCTCCTCTCCATTGCTCTTGCTCTTTTTTCCCCCCTCTGTCAATGTGGTGATTTTCTTCATTCAATGTTTCCTCTGTTGGTATTTTTAGGCAAATGTTATGCTGCACTACATGGAACAAGAGCTACCTAATATATACACACATGTGAATGTGTTTCCTTTTTAAGTAATTTTACTCTAGGGCACTTTAAGGAAAGATCTGCAAATTCCCTTTTTACCTTATTAAGATTTTGGTGACCTTATAAATGGTCACTTTTGTTTTTTCCAGAGGCACAGCCAGGGTCATTACTCCAAGTATTACTCCACCCATCCATTTCAAAACCAAAAAGGGAAAAACATATCTTTAAAATTTCGCATTTGGATTTTTCATATTTTATTCATTCAGTGACCTGTTGACTTTTATTTTCTGCAAAAATTGCTTCCCAAAATAAAAGCTGGCACTGAGATGTTTATCTTTTTTCATTTGTTTTTCAAGTTTGAGTGTCTGTGGGTGGCACTTTCCTCTGAGAAATCTGCCTCCTACTTGATAGTTAGATCACAAAATGTCGGTTTTTATTAAAGAAAGTGATGGAGAGCGCAAGAACATCAATTCCTTATATATAAGAAAAATAACAAATTTGAAATTGAAAATGTTTTTTTAGGAATCTATTGCAAATCTATAGCCTACTGCACATACAACCAAGACATGTAGGGCTGTAAACTTGAGACTAACCTGAGATTTGACTTGGATTCAGACTTCTTAAAGCAACAATTGACTTACACACACACACAAGTGCATTGAAGGAAGTAAGTCTCAAGTTCTTAAAAACACTACACTACTTTACGACTTGGACTTATCTCAGCTGACCCAAGACTCGAACTGGTCTAAACAAGACTCAAAAACAGCTCTGCAATAAACACCACAGGCTTAAGCACAGAGAAATCCACCTACAAAAAGAGACACTGGCCCTGAAGCTCAGTACTTTTGTCCTGCACAAACAAATATTTACAAAGACTGATGGGCAAATTCACAAAATGATTGCATGGCTCTCAGCGCTAAACCTGCCTGACCAAGACAAAAACAAACTGTGTTATTCTCAAAGCTCCCGCTCCCGCTCTGAAATATCTTTCGAGAATCAGACCTTGAGATGAGGCAGATAGCGGTTGCAAGGGATGCGAAATTTATGGTGCTGACAGCGAACTGTATTCGCCTTGAGTGCCTGAAGACTGGAGCAAAGTTGGGAGATGCCTGTGCAGCCTGAGTCATTACTGCCACTGAACAACATGTACTGTAGGCCTGCAAAGCTTCCAAGGCTGCAATCTGAACAAACACGGCAGCCCTGGGAGAGAGAGAGAGAGAGAGGAGACACAAAAACTCTCACATAAACACACAGACACACACTCTCAACAGAGTTGGCAACTGGGTGGACTAACATAAGGCCATTTAAGGCTGGAGGCTTGCCTGGATCAGATGGTAAAACACTTAAAGCCTTTATAAGCTGGGCTACAAGGAGTGACCACTGTAGCATATTTACAGGCTTAAGTAAAAGCCTGTTCATTCAGTGCAGCAGTCAGGCGCCTGTCAGAGAATACAAAGAGAGACACAAACAGTTCACTTGTTGCTTTGTTGTTGAACAATCACTGTGAGTGGCGATGCATTAGTGATCAATACCCTTTTTTGTAAACATAAAGAGAAGGCCCTGCTTTTGTTTCTTGGCACATGGATTGAATCAAATTGCTCCCTGTCACATTAAGAGGCACAAGATTAGGCAGAGATTTATCAAAGAAGCAAAAACTTTTGAATCGACCGTTCACCAAATCCATCCCCTGAACAATGATTGTCCAATCACAACTTAAGAACCGTGACTAGCAACAGCAGGTTTGTCAAGCTTCGATTTCCCCACATGCTGAAGTGGTGTGCATGGAGCTAGAGCGGATTTGATGGGTGATGCCTTTTTTTCAGCCTTTGAAAACAAATGTATAAGCAATAAATTAAACAATCGGCGTTTCTCAATCTGCGTTCTTGCCTGTACTTGTGTTCTTGCGGACTTGTGAAACGTCATCAGTCGCAGCCCAAGTACTGTTCCAATTCAAAGTCCACATCCAGCCAAGTACAGTCCAAATGCCCGGATGTGAACCTGCTCTGCCCATTCCATCGCGGATGCATCGGGAGGTGACTTGTGTGGACTTTTGACAGCCAGGTATTCCAGAATGCATTTCTCACAGACCAGCAGCAATGGCAGCCATCCTTGGGGGTTTTATACTCCTGAGTCGAACTTGCCAAGTCCGAACTCCCAAGTGCGCAAGTCCGAACTTGGCGTACTTGGTATTGAGAAACGCCTAATGTGTTTGTCTGCTCTAACGTAAGACGCAAATGTTAGCAGGTCTGGTTAACTAGATTACTACCTAACCTAACCCAGCGTTACCTCCAAGGCCAAGAGTTAGAATCGATGGAAATGGATTTGAGGCAGGTTTAAGTCCAGCAACTCCTGCCAAACTGATAATGGAGATAACCAAGCGTTACATTTTCCAAACACACTCTCAGTTAGTCCTCATCCTGGAAGACTTTTCTCTTGTATCAGAAAAGCTGAAATATACTCGTTAAAACTAAGAACAACAAAGCACTAATCTAACCTCCGTCCTGTTTGTATGCAAATTAAGCATCCATATTTTTCCTTATCTTACTGGTGTATTATTTCCTTATCATACTCATAATACAGCTAACTAGCAATGCTGTTTTTTTGGTTTGTTCGTGTTTTGATTTCCATGTCTTGTACAGGAAGCGTCAACTAATGAGGATGCTCACTATTTGCTGGGGCAGCTTTAGCCTTTATCTTTTTGCTCAATATCATGTGTAGCTATAAAGTGCAAAGACTACTTAAAGCTAGGAGTGGTAGTTTTATTCCAGCATTATCAGGCAAAAAAAATCAATAATAATCTTCGATCATATTGTAATGTGGACTGACAAAAAAAGGCTTCTGCACCTCTTCAGGCTTCAGAAAATGTAGCCCGTGACAGGAGACTTTAACCAACAACTGGGGTGTAAATCACAAATTTCATCGAGACACAATATTACATCGTTATACATAATATCATATAAAATAATACAGTATTTGAGGATATCACAGATTGACACAATACAATTTACATTTGATTCAGTTCAGTAACCTGTGAATTAATATGAGATCATATCAGTAAATACCCTTGTTGTCTTTTTCTTGGCCGCCTCCTAATGTCTGCCTGGCGCAAGGCCACTAACACTTTTTGAATGATGAGGAAGGAGGTGTGCTTGTGCAGAAATGGTGACAGGGACATGCCATGGGAACATAAAAAATAAAGCCCTATCCTGAAGACAACAATATGTACCAGTGCTTTCACTTTACATCTTTAACATTGGATCGTTGATTGTGGAATCAATTAATCGATCAAGATCGATGTGTTATTACGCCACTATCAATCACAGGTCATTTCAAAGAGAGGGCGTTCCTATTGACTGTTCTACAAATGCAAATATGTGTGCATGTCCCTTCAGATTCAGTGTTGTCCTGCAGAGGAGGTTAATATTCTAGCGTTGGCAACAATTGCCAACACTGCAGGAGAGTCTGACAATAAACAAAATGAAACATGTCAGTAGGGTTTCAACAGCATAACATTTTCATGGTTTTCAATATCCTACATTAGCAAATGTACACGGTGTGATTGCTGCCAACTTTTATGTCACGGTAAACCTTGAAACCGGTATATCCCTGCAATCCTATGTGTCAGTGTTGGCAAAGCAGTTCAGAGATGGAGAAAAAATTGTGCCAAAAATGTTGCCTTTTTTTGATCCGAGATAAAGGCTCACAGCTGCAGCTTCCAGTTCAAGTTTTTGTAGCTAACGTTAACTGGAGCCTTCAATGACAGTGTGTCCCCTGCCTCACTTCCCACCACTACAGACCACCTCACCTATAGCAGAGCGGGCAGCAACTGCATAATAAAATAAGGTTAAATAAAGCAATGTATATGAAACAGTGGGTTACTGTATGAAGTGTGTGCATATGCCCGTAGTAGTGTGGTGGGAGGGGCTTAGGACAGAGGGCAGAGCTGCAGGAGGAGGACGTATTTTCAAATTCTGATTTTGCCTTCTCCAGATTTCTGCCAATCCCGGCTTTAAGACATTTTTAAAAGAAGTCAGACAGTAAAATGTATATGTTCTGTGCAAAAATGTAAAGTTTGAGAGGCATAGCAACAGTAACTAAGAGGAGCGGGGCTTGGCAAACTGTAAACCACTGAACGAGCACAATAGTGACCATGTGATAACCAAAATAGTAACAGGCAAACTGTTTCCAAACCCACATAAAACACACAAAGGCCTAAACAGACCATTTTCCCTTTCTTTGCAGCCTTTCCTCCATCTCTCTTAACTCCCTTTCCACACAAATACTCCTCTCTGCCATCCCTCCATCCCTCCCTCTGTGAAGAGGGCTATCTCTCCCTCCATCTGCATGTGTGAGGGGTTGTACTGGTGTGTCAGTAATGACAATGTCCCAGTGTTCCTCTCTGCCAATTAGCCTGGCCGTAATTACACAGACACATATGGAGCTGTCAATCAGCCGGCTCCTCCACACAGGAACTCACCCACCCATCAGAGACGGAGGGAGAGAGAACGAAAGTTTCCAACAGCTAGCTCTATACCAAACAACCACACACTGTGCCAATAAGTAGCATGAGGAGAGTTTGGTTCAATTACTCCAACTGTGCAGCAATCCCACAGTTCACAGGAAAATGCCATGAAACAGCATTAGTGCGGCGCTGCAGCAACCTCTTTTTGTTTTGAGCTTCATCTGTGGAGCTGCTGCAATTTCCTATTCATGGAGTTAATATAAGGAGAGGTGATCTATTGTGTGTAGAAATACACTGCCCTTGGCGTTAGTAAGCCAAGTTGCTGTTATTGTATTGTATTGTATTAAGATAAAATATTGAAGGAAAACTGAGGGCACACTGTGTTGTTAGGCACATTTACCATCCATGTCACCCTTACAGGAAAGGATGTGCTATACTGTTCTTAAAAAAATCCCAAGACAAAAACAAAAAACCCAACAATGTATTAATCCTACTATCAAATACTGCCTGTGTAGCAAAATACTCACATCTTATCCCTCCGTGTCATAGAGCTCCATTGCCGCCCAAAAGCTATTAAAAAGGCATCAATGTGCTGCACTGTTGTGACATGTGACATGTTCTGTCATTATGATGAACACGGGCACTGTTGTTTATTTTGAGACAATCTCACATACACTATCCTGGTGCTGTAAATACACACTAGAGCACCAAATGTGTGTCAATCCACGTCTAAAATTAGTCTCCAACAAATGCACTATTTACCGTAAAACTTTAGAAAAAAGTAGTAGCATAGTAGTATTATTTGCTTAAATCACTGCAATCAACAGGCCTATATTTGAGACAGGACTTTAATTCTTTTCATACAAAACTATGGCTCTGCAAAAATCGGGAAATACAATCAAATTATTTATTTAAACCAGCATGGATATTACTTGTTTAATAATTAGGCTTCAGATAATATATCAATTAGCACTTGAGGATTGTGAGCCCAGCATACCAACACAACACCACTTTATCCTGTTAAAACAATACTCATAACTTGGATTAATTTTTATGCAAAACCTGTTTGATTCTTTTGATCTGAGGACCCTTATGGAGTAAAGGAATATGAATAACTGACAGGGTAGTCGAGGGATGGACACCAGGGGCGATTGCTCTGAGACAACAAGGGAGGCTGAACTTCCCCTAAAATTTCATAGAAGAAAAGGTCAAATATGCACTATTGAATTTACATTAAAATAAGAATTTACATTGCATTAAACGTGCGCTAGGATGCGTTTAACATCATGGCAATGATGTTCAAACGTCAGCTGTTTATCACCAGTTTTCAACGCAACCTCCCTGTCATACATTCTCGTGTCAGCACAGTGGACGTGGAGCCTCCAAGCATTCCTATGAGACAGCGCTGAGCAGGTTTATTTAATGCAGCAAAGCGAGACAGTCATTGGATAAATGCGACAAAATCGTCACTTCCAGGGAGGCTCAGTTTCCCTGGGACTTAATGGAGCGGTAGGCGGGAGAGGACGCTTGGTGTATGCATGATGATTGGAGGAAAACCCCTTTGTGATTGACAGCACTTCGCATTTCGAGCTCAGTCCTACGCGGATATTTGCGAGTGGAGTCTTCTGACAGAGTACCGTCTGGAGTTGCTTATTTCCTTATTTTCACCGTTTGTACAGTACAGTTCAGGTGTTTAAACCCATCTGAAAATCTTTGAGGTGTGTTTCGCTATCTTTCAATGGCATGAGTGTGGTTGAAAAACGGTTTCAATTAAATGTTCCTTTTATAAGTTACTGCCTCGCTACAGTATGACAAATTTTATGATGTAAACTTAAAGTGAGCTTCCCCTGTTTGAAAGATCAGCAGCTGCCACTGATGGACACACAATTTGAAGTAGCCAAAAACTCGGTTTATACATCCGAAGAACTTCTATGCTTGGCAACTAGACCAGGCTTCTAATTGAGACAGACAATTATTTGTCAAATTGTGTAGCCACACCGGGCTAGTAAAAGAGACTGGGCGTTTAATTGAAGTTTTAGCGTACTCCTGTTTGAGTAATATTTGCTAAAAACTGCAGCAACAAGTAGTTTCAGGACATTTTTTATAATAATGACATATTTGTGACCAGTATTGACCAGTCATCTTCCAAATGCTCAAATGCATTGTCGTTTTCGGTCTTTTCTCAGTCTGTTCTATGTTGAATATATATTACAGCATGTTGTATTTACTAAGAAGACACTGGGCTTAGCTCTGTTTTTGTTATAGGCTTACCAAAAATGTATGAAAGCTCTGTATTTTTAATTTGATAAATTTATATTTGGTATCCTTTCTTTGCATCTGAATGTAGTAAAAGTGGTGACACTGGGATTCAAGAGCATTTTAAAGAAAGGAGATTAGGTCAAATGCATAATTTTTCTCTCTTATCAAAACTAAGCCTTGAGACAGAGAGAGATTGGGCGAGATAAGATAAAAAAAAAAAAAAAAAGTCAAGGTTTTTTAGTACTTGGCTTTCCAGTAGGAATGAATATAATCTCAAAGCTGAGAGGGTTAACCTCATAAGCACCTGGCTTATTTGTTTTCAAGATCAGACCATGCAAAAAATACTGGAATAAAAAATATCTTTGTCATTTTCCTAGATGGAAGGGAGATGATTAAACATTTCACAGTTTTACAAGGTCTCCTGGTTCGTCTAAAGCCATAATATATGTCAGAGAAAAAATAACCACGGGGGAAGATGAAATGAATAATGAGGGACACTGATAGCACGCATCAGATCAATACAGAAACATCTTTAACAAATGATACTTAAATCTGCATCACACACTCATCCAGTGGCATTAATGAATCCCTGCTTTTGTGCTTGTAAATAAATGTACCCAAGTCTCAGTTAACAGACGGCCTGATTTCCCCTGAGCCTCTCCAACAGAACTAAACAAATGAGAGTTTCAAAATAAAGACGATACCGTGCATGCCACTCGAGTTATTCGTCAAGCTTTCAAGTCCTGCGAGTTGTCTATGACTCTCAAACAACTGCGTCCCCATCATTTCTATCCATTAGGGTGCCAGTTATCTGGTAATGACGATGAGCTGACACTTGAATCAACGCAAGAGAGAAAGTGTGAGTGAAAGAAAGATTATTTATGAATGCATACAAGTGTGACAAAGTGTGTTTGAATTTTTCAGCGGAGATCTGTGGCCCTCAGCAATGACAGTATAATGGGGATAATGATAATAATCATAACAATAACAATCACAATTTTTATTCAATTTATGCTTTCATAACAAAGTTACATAGTGCTTTGCAAGATAACCAACAACGAATAATGAATGAGGACAGACAAAAACAAGTAGGAGTAGGTCCAGGATGAGGTCCAGGGATGTGGGAGGAGCAGAGGGAGGAAATCCAGAAAATCCAGAAAAAGAGTAGGAGGAGGAGGGAATGGGAAGTCTAGGAGGGAGGGATGAGGAGGAGGAGAAGGAGGAGGTCCAGAGTCCTGGCAACAAGTCTTACCTCTGGGATGTCTTCTTGTACTTGCGCCTGACAGAGAAAACAAACATGAGTACAGTGAGGCATCGATTGAAATGTTAGTCTTGTGATCTTTGTTGGACTTGTTTTTCTACGTAACATGGACAGACAGCGAGAAAAGACACTGGGCCCCATGCAAAAACCATTCATACCAACAGATTCACTCAAATTGCTAGAACATATAAATGACACTACTGGTTGTACGCATCACGTGCAGATAGTCTGCTTTGCTTCACAAGAAAGGAAAACACTTGTTTGACTTAAAGGTGCAGTCTACAATGCTGGAGAAAAATTGATGATATTTGAGCTCAGCACCCAAACAAATACACTCAGCTCTGGTAATTCCTCCAATGTTATTTACGTTTCATGACGGAGCTCTGTTCCTCCTGGGTGGTGACTTGGAAGAGGGAGAGTAGCTGGCATAGTGTTGTGTAGCTCGGTGTGAGCCACTTTCTTTGTTTCCCATTTACAGAGCCAGGGCCGTGTATGCAAACCAGATTTTATTTTTCAGGGAACACAGAATGGGCAGCTAGCAGGCTGGAGGAGATATTTGCTTGCCTGATATCAGACAGCATTGTCAACTTGTTACACTCCATTGCCATGTTCAGTCTGACATTACGTCCACTCTAACTGCTTTCTGTGAGTGAGGGGGATTTGATTTTCCCTAACCAGTCTCGACAGAACAACGTATCCACCCGCATCTAACACTATTTTAAGTCCACACTGATGTGAAGCCGCATCAAAACATACCTGTTTTGCCAGGGTTCTAAGACTGGAGTGGAGCACAGTAAAACAAACATACACGTCAGTCGATATTGAGAAGACATATCGATTTAGAAAAGTCTCGATAGCAGCATCTATCTTGTCTATTGCACTGCCATTGTTACTCCTCATTGGGCTCTGTGCTCCACAACACCAATCACAACAGCCTGACAATGGCATTAGACCCGTCTATAGCAGATGAATTTGTCAGCTTGGTAGAGTGAGCAGATTCCAAGGTCTTGACCCAGGAAAGTTAGGGTGCTTTCACGCCTGCCCTGTTTGGTTTGGTTCAATCGAATTCAAGTTTGTTTGCCCCCTGAGTTTGGTTCGTTTGGGCAGGTGTGAACACAACAATCGCACTTGGGTACACACCAAAACAACCGGACCGAGGTGGTTTCAGTTCAGTTGCAAACAAACTCTGGTGCAGTTCGTCTGTGGTGAGAACGTGTTCCGACCTCGATCCAAACCGACTGCAGTCACATGACACATTGTTTGGGTTAAACATGAGCATGTTACAGTCCTGGAGGATTATTAATGTGCACCTCCTCCTGTACTGCCTTAATATGCACATTCAGCACATCCAATGCATCAGAACATTGTTTTCTAGTTGGAGCCGCGCCTCGTTTTCAAACTGTATGGTTTGACTAAAATGAACAATGACAGCAATATAGTCCACGATGACCAGCGCTAAAATCAACCTGCGTAGTTGTCCCTCCATTGTGACATTAGAAAGTGTCACATTTATCTTGCAAGTGTACTACTCTTCCCACATGGAAATTCTTTGTAACAAAATTAGTCCGTGATTCGGACCAAAACGAGCCAAGTCTAGGTCTGAAAGCACCCATATTCACTGAATTTCACAAGTGTACTGGATCAGAATCACAGACTGCACCTTTAAGAATCACAATGCTAGAATTAAAAAATATAAAACTGAAATAAACAAAAATGAATTATATAACTAAAATGAATTCAATGTGAAATACTATATTCTGTTCACCATATCACCATCGTGGCCTAATAATTAACTGAGTGGTTTAGGAAGTTTTTCATAATTCCAGCATTTTGTTAAACCTATTTATTTATCACAAAGCAACTTTGCGGTTCAGTAGTTTTAGAAAAATCTCTGTGCCCAACAGCTGCCTCGGGTTTTTTCAGTATTATGCACTATTGCACCAGATCGTATAACATCACCTGCTGTATAATATTTTCTTGTTCTGTCACATCCCTGTGACCACCTCCCATCTAAACAAATTAGCTTTTTAGAGACATTTTGACCATCTAATTTCATGTCCTGCCATTCAATCTTTATTTCTGTCACAGTTAGGCAATGACACTTTCTTGGCAGCTTGTTATTCTCTGGGTTGTTTTGGGTCCAATTACATGACTACTGAGACTGCTTAAATTTGTTATTTTTTCGTCTGCTGATTTTCAACAGCGGGACTTAAAGCTCTGAGGCGTGAAATTGTTCTTTTTACTTTTTGTTAACAATTTTCTGAATAACTTGAACTTGCCCACAAACGGAGTGGAACAGGTGGCCTTTTTAGGCATTGATTATGCAAATGACCAAATCTCATGGACACACTCCTACTCAAGCACAGGTGGCCTTCAGTGAGTGGAAACAAGCAATAAGTTTTGTGAATTGGACTTGGAACAACGGTATGAGCAAACTTCACCGAAAAACAGTGAGGTTAAAGATAACGATACGAAAATGCTCTTGCATGAGCGCCAATGTGCTTCTGACAACAACAGACATTATCCCGAAAAATAAAAATCAGGAACGTAATAAAGGAAAATGCTATTGTACTAAGTCGGTAGATTTACAGCAATAACATGTAAGTAAGTAAAGTTCCTTTGATTGCACTGGTTGTTTCATTTTCCTTTGTTTTTGGGATAACATCAGTCCCAGCAGTTACATTGTGTTGCTGTGTTCACATTGCAAATTCAAAAAGAATGCAAATGCTTACAATCACTTATGCAGATCAGGAGTTTAAGAGAGGCATAATGATATGCAAAAATAAAACACAGACAGACACACACACACACCACCCCTTGACATCCTACTTACTTTACTACACAAACACACGCACACACACACTGTGAACCTACACAGTCACGTTAAAACACACCTACTTTCACTTACCCTAACATTTGGCCTAAAACACACCCACACCTCTGTAAAGTGATAAGAGCGTGGCTCTAAAAGCTGAATTTTCAAACACACACACACACACACACACACACACACACACACTTAAGGCACTCATAATAGCGAAGTGGAGGGGAGGATGGACCCCCCGCTATTCCACAACAGACATGGATTTAAATTCCAGTCAGGCAGAATTCACAGCACTTAGCTTGATTTGTTTCTCAATCTTTTTCTGTATCAATCTCTCCCGAAGCTCAGTGCAAAACTGCAAGCTAAGGAAGTTATTCCCTGTAAAGAAACGTTAAGAGCTCCCTTAAGACTGTGGGGTAAAAAGGATTAAATCAATCACTAGGGGTCCATCACGCAATTAAAATAAAGAAGACATGAAGTGTCACAGTCAGATGGCTGTGTAAGAGCGTTTCTGGGGTTTCAAACAGAGTAAATGATGCAAAAATAAGACAAGGGTGTGGATATAAAAAGCTGATAAGATACAAATAAATAGGGATAAATAACAAAATGGGAACTGGAAGGTCAGGGAGAAACAGAGTCTGGACATTTCCTATTCTCCTCACTTCCTCTCCTGGCCTTTATCACCTCACTGAGCTTGCTTTACGTCTAAATGTGTGTATCAACAGCACAGAGCTTCTTCTAATTAGAAAGCTTTAATGCAATGTTCTGAGCATAATGAGGATGTGGGTTGAAGGGGGTCATGGAAATTCCAGGAATTACTGTAATCATAAAGGTCGCAGAGAAGCAAAATTGAACCCTGTTAAAGTACATGTTTATGGTGTTTCCAAACAGCTGGCTGGAGAGCCAACAGCAGCTTGTTGTGCTTGGATTATCTTATTATATTTTAGTCGGCACCTCACAAATCAGTGTCATAAAGCAGTCATCTGGCCACCTTGGTCCTCCTTGGACCAAATCTAAGTTCCCCTAAGGGAGCTCTCTGTGATGAACTGTTGATCAAGTGATTAAATAATTCATTGATTTCCATTAATCAGTGGGTGAGGGAAAGGTTGGGTGTGTCGCAGTGATCTAATTTATCAATGGAAATCCATTGCAATCCATTCACCGATGCAAAAACATGAGTGGGCCATTTGTCATAGGGTAGTAATAAAACACAACACGCTTCTCATGCCTTGATCAGTGCATGTCACCAGGCTTTAGACTGCGTCATTCAAGGTTGAGTAAAGGGAAAACTGTCCAAAGCAAATGCTCTCTCTCTCTCTGTCTATCCATGGATGATTGGTGTACTCTGTGGAGTACGCTGTGCCAGAGAGAGTGCTGTGATAGCCATCCAGCACACACACATACACACACACACACACACACACACACATACAAATCATACAGCTGCCAAACAAATCTCTGAGGATAAGCTGGCAGCACATACATTAAATGTCACCAAGCCGCCCAACACACATCAAATCTATATGAGCCTCACGAGCACATGCACGGTCAACCTTTCCCAATCACTCACACACACACACACACACACACACACACACACACTCATTCATAGCATACTGTCAGTCCCTCCCTATTTAACACACAACATACACTCTGAAGCGTCAACATCTGTGGGGGCTGCCTGTCAGTTGGAGCTCCCTCTCTTCTGACGGAGGCTCTTTGTGAGATTAAAGGCTAATGTGATCTCTGACACGCAACAGGAGCCCTCAGAGCACCCAGCAGACTGCAGCGTAGTCGTGATGAAAAAAAAAAAAAAGAGTCTGGGCCCCTGTTACATTCATCTGACTCACTATCCATCAAATATCCAAAAAGACAGATGGTTATGATAGGGGATTTATGACAGTGACCAAATGGAAGAGACAATGAAGTCATCCGAGGAAACTAGATGTGGCAGAGGATGATGGTGGGGGGACCCACATATCGGGCTTCTGACACCAGAGACGGAGAAACAATGACTAATCACGGAACAATGGAAACACCATGACAAGAAAATAACTAAAAATAAAATAGAGTGATGCAAGAGGAGAGGGGAGGAAGGCTGATAGATGAACAGCAGCCCCATCAAACACTTCATTCACTCAGTTGACGTCTGTGGTGCAGGAGGAAACTGCATTTCATTCAGACCTCCAGCACTAACATGAAAGATTTTTTTTTTTTTTTTTTGTTATGAACGCAACCCTCCTAGCAACACCGCCGTCTCCTCCCCCCTGCTGAGTAAGGAGGAGGAGAACTGGAAATGGAAAGGAGAAAATTCCCACTTCAACTTGCATGTAAGGTGTGTGGGGCTATTTTTTTTCCTCGGGGCTAAAGGTCACAGAGGTGTTGATTGGTTGGTGGATGTGAGAAAGTAATATTGTAGTAGTGGAGGTTTGAAAAAAACTTGGAGAAATGAGAAAAATGAGGCGGGAGGAGGCTTTTGTATTACGTGAAAAGAAACAGTATGGGTGCGTAAGAGGCAAAAGAATGGCAGAAATAAGGGAGAAGACAAAAAAAAAATAGATTAGAAAATGAATCCAGCTTCAATACCTCGACCAAAAACGCGCAAATTCAGTCATATATGCCTTGTTGCATCATATTACGACACAGACAACAGGTGTTAAAAGCATGCATCATAATTTTCTTGTCTCTTTAAAAAATTCTGGTGCCTGGGAGTAAATAAAAGTGCTTCAATTGACTAAATAAATCAAAGCAAGTAGCTCGGAGACGCTTGGGGGGTAATTGCAATCTCTTTCATTGCATGTTTTTAGGTTTCCATTCTACTCTGAACAATCAGTCTATCCTTGGATCTGTCTTTCTCTCACAATATTCACATGCTGTAAAAAAAAAAAATCAGTGCAAAGACAAGCTATATTATGATACCCAGTCTTTATACTGCATCCTTCATGTATGTTTTTGTAAGATTATGCTACTCAGCATACTTTATTACAGATAAATTTACATGTAGATAATAAAAGCCTGGTTCACTCACACAGAGGCACGTACATACACGCATTACTGCACGCACACTTGTTGAAAACAGGAAAAGTAGATATACTCACAGTCCGCGGAGCCTGAGCCAAATCTTTTCAATCTGCTCTGGCTGCAGGTACTTCAGGGCCGTGCTTTCAAACTCCTCAATCTCTTTGGTGGGAGACTCCATGTCAGAGTGTCAAAGAGTTCCGGATGTGCCAACGAGAGATCAAAAAAAAAAAAAAAAAGTTTAATCCCTCTTAAGTGTGAGCGGTGAGGAAGACGCAGCGCAGAGCAGAGAGAGGTTGCGATGTGGTGGAACCCAGGACCTGACCAAGGCTTCCTCTTTCTTCATTCACAATTGCACCCACAGCTGCGACAAACCAGCCGTCATCCTTCCTTATTCTCTCTTTTCTCCCTTGTTTATGAGAGAGTGTGTGTGTGTGTGTGTGTGTGACTGAAACTCAACAACACTCTAGCTCAAGCAGCTGTGACAGTCGTAAAACAGCCCAACTGTACCTCCTTCCTTTTCTCCCTCTCTTGCCTCTCTCCCTCTCTCTCTCTCTCTCATTCGTTCACTTCTCTCCTGTGTGAGCACAGGGGTCCTGGAGCCGTGCCATGCTCTCCCAGCAACAACGGGATGCAGACGGCAGGGCAGCGCAATCCGGGATTAACGCTCGCTGCCGGGCTCTCCACACAAGAGGGAGGGAGGAGAAACACCACCAGTCAAAGAGAGGGAGGAGTCTGGCTGATAATGAGAAACCATGTTCTATTTCATCCACTGGAAAAAACCAAAGGGAGTGAGGGAGGAGAACGAGAGGGGATGGAGAGGAACAAGAGGGAAGGACCTTTAGGAGAAGAAATGACGAAGGTGTGAGTGCCCTGGATTACTGTGAGAAATCAGCCCATCAGATTTGCCTTCTCTTTTTTACCCTCTGATTCATACACACTTTTACACACACGTGCTTATTCCATCAGGAATGTCATACAACAAATACAGACCTCATCAGCAGCGCAGATTAACGTCTAAAGTGATGAAAACATTTGCGGCAAATGCGACAGCTTTAGATCTGCAATGTATTCATCTGAAAATGTAGATAATACACTTGCTGTACAACATATTAAATGTCATGCCAGAGAGGATTAAAAAGCGTGCAGACAGTGCATTGACACTGATTTGACTGAGATTACTTTGATCCATTGAGCGCATTGAGGACTGTCCCATATTCAATCCCCCCAGATATAATATTATTCTCTCTGCCTCTTTTTCTTCCTCTCTCTAACATACACACAACACACTGCGGCATGTCCTCTACATTTTAATAGGCGAAAATGTCCTTTCTGCTTCATTTGGTCAGATAATGTGGCAGTTATGAGGCCAGTTTCAAATTTAAGACGGTTTTATTATACCTGCAGCCATATAAGCCATCACAGCGCGCCAGCTCCTGCATATAATATGTGTTATATTCCATCCAGTATGAAAGCTGCATTAGTTATGGCACAGCAGTGGGTGCTGTGCACTTTCTAGTCTGGACCACTTCTTCCATAATGTTCTATTTTATCATCTCTATTGTCTTATTATTAACCTTAAAGCACTTTAAATTGCAATAACCGCTATGAAAGGTGCTATATAAGTAAGTCAAATGTTTAATTACATGTTTCCACAGTTTAACTTCTATGCCAGGTCTTTGATATGGTGTATATGTGAAATATATTGTGTTCAAAACATCTATAACTTTTAAAGCTGCTGCCTTCTCTTCTTTTCCTCCTTCCTAGCTAGCTCCTTGCTCACTGAACATCCTGCGGCCCCAATCAGAGCGTGTTTTAGAAGCCTGGGGCGACTTTTTGTAATGGTTTTCAATGAGAGTGAAGCAATTTGTTTGCTGCTTCTGGATTGCTGAGCGTCTTTCAGCCTTTGTGCACCTTGCATGTTTTGCAAGAGCGCCCCGAATGCCTCAAGTTGAAAAACGTTGCTGTGTATTCCCATTGTTAAATCAGGGGAATTAATAGGAAAAACGTTTTTGGTGGTGATGACAACATGTAGTAGTGGTTTATGTGACGCTAACATTAGCTTGCTTTCAATGTCATCCTAGGCAAGCAGCAACACATACCTGACCTACCGTGTCAAACTGTCCACAAGTCATTGGAAAATAAGCCTTGAACCGACCATCATTCAGGCAAAGCTCCTACATCAGCCGGTGGTACTCCCTGTGATGGATCCACATGGATCGCTATTCACTTGTGACAAACATATTATTTGGTAACAGCCTCTCACACTCAGTAAGTGCCTTTCACCTGACCATTTTTTTTCTGCAGATTTTAAGATACAGATCTGTGAGTTTACGTCACAGCAAAATAGCAGTTAAGCTAAAGACAGGTGATTTTGTTATTGCCTAGCAACAATTAATAAAAAGACGGAGGAAGCTGTGAAAAGGACTGTCTGATCTGGGCAGGCCTCAACAAAAAAAGGCAGTGCGGCACGCCTTGTATTTTGCAACCTGCAAAATGTGCTCTGTCTGATTGGGGCCCCGGGCTGCTAAACGCGCTCTGTCTGATCGTGGCCTAAATCTTCTCCTTTCTGCAAGTCCAAAACTTGCAAGGATGACTCAGCCTACACCCCTCCTTTCTTCAAGCCCCCTACCATACTCTTAGGTCTTTCAATTACTTGATGCAGGATGCAGGGATAATGCTAGGGCGCCACCTCAAAGAGGCTCCTGCTTTCATCTGCTGAGATGGGTCCTCCGTGAGGAGGGAGGAGAGAGGTCTGCCTGAGTGCCATGAAGCCTGCTGATGTAGTCTTCAAAGGCACACTTATCTATGTCTCTTTCTCCTTCTATCTTTGGCTTTCGGTTTCTCTTTCTAGCTGCTTTTCTCCAATCCACTCTTCATCGCTGTGTTTTTCTCCCTATTTCATGCGGGCCCCCAGGAGATCGTGAGCCACAAGCAGAAGTTGACAGGTCAACTTGAGGGGAAACCAAACAGTAGCCTCTCCTTTCACTGCTCGTTGTTCACAGGTTTACACCCCAGGGACCTGATGTAGCATGTCATCTGTATGTGTAAATGTGACACAGAACAAGGTCGAGCCTGGTGAGAAAGTTTCTGTCAAAAGCACTGCAAAGACTCGGAAGGTCAATTTAAGCTGCATTGCACTTAGAATCGAGTGTTTACGCAGGAAAAATAAAAAAATATATACAGTAAGTTCTGACTGAAGAAGAAGTAGTTAGCTCATATGGTACAATCTGGGTGTGGGAAGAGGAGAAGAAATATGCACACCTCACTAAAAGCAGATTTTCCAATTACTACCACCTCCACACAAGAACGTCAGTATTGGATGACTCGGCATGACTGAGGTTTTTTGTTTGTTTGTTTTACGTCCAATGCCAAAACTTTTAAAATGCTCAGTTTCTACTATATCTGCAAAAGGCAACTACTGTGGGAAATAAATTCTGGTTAATGAATGGTTCAGGTACAAGCATGCTTCAGTTGTAACACCCTTCTTATAGCCTTACCAACAATAACTAACTTTACAAATGGACACTCAGGGTGAGGGAGTGTGGAAAGCTGGCACAATTCAATACATCTTTTGCAACAACAGGACTGCACTTGAAGAAAGACTGTCAAACGAAACCATGCACCGTTATCCCCGTATCCAACAGCTAGCCTTTTAACCCACCTTTAAGCGTGGTCGTTCAGACCATGAACACTTTTGCCATCGCATGACACGTACAAATTACTCAATTTGGAGGATACCCTGCATCTTTAGGGTTAGGCAACTAAAACATTTCATTAAGGCTGGGGAAAGGTAGTTGTTGATAGTAGAAAAGCCTATGTTAATTGCAAGGCTTTGACGGGATGCTTTATACAAGAGACGACCTACATACATGGGCACACCACTTAAGGAACTGGCACTGAATGTAGGTATTCAACATAAAATGTGATGTGTGGAATCATCCAATATGCATACTGTTCTGAATAACCTGCACAAGGCTTTCAACTAACACAAATGTAAATCCATCCTTGGCAATATAAGATGCTCCGAGCAACTGGCGTCGTATAAAGAGCAAGACAGTCTGCGTATGGAGGAGGTTGGGTTGGTGGACAGGTCCAAAAGACTTTCACCCAGGAGGATACTGTTCCTGTCCTGTATGAAACCAAAAGTCAGCGTTGACTAATTTAAACATAACCTTACATAAATGCATCCCATAGGTCTGTCGTGTCATGCATTTGTCAGGAGATGAGACAAGACGAGACAAGACGAGACAAGATAAGCCTTTGTTGTAGAGAAATTAATCTTGGGCATTCAAGAGAACATACACGTTCTCCATCTACAGACAATTATCCGTATGCATTGCACAGATTGTGCATCTGCTCATGCTCTTTGTGAAGGATCTGGTTTGGGTCACAGGTATTTTTAGGCCCTGCTTCCCCACTGTCTCCTCAAATATCTCCTTGAGAGAAGATGGGGAAGTGTACCAATTATTTTGCCAGTCCTCCTGATCAGGCTTTGGAGTTGTGCTTTGAGTTTAACTGACAGGTTATCGTTACGTCATATTACTTTATGTCTAACCATAACTCTCTCTCTCTCTCTCTCTCTCTCTCTCTCTCTCTCTCTCTCTCTCTCTNGTAAAGCCCTGTGAGGCAAATTGTGATTTGTGATATTGGGCTTTATAAATAAAATTGATTGACTTAATTGATTGATAACCCCGTAATAAACAAAAATATTTTTCTAAACCTAATCTTTGTCACCTTAACCTAACCACAACCGTTTCACAACGTTACAGTGTGTTTCACCCAGGAGATCGCTGTGCTTCTCGTTACAGTGTGTTTCACCCAGGAGATCGCTGTGCTTCTCATACAAACACAAAAGGATGCCTTGTACATTGGTATCAGACCAGAGGGGGCGTGACAAAGCGTTCATATTTGATGACCTGGGAATGAAAGCTGGTTGGCTGTAGACCTTCTGCTACCAAGCTGTTCCCATCCTTCATTGCTTTGGATGTGGATCTCTGTTACATTTTGACATCTTTCCTTCCAAGATGTTTGATTATCACAGAACAATAAGCTCTAATATTATTAAATGGTTAAGAAAAGAAAAAATTCTGGCGTCACACGTTTACTAGAAAAAAAAGGGTTCTCTGCTGCACAACATAGCAGGATAAAGAATGCATTCTTGTTGAGAGAAATGTGGCCCCGAGCGTTTGCTCCCAAGGAATCTCAGAGAATACTTTAATTAGATTGCCAACTGATGAATGAACGACCATGCAGAGTGTGGCAATGTGGCTTGTTTGGACCACTGTACGGTGGGAGGGACATTGCAACAATGTTGAGCAAGCTATGAAATACTGAGAATACATGGAGGTCTTTTGTTTGTTGCTCATTTCAAAATATGTCGTTGTTGCTGAGGAATCTGAGTAATCTGCGGTGTGAGGGACATATTTTAAAAGAAACAAGTCGACACGTTTGTGCTTGAGTCATGTGCTCTATTTTGAGTTACGATTCCTCTTATCAGATCTGATTTCTATTTTCTCCTAAAAAATAAAAAAAAACAGATAACTGGTTGCTCTGTGTTGTAGAGTGTAGATCCAAAAATGTATCGGGTGCTCTTGGAAAAAAGGAGGGAACTCCAAAATACTGCAAACAGGAAAAGAATCCAGGCACTCCAAACAAAAATGAGAATGAGGGAGGAAAGATTAGATTAAAAAGCCTTTAATATAATGGCCAACTCATTAAAAAGCCAACATGTTTCGACCACTGTTGGTCTTCATCAGGGCTGGAGAAACAGATGCACCAAGGTGTGGTTTCATCTATAAAGCAGCAGCAGCCAATAATAAACTGTCACATGACACAGTTAATGACATGACAGGTGAAGCCAATGAACCATGACAATAAATCACAGAGAATGAGAAAACAAGAAAAACACACAAAACATAACCAAAAGAAACATCAATCAAACTTAATAAAATACCCATGAACCATGTGAGGAAGGTTATCTCTACATAGGCCGCACCAAAAGACGCCTGAGAGATCGTCTAGCTGAGCATAAATATGCCATTAGAATTAAAAATCATGACTAACCCATCACCAGGCATTTTAGTGAATATCACAATGCCAATGACTCCTTACTGCGAATTGAGGGCATTGAGCACATTAAACCTATGGTTAGGGGTGGTGACAGAATACAGAGACTTAATCAAAGGGAAGCTTTTTGGATTCATCAATTGAATGCGTTAAAATATCCTGGTCTGAATGAAGATATAGACCTTACATGTTTCCTTTAATGTTTCTGTTATGTTTAATATGTTTATCATATCTTGAACATATGTTGAATACTGGTTCATGGGTATTTTATTAAGTTTGATTGATGTTTCTTTTGGTTATGTTTTGTGTGTTTTTCTTGTTTTCTCATTCTCTGTGATTTATTACCATGGTTCATTGGCTTCACCTGTCATGTCATGAACTGTGTCATGTGACAGTTTCTTATTGGCTGCTGCTGCTTTATAGATGAAACCACACCTTGGTGCATCTATTTTCTCCTGTTGTAATGTTTGTTTTGTACTCATCTTTTGTTTTCCTTTGTAAAGCACTTTGTACCCAAGGCTTTCAAAGGTGCTATACAAATGATTTTTTTTTACTTTCTTACTTACAAAGCATAAAAATTTCATCACATAGTGACATATTCAAACTGAGTTCAATGGATGAGAAGCAAATATAGCAGAATATGAATACCAGCTTTGCCTTGGGGGGCTACACAATGATAATATTCGTCTGAATGAGTTTATGTAGCAAATATTTCAATTTCAAGACAGATGAACTAACACAAGAGCCAAAACTGATTGTGCCTCTTCACATAATGATCATCAAAATATGTCCCTGATTAATTACTATCACAACAACTGCTCACAAAAAAAGACCTAATGAATCGAGTCTTGGGAGGATGAATTATTCGTATGACTATGACAGAGGGACTTACTGGAAATTACGCTCAGCTGAGGTATTCTTGTCACTGTGCTCAGGCTCCCTCAAAGCTCACACATCGAAATCAAGACATTAACAGACCCGGCCATTTGGAGGTACATGAAAAATTCAAATCTCATTTAAATTTCCAGGCAAGTCGATAAGGATATCGATGCATCAAAATAGCAACTGCCTTAGCGGTAATGACCACATTTTGGTGGAGCTCATCTATCACAAAATACAGTATGGTTCCCCATCTATACTTAATTTCTCCCTTTGAATTGGATCTGGTGGAGATGGAAGGATGGGTGGGAGAAATTGAGGGCACCCAGCCATATAGCTATATTTATTTTCAGAGTGATGGAGGTGGAAAAATACCCCGGAGAAGAAACTTCCTATTACTTCAATCCTAAGAGGGATTCCTGTAGGTCAAAGGAGATGCATACAACAGCTCGGCTGAGCATTTCAGAAGCACTTCGGAGGTAAAAATGAAAGAGGCCTTCTTTTACACACCTGTAGTTACAAAGGTACAAAGTGTTGCCAGGTTTTGTTGTGGTAACATAATGATTATTTTCCAGCACATATGTGTTGGACCGAAATATGTGGCATGTGAACACAAGGAAGGAAAATTCTGCATTAACAGTATTAATATTCACTTTTCTATGGCATTAAAGTGTTGAGAGATTTTTAGCCACATTAGCTGTGTGGCTCTGTGGTTGGTCGGTCCACCACTGGTCTAAACTGAAATATCTTGACAACTATTGGATGGATTGTCATGAAATTTGGTACAAACATCTGTGGTTCCCAGAGAAGGAATTCTACCCACTTTGGTGCCTCTGACTTTTCCTTTAACGCCACAAGCAGGTCAAAGTTTTCACTAATTTGGTGAATCGTAACACCTACTTGATGTATAGGGGCAAAATTTTGTAGGGTGATCGTCAGTGTTATTGCCTCACATTTCATCCTGTGCTACCATCAGGTGGACCTGTCAGGATTTATGCTATTGACATATATGATATATGAACATAACCTTGATCATTTTGCTGACCTCGATATTGCTTGATTTATACTGTTTGTGTACTGTTTGTTGCCAACATGATGCCAGAATAAATAGCAGCCATTACTGGGCACAACGATGCTTCCTTTTTATCCACTTCACCCCCACCTACTTGCGCAAGACTGAAGAAAAATATAACAAAACTTTAAAGACTACACACAATAGCTTATTGGTAATTGCAGCTGCACTTTTGAAGTGGCAGAGGCACAGTCCTGATAGTTGTTTGCTTGCAAACCCCTGGCAACTCGTGAAAAAGTACATTGTTTGTAGTTTTATCATTTACAACTTCATCCTCTACTTTGTAAATCCACCAGCAAACTGCCTGGCTCCAAGGTCGTCCATCCCAGGGAGCACACCTGCCAAACCATGGAGGTAACTGCTGTTCTTCTGCAGCTTCACTAAGCTTGTCTATTAGTTGCCAAACAATTTTTTTTTTAGCCAAATTTTGTATCATGTATCACACAGACTGATTTTGGACAACTAGTTTTATACTCTCTTGTAGATATTAGCATATTCCTAAGAATTAAAAGTTTATTGCTCTTTGAAAGGTCCATTCTCATCATTATCCTATTATATTATCATTACATCAGTGGGATAAAATGGTCACAAAATGACAATAATATATTTTATTAAAGTTATTTCTTGGACAATACATCGTCCAACAAAAGCAGTTATCATGACAGGCCTACCATCAGCTTAAAATTCCAATTTATGACCATGTTAGCATACTGACATTAGCATTTAGTCTCACAGCTGCTAGCAGAGCTGTAGGCTCTTAGTCTTGTTGACCTGACAGCAACCAAACAGAAACATAAGCCTGCTGCACTAATGGCAACTAAGTGGGTATTTATGGCCGACATGTTAGCAAACAATTGCCTAATTACATTTCTTCAGCTCACAACGGAGCAACACTAATATCCCACTGGGGTCATGTATCTGGCCAGCTGATAATTCTGTCATCTTACTGATAACTTCTTACTGTTTTAGTTCTGGTTTGATCCAAGAATTCTGTCACTGTGGCTTACTAAATACTCATCTGTCCTGACTAACACCTGGCTTATTTTACTATCTATCGTTTACACTGGACAAGTGGAGTACAGTAGGCTGTCTATTTCAGGTTGGGTTAACTGAGGGCATTAGTGTCAACTGTTGGGAGGCAACCGTATAGTCTAAAAACAGAATGGATAACCCAAACAAAGAGCTAAAAGCGGCTTACAGGTTTAAATAGCTCTGACGCTGAGTGTTGCATTTCATTGAGACCGGCTGTACTAGAATCCCTTTCACAAAAAGTTATTTTAGTCACACATTTGCACTTATAGAAATGAAGTTGTAATTAATTAAATTTATTATCGATAGTATTATCTTTACTTACTACGTCCACTGTCAAGTATGCCCAAGCATATAAAAACATGTTTTCAATGTTATCTTTAAACTAAGGTTAAATTGGGTAATAAGATCCAATGAGGTCACACTCCGTATTTAGATGGTCAGATTGTAGGTAACGTCTGCAACAGCTATTCAAAACCCAATGTTGGTGGAAACAAGTGCTCATGTCTACACGTTTGAATCTCATTCTACCTTGTGTCTCTATCACCAGCGATAAAAAATTATGGCCACCATTAAATAGTCCGTGACAGATGTTGATTTCCTGTCCAAGAGTTCACCTCAGGGTCAAGGCTCAGGAAACGCCACACTCACTGTAAGTCATGCAGCTCAAAGTGACAAACATCACAGCAAATTTATGCTGCGCAGACAAAATACTCTGCCAGCCCCCTGAGTGCCTCAAGCCTGTAACTGCTCTGATCCTATTACTATATTAACCCGACAATAAGATGTGCGCAAAGCCTGCAGAGAGGGGGGCTGTTCATGTCATTGGTGAATGATTTGCAATTCACATAGTGTATATAAAGGCTGCAGGGTGCGCAAAGTGAATTCACTGTGAATGAGTGAGGTCAGGAGGTATGAGGTGAGGGTGAGGGCACAGTCAAAGAAATCCCCTTACTGTATTTTCAGCCTGATCTTAGATGTCAATGCAAACATACACCTTAAAGGGACAGTCCCACAGTATTTTCCTCATAGAGATGTCTGCCTTCTCTTGAATATATTGGAACTACATTAAACATTTACCACATCCTCCTACACTGAGCTGTAATGTTAGCTGATGTTTACATCTTGCACTGTTAAGACCATGAACTTCTCGTCTATGAGTAGATGCACGCATCCTTCTGTATAGTGATACAGTCGGCAGGTGCAGTTCGGTATAAGAAAATAGCTCCTACATCAAACTGCTCACAGCTGGGTCGGTGGATTATCTTGAGTAACCAGGTCATCGTTTCTGGAAAGAGACATTGCTGTTGACTTCTTTGAACATATTTTTTGGCACTTTGAGCACCACAAGCTAAATGCAAAGTTCCATTATATTTGAGAGAAGGCAGACATCTCTACAGCCAATATCTCCAACACTCTGCAACTCACACCAAAACAATCTAGATCAATAAAAAGCACTACAGGGAAGAGGGAAAATATGTATTTTTGATTTTGAAGTGAACTGTCCCTTCTAAATCTTCTGAAAGGACACAAATATATAGGTCTTTAGCATTTCGTCTCATCTTCGTTTGGACTTGACAAATTAATTTCTGTTTCAGAATCAACTGTGTTTCGGCTCCTTTTATCTTTACACTTGTAAATAATAATAAATCACAAACTCAGGCTTGATTAAACCAACCTGGAAAACCTCAATAGCCTCTACTGGTCTCTACTTTAATCAATAGCCCCAAAAAGTGTTTTATTAGTGAAAGGCTGGAGACTGCACACAAGGGAATAAATATATTGATCAAAGCAAAGGCTGGAAACTTTTCTGTTACCCCAAACAATATTATGATACTGCATGTACAGCTAATATAAATTCATGTTTGGTCACTTTGGATGTCATTAGAGGTTTGGCACAGTTAGACTTTTAATTTGCTTCCTGTTCCTGAAAACACTGGCAATTCTCATACAGTACACAGTGTATAAAAGCCCAATCCAGGAATGTGTGGCGTGTGGCAGACAGCAGTGATACAGCTCTTTAACATCATAACTGTGAGGTCACGCTTCAATCATTTTGATGAATAGCTGTGCCATTTGCCCATGTGCTTCCAGTCACACTGGTCAGCGGAGGCTCATTAGCCGGCTAGTGAGGCTAGTGATGGAGGTTGTTACTGCACAGGAGATGTCAGTGGGGGTCTCTGAACCTGCGGGTCAGCCTTCAAAACTGTGGGCTACAACGATGGAGACAGCCGCCTTAATCAACTGTAAAGTTCACAGCGGCACACAGCATCCAATTAACCAGTAGATAAATCACACAGCTGACCACGGATGAGTATCTGAGTTCCAGCTGCATGTGTGCATGACTGTGAATTGTCTGTGTCTGCGAGGACTCTGATAAGTGGAAGTCTTTTTGTGTGATAGCTGTAATGTGACCGTGAACAACTCTGTGTGAGGTGACAAAAGAACAAATTGTGTACCCAATTTTTAAAAAGCTACTTTGTGCTCAAAATGCACTGAAAAGAAGCAACACACACATTTTTTTGTCTCTAGTCACCATTTGGTAAGCTTCCAGTCATCTTTGTAATCCTACTGGTCCCAGTTTATTAGACTTTATCTCTATTTAGGCACTATTAGTGATGAATTTTATCACAAGAGACATTTTTGTGGCAATAATTCTTCATTAAAACACAGCAGAAGGAGAAGGTCAAACACCCAGATCCTCAAACACTGTATTTATTATTTATTTATTTATTTTATTTGTTTAACTTTCATTTTCTTTATTTATTCATTTATTCTTATTTTTTCATTTTTTATTTCATTTTATTTATTTATTTATTTAATTATGTAGTTATTTATTTATTTATTTAGTTTCATTTCCAGCATTTCTGCTCAGGTTTTTTCATGTGCAAATAAATAATGCATAATAAGACATATAACATGATAACATTCTTGAATATCGAGCAGTTGTTTTGTTTTTTTAATCATATGTTACGTTTTCATGTGTCCCCACTGATTAATAACTTATGATGCATTTGTTACTAGTATTAACTTGTTATTTTTTGTTACTAAAAGCTCTGCAATCACACTGTTCCTTCTTTCTTTATCAATAAAAATGTTATTACAATCTGGCATTCAATCTGTAGCAAGAACATTCACCAGCGACTGTTTTCTAATAAAGAGGTCATTTTTAATAATGAGTACTAACTTATCCTTTGCCCAAAGCCTTTCAATTTCATTTGTTCTCTTGGGACTAAAACGGAAGTAATTAATATTTGCAGAGCTGCAATTTTAAATGGAAACGATAATCAATCAGTCAATCAGACTGGTGAAAAACGGATAAGAAGCAACGCTGACGGAAATTACGGTGAAGACGCTGTATTCAAATCACACGCTGATATTTAGATGAGAGCCATTAAAATGTTTGTCAGGCAGAGTGAAGACAATGTAAAAAGCCTCAGCTTGCTATATCACCTAATGGAAAACATCAAGATGAAGTTAGTCTCTGTAAAACAGTCATGTCACATATAAATTGCAGTTGGAGAAGAGAGGTGATGGGTACACAAATTATATATGACAGACGTAAACATTAGAGTTATAACTTGTATCTACAGCAAAGCCACTTTACAATGATACGGCAGATCAAAGTTGAATAGTCACAACTCATAAACAATATAAGTAGGCTACAAGAGGCAATTTGTGAGTGATTGTGGGATTTGGGATAAACAATGACACGACAATATTTATACACTGCACCATTCAAAAAACCGCTGGTTTCATCCTGTGCTTGAAAACCTCGTATAGCCCATTCAGTAGCTATGAAGTGTTTTAAAATGCATAAGGCAGCCCTAATGAGCAGAAACAACAGCATGACACCGACCACACAGATGAGTCAGCCTGTGTTTATACACTAATGGCACTATATTGTTTTCTGTCCTTCGCTGTGTGACTAAACAAGCACTCGAATGTGTTGCAGGAGCAGCTGTAATCCTGAAACACCTGCGATGTGTCTGAAGTGTAAGGCAACCATTCAGTTGAGCTACGAAAACAAGGCAAAAAGATAATCAAGTAGCTTTGTAAAGTGGAAAACTGCAGCCAGCAAAGCACATAAATGAGCCATTAAGATACTTAGAGGGAAATGGACTGTGGAGCTTAATCAAAATAGTTCAACAGTTAAAGAAAACGCAACCAAAATGCTCCAAATTTTGTCATATTCACCTCTAGGCCTCAGCTGACATTTACCTTCATTCAACCCCACTTAATGACAACCGTCCTTTAACACACTCACTCTCATCCTGCCTGCGACACACCACACATGATCCCTCTCCGTTCTCCAATAAAATCTAATTATCATCGCCTGGAGGATAACAGCCAGCCCTGGCCTCGGAGGTGACACAGTGGTTACATCATTTTATGGATTACTGCTAGTTCCTCGGTCATTTAATCACCTTGTGCCATAATCTTGCCATCTGTCATTCAGTTGTAGATCCCCACTGCTCCCTGTGGGTTTGCCCTCTATTAACCACTGTTGGCCTGGCCGAAGACTCCCCCCTGACCTTAGCGGGATTCCCCAGACAAAGATGTAAGGAAGAAGATGGCTGTCTGTTGAGGAGTGTGAATCCTATCTGAGGGACGCTTTAAAAGGAGGAGGTGAACTAAGCTCTCTTGTAATGGCCACGTTTGATGGTGAATCACCAAATTCACCAGGTGCAGCCCCTATTTCGCTGGTCAAATGACTTTCATAAACAAGAAACCGGCAGGTAGGGTATTATTTGGCATATTTTACTTCTGTTTAAACTGTTAGTGCTGCTGAAATGAATTACTCCCTTGCAGGCCAGAAGACAAATGCAAATTGTGCAGCCTCAGCCAAAGATTTAGCAGCATTTGGCATGTACTTGGCATTTGTTCCCCGCCCTGTTTAAAGTTATAGCTACGTCTTAATATATGACACTGAAATAAGTCACTGTCTCTACGGACAAATGAACTGTTTCCTCTGTGGAAGGTAAGAGTGCTTTTAGCTGCCCTGCGCTCACTGTGTTTTTCTTTAAAATCTAAGCTGTGGCTTTTAAACGAAGGAACAGGCTGAGTCCAGTCAAGTGGAAAATCACTTTCTCCTTGTCACCACCCCACTCTGGAAAAAAAGGCCCTGCGTTCTGGGGGAAGACTATGGCAGAGAACAACAGTGCTGTAATTTGAGATATCATAGAGAAGCACCACAGAAGAAGCCTGCGTTACTGCACAGAGACTTTTGCAGAGAAGCGGAGAAAGAAAATGAGACAATAGTTGAATGGGATTTCCACAATCTCGTACCAAACACCCCATAAATTATAAATCTCAGTGAATGCTCTCTACACTACAGCCTCTCCAAATCGGCTTGCCGTAACTCCTTGTCTATTTTGCATACAGTCAAAAGCTTGTTATCGCACACTAGGTGAATTTTTAGTATCCTCTTACAAATGCTCACTTCTTGCCACCTGCGGCATTTGTAACAGTCTCCAGAGCCATCAAGGTTAATTGGAATCAGGCGTTAAAAGACGTTCAATATTCTAAAAGTGACAACAAATTATGTTAATGGTGGTTTGAAGTCCTTGTTATCAAGGTGGAATCAATCTTGCCCACGTCCCTCGAGGTCAGCAGCCATACATAGCAATTAGCACTGTGTGTGTGTGTGTGTGTGTGTGAAGAACGTTAAATGTCAGAAAAAAAAATTATCCTCTTCATAGAAAGCAAGCAGAGGGACCACTTCAAATCTTGCTAACCTAATAATCAAATTCATGTTAATCAGAGTCCAAAAATACTGAATGAATACACACTGCAGAATGACACCTCGTTGTATGCGTTGCCTTGTTTCCTTCCTATGTGCTAAAAGGAATATCGACTGAATGCAAATTACACCTGTGTAACATAATGGGTTGGACATGGCTGTCGATGTCCCACCGCGGCCTGACACAGGATTGAATCCGTGATGATTAACAAATAATAAATAACTGCTTTTCTCTCTTTATGGCCGAGGGGCATCAAACCTGATGGCTGTTTTCTCTGTGGCATCTGGTTCGTCCGCTGCAGGGAGATCGTCGGCCAGAATCTCTTCAGGGCTCCGTGGGTCATTCAGGGGGGCCTTCTGCTCTTTGCCTTTGATCCCCATCCCCGCCGTGATGGCGTTCCATAAAGCACTCTGGGACTTTGAGCCTGCAAAACAAAACAGAAAAAAAGCCTTAATAGTGTTACAGTTATTTATCAAGCTTTCATTTGTTTAGCAGATGGTTGTTTGTATAGATTATGTAACAAAAAACAGAACTGTTGAATGTCCACTGAATAGCTGTCAGCACCTCTGTAGTAAAACAATTGTACTCCTTTGTAATGCTGCCCCCATGTGGGTGTATGATGTCAATGCTAGTTTATCTAGCACTTATTACACAGTAGTAGTAGTAGCAGTAGTGCTACAAGTAGTAGAGTACTTATATAGTCATTGTAACAGGGATTACCAACCTTTATCAGCTCAAAAAAAATGTTTTTAAATCAACTCCCCAAAGATTTCATGTAAGTAACTATGTCACACTTTTGCTCTCTATTTTAATATAGAGCACCACCTGGAATATAAAAGATGAAAATTAATTAACAGACTCAATCTTACTATAATCCAACAGTATTTGTTTCTTCTGTGGAAAATAGTTCTCTATAAACACATGAACTGAGATATGTGGGTGGATCATCGCTATTAACGGCAAAATTATTTCTGGAAAATCTTGTTATTGAGTTTTGGAATCAAATTTTCTGCTTCAGTGACACGCCAATTTTAGCGATGTGCTAAAATGTCAGCATCTGATCTCTTATTAACTCGTGGTAAAATGACCCTTTGAGACTTTGATCTGAGAGGTGTGATGGATTTAAATGATTGAATTTAGTGAAGGGACGAATGATCAGAACGACTAGCAGAGGGGACACTTACGTGCAAAACTGGCCTGTGGTCTGTTGGAGCTCTCCCCTTCTTCATTTGCCACTAGAGGAGAAAAAATTGATGTTAGGCCAGAAATGTGGTTTGTTATTTGAAACTTAATGTCAAAAGATAAAATTCTTCAGTGGTTACCAGTGACTGTAAAATCATCTGTAACTGTTGCTTTGTTGTCACACACATTTGCTCCGTGTTGAATATTAAAAACACTAAAAACTGTGTCTGATATCTGGAAATTTGCCACTTTCACATGTGCAACAAATACAGTGGGAGTATTCATGCTTCATGTTAGTCTTAATAAGAAAGGTCAATCAATAATTTTAATGAGGCTCTCCACATCCTGCCCTTGGTGGTCTTGACGTTTATTTCTTTTTATATGTGCCTGTATTTGCCTGTATGTCTGTGTTTTTATGTATTTTATTGAAATTAAAACAAAAGGGATGGTGAATCTTGTGCTGATGTGTAATACAAACAGAGTCAGGAAGGTCATATACTGTTCCATTAAACCCTAGAGCTGCCTTGTAGTGTGATTTAAGTGACAGTGAAAGTACTATAATTGTTGCTGTTGTTCCAGAGTGGTGCCCTGTTGGAGTCTCTGCCCACTAAAGACTGCACACAGTATGGAGAGAATGGTGAAACATGCATACGTCTAGCAGCAGTGTTGAGGACAAAAACTAGGGCTGCAAAAAATATGAAAATGATGATGATGTGATTTTTGCTGAGGTCTGGAATATGACTTGTAGGCCGCGGCATCTCTGTAGCACCACAATGCTTCAATTCTAATCATATGTTGTGACACATTTGACCTTTATCCAAAAATTGCAGCTCCTGTGATTTAGATATTGCACCAAGCCATATTGCAATTCCAATAATGATTAGATTAATTGTGCAGTCTTAGCAAAAACAACTCACTGATGACTGATATGCAGTGTTGGCAAAGCTAGAAGTACTTCACACTGGAAGTTGAACCACAGCAAAGCTACCCTAAGGAAAGGTCTGGTTTGGTTAACTAAAGCCTCTTAGAAAAAGTAGCTCAAACTACTCTGTGAAATATATGTACATTAAATAAACACTGTACATGTTATACAAAATTATGACAAAATAAAATACAAAAAAGTCACATCTTGGTGAAATGCCACTCAGTTAAGCTACTGCAAAAAATACCCACACTTCATACATAAACACTCTATTCTTGGAAGGTGCAGGAGTGTCAGCTTTGGTTTTGTTTACAATGTACTGTCTATTAGTCTGACACCTGCCTTGCAGAAACTCAAGTCCAGGTTTGGGTATTGCACTGAGCAGGATTACTGAATTAGTAACTTCTAAAATAGCATGCAACAACTTATATAACTTAAATAGCAACGATCTATTCTTATGACTAATTAACACCTAACATACTCAAGTTTAGTTTTAGAAATTTAGATTTTAAACTTTAAAAACTATAGTTAAATACATCCCACAGGTGAGCTGACAATCCAGTTTACTGGAAAACCCCAGAGACTAAACCTGTCCTAAAAAAAGTGACTGTCTGACGGATGCATTTGTGGATGCACTGCAAAGCGGGCTCAATTACAAAAGAGAAGCAGTGATAAAAATAAATAAATAAATCCTTTTGTTTAATGGCCCCGTTTCAGTATTTAACCACACAAAAAATGGCAAAAAAGTCATTTAACTACTTGAATTACTTTGTAAATAATAATGTAGTTGAACTACCAGCAAGCCACTGTAAAATCTGTTAAACTACTAGCTTAATTTCATTTATTTTACTTCATCAACACTGCTGATATGAGAACAGAAAGACAAGGGGCAGGTCGAAACTACACTATGACACTTCTACAACTCTACATGCTTTCATTGTTGCCATCACTGTTTGTGAATATGCTCCACATAAGTGTCTAAAGCTGCAGTTCACCTGTCGGCCACAAGATGCTAGCTCCATAAAACTGAGAGACAGAAACTTCCCTCTAACAACAAAATGTCAGAAGATGTTTGCCACAAAGAGAAACTCAAAAGGTTAATTTGTGTCATGGTGCTAATTAATCAATTAGTAGTTATTGTTGATTATTAAAACTGAAAGGTAAATGTGTGTGACTGCTCAGTCTTTCAAGCCATCAACCAGAGTCATCACAACTCCACTATATCGCCCAATATTAGATTTTCTGACTCTGGTTATCTACATTTAAATCAAATCTTCAATAAACCCAGATCTCCCCAGAGATGATTCCCGAGTCATCACGCTTGCCTGTGTAATAATGAATTCATATAAACTATTAAGTGTGCGTTAAAGTGCCTTTCAGTTATTTCTTCACCATGTACTTATATAATCAAAGAGCCATTTAGGCACAAATAATTTGCAAATGTTTAGGTTATATATGTCGTGTTTAATGAACATTTTAATGTACTTTAATGCCTAACATTTATTTGAGCAGCATTCAAATAATAAGGCACACTTTTGCATTTTTTTAACTTAGATTTTAAAGTGTGAGCCTCATAAAACAAGAAGGTCACAGGTTTTTCCAGTTTTAATAAGAAATGATTTTATGTGAAGGGCTTTCAGACCGGATCAGTTAATTATATTTCAGGGTTTCTCGGTGTAATTGGCTGTGCTCACAAAACCCACATACCCATCAAAGTAAATGAAGGTGACTTTGTGAAAGGGAAGTCATTTTACAGCATTAATGTGCAGGTAAAGACAGAGCAGGTCTTTCTGTGGAAAGATTCACTTCATAGTATAAGCTCTCTGCAACTAATTACGATGACGACTCCTCTGCACAGTCAAGATAACGTGATGGAGCTCTCATCATCACGACTGTTGGAGGCAAGTGGCCAGGCTCCAGTTCACATATTTATCGTACATCTACACTGAGAAACAGCTGCACAGTATGAGTAAAATGTTGTCAGCACTTTTGTATGTAACCGTAGCCCTTGATATGATTGCAGTAGTAGTGGACAGAGAGTGCCGCTACTAACCTTGCTGAGGCACTGACTCTGACCCTTATCCTGGCCCACAGCAAGACAAAATCCAGGACTGAGATGAACATCTGCATGCCCAAAGCTTAGTTCTACAACCTGTCGCTGTTTGGATTTACCTCAGATAGGTCATGTGACATTATTCTGGCCTTTGTTGACCCTAGTAGAGATGCCAACCCTGAGGATCATAAGAAAGAAAATAACCTTCCACCTCATCCTGCTGATCTCTTGAAATGAAGAACATTTTCAATCGGTCCACCACAAACTCACAGTTTTCTTAAAATAAAGACTTTTTCACTTTTATTTGCTCTTATTTGCTTCTTTTTCCTGAAAATTCTGTGACAAAATGCTTTAATATTCTGTTACTGTAATTAACATCATCTACACTCTCCCACCCACCTTCAATTCGTGCTCCAGTATCTGAATTTCTAGTTCTGTCCTTGTGATCTGGAGTCTATTGTGCTCCATGTGGAGATTGCATTTCCCATTTGTGTTCGCCAATGAACCTTTGCAGGCGGTACAGAAGCAGATAAGGATGACCTTCAGTTAAGCCTGAGGTTGTTCCGACAGTCTTTTTCTGTATCATCTCAGTCTGCAGTTCTACATTTATAATTTGAGTCTTAAAATGAACTTCTTTCTGTGCTAAACTGTGCTGTGGAAGTGGGTTGACAGTCCTCGTCGTGATAATGGGCAGCCATGCAGAGGGCATGCAAGTTTTAATATGGGATAAAAGACTTAGAAAAGGCCATTTGCAATATTAAAGACGCATGTGTGTGTTTGTATACCTCATTAAGTCTCTCCCACTGGCAGAGCATATAGCCTCTTCATCTTCCTGTGATAAATATAAGCAATATTGTTTGATTCAGGCTAATAACAATAATCAGATTGTCCACAGATATTCTGTGTACAGTAAATTAAACAATCTGTATCTGTTGGCAGATGAAGAAGATTAGATGTCAGAGTTAATATTCCAAGTTTTGTCACAGAAAGGCACAAAAACTGGCGAAAATGCTAATTGTACTGTTTTTTCTGTCAGCTCTGATATGCTGCCAGTGCCACCAGGGATGCCTTCCAACTGTTTCGACTCAGGCTCAGCTTTAAAGCCAGTGTGAGGGTGACATCAGGGGTCCCCACCTGCTTTTCAGGCATCAACCTTTCTCCTGTTGGCCAGAGTTTGAACTGTGTTTTTTTGATTTGCTGCCAAGTATGCTTTAGGTCCATCAGATAGGGTGACGAGAGACAAGGACATTAGTCTGACTCTTTTGAAACGTCAATTTTCAGTCGATACGCCTAAAAAATTGTGACAATTAGCCTCTTTGTTAGCATGCAGATTGCAGTAACATTAGCCATAACAGGTAGAAAAAAAGAGGTAACACTTTACTTGAAGGTATCTGCATAAGGGTGACATGACACTATCATTAACTATGACATGACACGGTCATGAACCTGTCATAAACATTATGTACATGTCATAAACGTTTATGACTGCTGTCATTAAGTGTCATTCGGTTTTTGTAATGACAAGCTGACATTGTTTGGGTTGTCTTGATTATGACAACTTGACATTAATCAAAGTGACATTACCAGAAGTTGTCTTTGTCATGACAAGTTGACATTAAATTTGTTTGGGATGTCCTTATAATGACAACTTGACATTAACCAGGATGACATTACCAGAAGATGTCTTTATGTCAATGTCAAGTTGTCATTATAAGGACATCCCAAACAAATTTAATGTTAAGTTGTCATGACAAAGACAACTTCTGGTAATAAAGTGTTACCAAAAAAGATTACTTTGCAAGATGGCCGAGCTGTTAGTTACACTTTTTAAGTGCATTGTCAAGCTCATTGTAGATTTGTAATGTGCCAGTTTCCTTTGGCATATCTGGAACTTGAGTTTTGGGGGGTCACCTTGGCAAATTTTGAACCTATTCCAGATGTTTGACTTTCTCGACATCTTGCTGCGAAGCATCGAAGCTGCCAAGCATTCAGGTCAGCTCTAGTCTGAATAAACATTGATTAACATATGTTACTCCCCTGGAGTAAAATAGGAAGCTCTGCTCTTTTTGTCAGATGAAAATCATTAAATGTTGGTTAAACTAACAATGGTTTTTAACATTTACAGTGAATGATCTTTACTCAGAATGATCTTGCTTAGATTTAATTAAACAAACTCTTGTTTTGAACCCAAACACTTGTTTAGTTTAATTAACTCATTCATGGTTTGTTACACAGTCTGTTCACTACTGCAGGCAAAACTGATGAAGACAAACCTGCAACAGCATCCAAAAACACTGATTACATAGATTTACCTGTTGCCTAAAACAGAATTTTCACATCGAGTCTAAAAGAAGGGGGCATTTGCCAGACAGAAAAGGTCTAACAAAAAGATGCTCATAGTTGGATTGTGGGAAGTGTAGGTTACAGTAGTGACTGCAAAATGTTTGGAACACAGAAAAACAGCACCATGTTCTCACCATGGAAACAGACATAAGTCTCCTTTCATGAGAATAAAGTTTTTGTGTGAATCTGAACTTCATTTCTGTGCCTACAGAAGTATGACTCCGTGCCCTTCTGCTTTTAGCTGCCGTTTCCTCCGCACTAAACAAGCGAGAGAGGATATGAAACAGACAGAAAGTGAGAGTTGGCTTCATAAACTCTGATGTAACTAAACAGTTTTAACATTTATTATCACCGTACTTTTGCCCTGCATGGCATTAGTACTAATTAATTAAAGCTGATTAAATAATTTCACACCAGTTTTAATCAGTTATAAACTACAACATATTTCAAATCTAAACATGCACTTGGTCTAATATTCGGGACAGAGTAGTGTAAGAGAAACCAAGACTGTCACATTTTAATATATCATACAATGTGTCAGTATTTACATCTGATATACGCTGATCAGCTGCAACATTATAACCACTAACAGGTGAAGTGAATAACAATGATCATCTTGTTACAACTCAATGTTGTGCTGGGAAACCTTCGGTCCTGACATACATGTGGATGCTACTTGATTTGCTCCACCCACCCAAACACCGTAACACACCAAGTACAACCCCTCATGGCAACGGCACTCCCTGAAGGCAGTTTCCCCCCACAGCAGGACAATGCACCATGCCACTCCACAAACTGCAAAGGAATGGCCTGAGGAACATGACAAAGAGCTTACCTCCCAATTCCCCAGATTCCAATCCGATCGAGCATCCGTGAAATGTGCTTGTACCCCAGAGGTCCTATGTCCAGGCCTCAACAGGTCAGAGCCAAGTCCGAGCCACGACGGGACCTCTGACCTGTCCAGGCATGGACGCAGGACCTCTGGGGTACAAGCACATTTCACGGACGCTTGATGGGGTTGGGAATTGGGGAATTTGGAGTCCAGGTTGACACCTTAAACTCTTTGTCACATTCCTCTGGCCATTCCAGAGCAGTTTAAGCAGTGTGGCATGGGGCATGTTCCTGCTTGGGGACCCACTGCCAATGGGGAGTACCGTTGCCCTGACAGGGCCTACTTGATCTGTAATGGTGTTTGGGTGAGTAGTGTCTAAGTGGCATCTATGTGAATGCCAGTACCCAAGGTTTCCCAGCAGAACATTGCACTGTGATGAGATGATTAATATTATTTACTTCACCTGTCAGTGGTTTTTAATGTTCCTCATTGGTGTAATTGTATGTCTTTTACTTTGGTCTATTTGACACATTTTACTTTTCATATGCTGCACTGACACTGACAGATAGATGTTGTGTTCTTGTGAAACTTAATCAACAAGATGTTACTGCTGTTTGAAGTTGTATATTAATTACATGACTGTTTTACTGGGAATATTAATTACAAGTTTTTGTCACATGAACCCACAACTCCCGTAAAAGTAGTATAGACACTGGGTGGATTATGCTGGTGAAACAAATACGTTGAATTGAATTCATTGTACATAAATTGCTAGCAAAATGCTAGTTACTGAAAAATATATTACAAGCTGAGAATGTGTGAACTATCAGCACATGAAAATTGGAGAAAAGGGCATTGATGATTGGTGTGATGTTTCTCAGTTGTGTTAACACATGGTCTACCACTTATGGTAAAAGTGATACATTTATTACTAAACTTAATTAAAGTATCACCCTATAATGTGCATAAAATCTCAGCCTCATTCCAAATATTCTACAAAAACAGGCAAACCTATACGCATGTACAAACAGCACAGCTCTACTGTGTCTATTTTATGAGAAGAAGGCAAGTGGTTCAAATATGTATCAGGCATTTCTGATTCCTGCTCACTAATTATGTGCTTGTTTGAGACACACTCTGGTATACTATGGAGGATAATAGCTTATCGACGGGGTTTGTTTAAAAAATTGCTTTTCATGTAGGGTTATAAAATAGTGACCATTTTAAGGAGAAAATATACAAGACCAAGTAAAAACTGTGCTTGTCTAGACAAAGAAATGAATTCAGACATAAACTGAAGAATACACAATCCTTAATGATAATTTTGCACAAGTACAAGATAAAACTACTCTGAAACATTAAATAATTTCAATGTCTATGTAAGTGTGAAAATGGCATTAAGAAAAAACATATATGTGCACATAAAAACTAAAACCTGAAGGCTCCATACTGCTGCAGATGAGCTATAAAGTAATAATGTGCTCTCTCTCCATGAGCTTTGTACATCAACAAAAACATAACAAAGCTAACAAGACTAAACACCTCAGTAGGAGCTGCCAACTACAGTCGAGGCTCAGAGTTTAATAGAGGAGTGAACACAAGGTGTCCAGCCAGGCAATGAGCTACCAGCGCTTAGGAGTCACGCTTCAGAGGAGGTGATTGGCAAAATGCTGTGCGGACTGAATCCCAGGCCCAGTGAGCAATTGATTGTGACACTTGTAGGTTACCATGACAACTGCATGCTTGCGGGTAGTATGGCGGTGATATAGGCCACATGCGATCGAGGAAAGGTTTTCAGAGGTAACAGGATGTGTCCAAGCGAGCGGAAAATCCAAAGTCTATTTTCTGTGGGATCATAAAATCTTTAAGGGCTGCTTTTAAAAAGGCATCTGGAAATTATTTGAAAGCATCTCCCTTCCTGTTTTTGTGTTCTCAAGCCCTTAACACTGAAACTTTCCTCTTCTTATCAGTGCATTCACATAATCCAGATAAATTTAGGTGGGCAGTGTGTATGCCACAGAACAGGTAATCCCTGTGTGTTCAGTTACACAATAACAACAGCACTAAGCTCATGGCTCACAGTTCAACCTGGGTGAAATTTAATAAAAGCACTACTAAGAAATAAGTAGTAAACAGTAATGGGCATTACTACGACTATTATAGCAGCAGTAATACGCACTGACCGGACTAATATAAATAAGGATTTTGGCTGTCTTAACTTTCTAATTGTATGGGGACTTCTGGAAGAAAGTGACAAGTTTGTTATGAAGGGGTCACAGGAAATGCAACGTGTTTATCAGTGAGCTTAGCACATACCGCCATTGTTCATCAAAACACGACAACAGTAATTTTGGCGCTGACTGACAGCGGATCAGTTTGAAATATGGCAGGGAGTAATTAACCAGTCAGGAGCAGCCACAGTGAGCTGTTAGATGAGGAACTGCTGGCAACAGGCTGCACACCTCCAACTTGGCGAGGTAACCAACTTTCACTTCCACTGTGCTTTGCTGTCTGCAGACTCATGCCACATGCAGCGAAAAAATCAGGTCACTGTTTCTCACAGAATGATGGGAAAAGGCCAGTTATTGCCTGACTTCTTTATTAAATTGACAATAGTTTGTTTTACTGCTCCCAAAACTCTGTGACCTGCAGTAATAAACCACATTTGCTGTTGCCACAGTAACTGCAGGTGTCGCCAAATCAACTGGGACTAAAATCTTCAAATATTAGCTCCTGAGCATGTCAGCTTGAGTCTGTATGAGATGAGTCCTTCTTTTTCATTTAACACTGGCATGATGTTTGCACACTTGGGAGCACATATAATCAGCGTACTAAGTTGTTGTGGTGAAAGTGCCAGAAAACCTTTTTCCTACACATCTAGCAGATGTGGACATTTACTTAGGGTCATGTTTCTGACCACCTTATGAATCTAAGTCCGACATTCATTTGTCCCTTTTGGCCCCGTTTCTGTTCCCACCAACTCCTGAGGGAAATATGTGTCTCTTTAGCCTGTAAATGCTCCAACATGTTCACCATTACATCATTTTATGCTCACTGCTGTTTGCCTAGGTGGCTTGCGTGGGTTTATCAGAGCTTGTTTGCTAAAAACAGCTGCTACATCTGAAAAAAGGTTAGGCAGTGAGACTGAACCAAAACATTAAAGGTGCAGGCTATAAATCCGAAACAATGAGCTGAAAGAGGCTAAAACGCTCTGCAAAGCTTAGTTGAGGTACTAAGTTGGGCGATAGCTTGTTGTGGATTTGACCACTTTCACATGATTAAGAAGAATAAGATGAATATCTGCATCCTGAATGAAAGTTAGTCGATCCTGAAGTTGACACATCTGACAGTGGGGTGAGGCTTACATGCTTGTTGGATATTTAGACCCAGTGATGTCGCAGCAGGTGTTTACTGTCATCTGGGGCAAAACCCCTGTTGTGACAACACTGATTGGGGTGTGGCAAAAAGTGCAGCAGCACTTTACTGCCTTGTGTCATTCAGTGTTAAATTACATATGTTCAAAAGCAAAATGTATTTGTTATTAGTTTTTACATGTCACATTTCTTGCTGATGTTAAAAAAAATGTTGCTTTTTTTTTTAACAGAGAGCTTCATGGTTAAAGTTTCAGGCAAACTTTTTTAGTATAAATAAGACCTGACGCAGCACATTTTGTTCATCATCACACTTGTGACATTATCCCTGCTGTGTACACAACAAAGCTGTCAAACCACTTCTCCTAAACAGATATAAGGGAACAGTTCCTCCAAAGTCTCCAGCACAGACCATCTTCACATCACTCTGTTGTCAACACTGTTTCAACGCTCACTCTTGTGAGAGTTTTCACAAGCGCTCCGGCAAAAAACAAGGCAAGTGCCACATAAGTTCATCAACACTCCGGTTGTCAAGACAATAGAATGAATTCCTGGTGACGTCAGCAGCACACAGCTTTAGTCTGAAGCCAGCTTGTTTCCATGGTGTAGTTGCATTACAGGGGAAAGCATCAAATTCAGCAGAATGGACTAACGTGGCGAGTTGTGCAGAGAGGCTGAAATGTGATGTGTTTAACGATGTGGCTGTGCTGGAGCCGAACGCCTCATTGCTCTGCTTCACACACACTCACACATGTTTTCTGCTCCTGTCATGCACACTTTTCATGCATCTCGCTCACATGCAAACACTTAACCTTTCCTGCTGCTCTGCCTAACCCACAATATCTTACCTATAGTGATGTTGAAGCCGTCAATGCTGAAGGTGGCACTCCGACCCTTCCTAAACCGATGCTTCTTGGAGTTAGCTTCCATCGCTTTGGCAACCTGCGGCCACCCTTGCCTGGTGCCTTTTAATCTGCTTTAATGCCTCTTGTCAGTTGCACTGGCTTGTTTCAGTTTCCTTTGGGTAACTCTCAGCCAGGAGAGAAAAAAATGAAGTCCTCCGACTCGCGCTGGAACACAACTGTCAAAGACTCACCACTTCTCGTTAAAGATACAGAGCTGGAGAATTTCTCTCAAGTCCTTCTCCACCCCCTGGTCTTTGTTGTACATATCTTTTCTCTCCCTCACTCCGTTTCTCACACCTCAACAAGCTCATTTCAAGGAGCTTATGTCTCTTGATTTGTTTTTCTTCTCTCGATCTCCCTCCACCCCTCCCTCCACGCTTTCTCTCCTCGTCTCTCTTCCCCAAGAGGTACAGTAGGTGTGAGTGGTGGGTGGCGGTGGTAGTGGTGTTGGTGGTGGAGGTTGGGTAGAGAGAGGACATCTCTAGAGGTCTTTAAAATGAACGTGACTCCTCCTACTGTCAAGAATTTATAGCAAAAGCATCTGAAGCTCAGAGTTGGTATGGCACAGACCTATGGTAGTCTATTCTAGTTTTGCTCACAAACTCTCAAACAAAAATTGACTCTGAAATCGCGTTGAGCCGCACATGCATTGGTGCATGAGCGCTGAGAGGAAACAGTGGAGAGAAAGATAGCGACAGAGTGATTATGTGTATCGAGTCAAAACTAGTCATTAAATCAATGCCACTGCTTTTCATTTTGCAGGAGCTACAGAAAGCAGAAGCCCATTAACAGCATACTGTTCTTTTCAAAGTACAAAAAAAAAAACGCTCCACATCACCTAGTCGAACAGTTACATTTGTGAGTGCACAAACTGCCTCGCTTTTATTTATTTATTTATTTATCTTCCCTTTTGAGTGCCCACTGAATACTGGAAATGACACCAGAGCAAGGACACTGCTTTTTCATCATTTTGAATGTTATCCTAGAGAAATCTTCCCTTTATGCTTATCAAAACTACCTTTAGCCGACACACATCCCCGCCGCCCATGCACATAAACACACAAACCCGCACACACCAGATCAACAAAGGATAAAAAGCTTCCCTTATTACCACCATCTGACATTTAGCCATGGAATTTTTCCCGTGTTTCATTTTCTACCCTGATTAGTGTCTGTAAGTGCTCTTTATGAAGGCTTCTGGCTTGTTCTCACACCTCCTTTTAAATTCAATAGACATGCTTATAATGGCAGGCTCACAGGTAAGGTGACATTACGTCTTTCAATTGTCATTATATGCTTAATTTATGTAAAAGAAATTAGGGTTGAACGACTAATATTGTTATCAGTATGCAATTTTTTGTTAGCTCCTTATGTTCTGTTTTATTCACTATACAAAAGCAATAAAACATTCTGTAGTATGACCGACAAAACATTGGATAGTCAGCATATATACTGCTCTTTCATGTAGGCCAGGCCTGTGTGTTATGATGGATTGAGATGAATTGATGCAAGAATAGATATGAATAACCTTTATTTAGCTATTGAATTGTAGAAACCTTCAATAGCAGCAGAATATAATAACTTCTAACTTCAAAAGTACAGCAAGGTATTGTGGTGCAGAACAACAGACCTGGTGTGAACATTTATATTTACAAAAATAAATGTGAATCTTTCTGACCTTCATACAGTTACAGCATTGTAAACAAATCACACAAACTAAAGTGCACACTGCTGATGGCACCACCACTTGTTGTTAACCTTTCCTGCTTCAGCTTCCAGACTGGTCGGGAAGCACACCGACTCTCCAATCGCTAACGCCTGTCTTCTCTCAGCTCGTCAACCTCAACTTTCTCCCTCTCAAAAATGCCACGACAAACAATCTGACACCTCTTCCCAACATATAGTACAGTGAGCGAGCACACTCTAGCTGAGTGTTCAAATATACTTCAAGCAACAACAACATTCAGGGTGTCTATCGAGCCCGGAACAAGCCTATGCAATGGCGTGCTCTTGCTCTGAAAATAGGTTGGAAGTGCTTGAAGCATCTCCAAAGCAGAGCAAGGGCGTGCTTTTTTTAAAACAAGCAACACGTCGCTGAGCCTGTTCGCAGAGGCACGGGGCAGGTTAGGACATTTTCACTGCAAGAATCAAAGCGCGCCCGCGGCACTTTAAAAGTTGTTTTCCTCATCTACTTTTCATACACATACGTCTCATGGAGCATAGGGCAGCAAGTGTTTACGTGAAGCTAACAGGGCAAGTTGTTTCTGACCTGGCTGTTTTGCAGCTTTTGTGATTTGAAAATTACGCTCTATTACCCACATGATGGTAGGTGGGTCAATGACGTACATGTGACCTTAGTGACCGCAACAGCTCAAACCAACAGTTTAAAGCCTGCAACTCCACACCAGTCCATTAAATCTGAAGATGTCTCTTGGATGAGAGGTGAAACTAAAGCAAGTCCAGTTGTCTGCAATCTAGCACTTAAAATTATGCTCCATTACGTTCCGATGCTTTAGAATTTTATAAGATAATATTGGCCTATATATTCTTTTTGTTTATTCTTTTCTCTCTCTGTTCTTTAATTGAGCAACTTTTCCAATAACAGCCACAATAAATGATGTATTTCACTTCAGTGGCATTCAATATAATCTGAGCGATGTAGCAACAAAGACGGGGGATTTAGAGGCATTAACACGTCCCCACATTAACAAACAGTTAATAAAACACGCATTATTTCTGTGCAGCTGCAAATGTCAACGGCAACACCTACTTTAAAAATCTGCACCACAATCACACACTGAAGAGTCATGAAACACTGAAATGAGTGTGTCGTCTCAAAGGGTGAGTGTTCAACAGTTATTAAATAATCCTGGATCCGTCAAACAAGGACGTAGTCAAGAATAATAAAATGCTATAGACAGTAATTAAAGCGTGATTTCTAAGTGTTGAAACGGAAATCGATTACAATCAGGAGATCTATCCAATTATAACAGAGCCAGTTTGAGTCACTCAGTGCGGTTCCAGCTGACACATTATACACTTGTTAGATAATTACACTCTCTCTCTCATTTTGTTTGCGAGCTACAGTAAGAGCTCTTTATCCTCTCTTTCTCCTGCCACCCTGCTTTCCACAGCCTCCATTTCATACTGTATGTAGCAATTTGTGAGGATCCTAATTTTGCAATGTTCTCTGTGCAACATCAAGTGGCCGCCCATTCCCGGGTAGCTTTTATGTTAATAAGGGCATGTGTGGGAATATTGCAACTTTTTTATTCTTTCCTTTTGTCAGCAGGTAACCATTTGTTTGAAAGGGCAAAACCGGTTACACTGCGATTTAATTTGCCCAAACATTTAAAAATGAAAAGCCTGTTGAGGCCACAGCTGTGTCGATATGATTAATGATATTATCATATTGCTGCAGAGTCCTGTCACCAATATTAAATTCATCCCTGAATAATGAGTCCAAAAGAATGTGCGCAATTATCCGGGACATTAATTAAAGAAGCAGAAAGGCGCTAAAGGGCACAGTTTTCTTTGAGAGTTTATTCCGTGAGAGTAGGTGTCTGTTCAAGTGTGTATATCATGGTCAAATTTTGCTGCAGAATATTCAGAGCTTCCTATTTAATGCATTTGGGGTTACAGAAGTGAGAGTGGAGATTACATAATACACTTACAGTAACTGAAGGGGTGGTGCTTCTGCTTTTATGATGCTTTGGAAGGCCATGTGAGGCTTTGCAGTTTTATAAATTACCTTGTAAACTGTGGTGATGAAGGATTTTCAAAAAAAAAACATTCAGTTATAAGCATCAGTAGGTGCTAATGTAAGGATGGTGGAGGTGTTCAGCAGTCTGTGTAATGCTGAGGCCAACAGCAAGATATCAGGGAACCCATGAGCTCTCCACAAGTGCCACCATGAGGCCAAAATTTACACCTGAACACAAGAAATATCATAATCTGCTGGACAAATTACCCACACATTAATTGGAAACTTCTGAAAGAATGACACTGTGTGGGTGTGTAGGTATGATGGATTTTTTTCTAGCCTCACCTATGGGCCATGGCACCTTAATGCAAGGACTTATTTGTGCTTGGATCCCAGGCCCCAGGCCACTAGGGGCCTTGAACAATATTAGGACAGGGAGGTCACAGAGGTTTCCCATGATGATCACCACACCGTATTGTAGAACAAGTTTTTGGTTTTATAGTATCTCAAATCTTAAGTCAGGTAGCAGTAGTGTCGTGAGCGGGCTGTTTGCTGAGGAAGAGGGAAGAGCTGGTAAGAAATCCCTCTGCTGCTGTGGAGTAGGATGGAGGACAGTGTGATGATGTAAAGAGACAGAGTGGCGCCAACAACAGCAACAACAGGAGAAGCGTCCGTAGCCCCAGGGCCCAATGTAATATTAAGGCACCTATCCCTATGGGTCAGACTGTCAACTTTGTACCCAAGGCATTAAAGCTTTAGATTTCCAAGAAGTTCACGTAGATAATCATAGTCCCCAGAGAAGTAACCCTAATGCAGTGGTTCCCAACTGGTGGGTCACGGTCCAAAGTGGGTCGCAGGTCCATTCTGAATGGACTGCAGGTGAGTACAGTGAATTTCTGGCACAGAGATTTTGAAGTGTTGTTTTCTGCTTTAGAGTGAGTGACTAACGGACAGCTACTTGACAGAGAGGCAAACCAGCTGAACAACATGGCCAAACACATGTATGGCACTGAATGCATTAACCTGTGTGGACCCTGAACTAATGACTAAGGAGAAATCTAGACCCTGTGGCTGGACCAGTTTTGGAATCACTGCCCATGTGTATTTGGCGACCCTCTGACCTTTCAAAATTTCAACTTACAATTAAGTTTTAATGCACTGATATTACACTAAAACTGCACATTCATGCTTCCCACAAGATAAACCCTTCTCATTTTTTGATTTCATCAGCTTTCCTTTGGCACCACCCTCAGGCCAATATCACAACTGAGGACAATCATGTTCCCAGAGGATTAACACTATTTAATGAAGCCATAGCCTTTTTCTAATTCAATCTTCAGGACAAGCTTTGCATTTGTAGCCATATGAATAGCACATTAGTAAATATAGTGTGTGCATATCAGTTTAAGTTCATGTATTTAATATTCATGGATTATCTCAATTGTTTTTCAGTTAGTTGTTTAAATTTATGCCGTAGTTCCCATTAATAAATCTTCATAAAACAAATAGTTCTAGTCTTTGATTATGACTGACTAAGCCACATTTGAGGCCATTGTAAAGTACTCTATAAACGCACAGCTGTGACTGCATTACAATTTTAGTATTATTATGCCAATTAGTCACCTATCAATCATAGTTATTTAATATTTGCAGGACGACAATGGTCAGAAGTACACAACTTGGTCATTCAAGAATGCACAAAAAAATCCCAAAGATGCTGCAAAGATACAAACAGAGCCTACGGGGATAACTCACTGTATATGTTTATTTGTAGCCTATTATGCTCACTTTTCTCTAGCTATGTTGTCAACTGCTATTTTTTGTTATAGTGTAATGTTAGCTTAGTTACTCAACAAGTAATCAGGCTACACTAAATGTCGCAAAAGAGGTACACTGTTCGATGATAGAAGGATTATTTGTTATCAATAAATTATTGCATTTTTTTGTTGCTGTGTTTTTATTTTTTTTATTTTAAAACATTGCCTACTATGTGTAGTAACCGTTTTATATAAGCAATGAGCCACATGAGGTCGTGGTTAACAATGATTTTAGAAGAGCTAAGGGCCGTTGTTAGGCACGACATGGAACAGAGTGGTTTACTGCTTAATTATACCACTACACATAATTGCGATGAGCCTTCTTAATAACAAATGCGTGAGTCAGGGCTGCTGATACAGCACGACAACACAGATGCCAAGTGTGTGCCAAGAATTTTAGATCACACCTGTTGAGCACAATACACAATATAGGATCTGATGTATGTTGGTTTGAATGCCAGAGCACATTTCAAAAGGAGCACGTAGTACAACAGCTGCTCTGAGAGGTGTATCCTCAACCCATACATCTGTTGAGTCCTTGTCAAGATCCATTTTCTTCAAGGGTCAATACTAGGACTACGTCACTGTCACTAGGCAACAGGGAGACCTTTCAGACATACATTGCATACATTACACTGACAAGGGGTTGATATGGCAAATAGCACTCATTACGCTAGTGTGGATTTCATAGTATTGTAGAAGCATTTAGTGCAGTTATTTTACTGTTGTTTCCAGTGTCAGTTTTCCTCATTTACATCTGTATGTGCTTATTGGAACAATGCAAACGAGACATTCCGTTTTTATAGGATGTTTGCATCTTCCATGGGAAATTGTCATTGCAATTTTTTACTGTCTTTAGAAATAAACTTTGGTGTTCTTTTTGTTGTTGTTGTTGTTTTTTTACAAACTGATGCTGCAGTGGATTGCTGACACAAAAACACACCTGCTTGCTTTTTCTGTTATGTCCATTGAAGGTGAACTATTTCTCCACCTTTGATCTGGTCATCAAACACCAGGACAGGCCATCACTAAAACATATTAATTAGTCGTGAAGATAAAGGGGAGGTGAGGGCTAATTTGGGGATTAGAAAAAGCCTTTTGCACAAAATTAATCACAAACAGTCCTGCTTTTACTTGTCCTTTCTAATAAATTAGCATATTTGAATTATAATCATACACTTTCCTAGTTTTCTGGATGCTTATAAACTGATATTTCACCATCATTTTATTCTGTAATTTATTCAAACATAACATCAGTTTCAGGGCCTTTTGATTGGGTGATCTGTCCCAGTAGCACATAACGATTCTACACAACAACTATGCAATCAGACAGAAAAACAAGCTCATTAGAGGTCTCCCCTAGACTGTGGAACGGCCTGCACTTTGTCAGTCCCCACACCACTGTCACCACAGTGACAAAGTCATGTAATTAAGACACACAGGGTGCCAGGGAGCTTGCCTTTTCCCCTGCTAAATACTCATTAGAGGCACCTTTAAGGGTAATGTTAGCCTGTGTTGCAAACCTGTGGGAAATGAGCTGACAAAACAGACAGCTACATGAACTGTCATCTGAGTCCTGCTGCACAAAGACCCTGAAGAAAACGGGGAAGAGAGTCTTGAGCTCTATAGTGCACATATAAAGCTAATGATTTTTGTGCCAGCATGTTTCCGGATCAAAGAAGATAAACCAGTTGGGTGAGTGTTATGTCAGCAGGGCCAACAAATGTAAGCCTTTTGATTAGAACCAGTCGTCTTCCACACCCCAGACATCCTCCATCCAACAGACCAAAGCAACTAATCAGTGTTATTCGGACAGAGTCAGAAAATGACACCAATTCTGCTATTTTCATGAGAGTGTCACACATGTAGTGTTGACGACCCAGCAGACTGTGCACATTATTAGACTGGTCACAGAGGCCACACAGCAATAGCACAGCTCATACACCAGAGCTAAACACTTGCCATTGGTGTTGATTATAAAAACAACACCTAATTCAGTAAATCATGGGCTTAGTTGCAAATTGTTTTGTTCCATATTTAAAACACAGATAAAAAGACAGTAATATCCCTAACTACATACAGCCTCTGTGGGAAAGTAGCATCATCTCTTATAAACTTCATCCTATTCGAATGTTCATAGGCAGCTATTCTCTGATAGCAAAACGCAGAAATGTCATTATCATTCCTATCAAACAGCTCTGCAACGTGTTCACTAACAATGTTTTTCAGATATGTGAAAAATAAATGCATCTGTAAAATGTTCAGTACCAGTGTTTTTAACTGGTATTTCCTGCAATAACTGCTTGTGGCAACTACTGTATGTTGTAAAGTTAAAGGAACAGTTCACTCCAAAATGAAAAATACATGTTTTTCCTCTTACCTGTGGTGCTATTTATCAGTCTAGATTGTTCTGGTGTGAGTTGCCGAGAGTTGGAGATACCAGACGTAGAGATGTCTGCCTTCTCTTTGATATAATAGAACTAGATGTTACTCGGTTTGTAGCGCTCAAAGCACCAAAATACAATTCATTCAGTTTCATGTAGGAACTATTTTCTTTCTACTAAACTACCCGCCAACTCTCTTACTGTCCAGAAGGAAGCGTGCATCTACTCATGGACTACTCTTGACAGTGCAAGATGTAACGATTAAGGCGTCCTCCTTGGCTGAGCTGTAATGTTAGCTAACTCGGTGTACTAGGTGAGCTAGCAGTAGATGCACGCTTCCTTCTGCGCAGTGATTCGGTTGGCGAGGGTAGTTTGGTCGAAAGAAAATAGTTCCCTCATGAAACTTCTTGCAGCTGTGTCTGTGGATTATCTTGAGTAAATGGATCATGATTTCTGGAAAGAGACACTGCTGTTGAGTTTTTAAAATGTATTTTTTTGGTGCTTTGAGCACCACAAGCTGAGTGCCATCTAGTTCCATTATATTGGAGAGAAGGCAGACATCTCTACAGCCAAAGAAAAAGTATGTATTTTTGATTTGGGGGTGAACTGTCCCTTTAAGACTTGGCAACAAAGGCACTCAGTTACTGCAAAAAGTGCTATAAGTGCTAGTTTTCTTGTAAACAGAAAAAGTGTTATTCGCCAAAATTCATTGTGTGTTCAATTGTGAGTCTAATAAACCCGTTGAATGCATTTCGCTCTTCATAAAACATTGACCAAATTGATTTCCCTCAAGTGTTTGAAACCTGCATTATTTATATCCATGTTTACTAGCCAGCAGTCTAATTCTTTTAGGCCTTTAAAGGCATGTTGCTGCATTCCTGGCACATTACCACCACCTGAAAGTCATTGGAATAGTGTGAAACCAAAAATAGCACTAATAGTGGTCAGAAACTCCACAGGGTATCTTAAAGGCCAGGAAAAGATTGTGAGCACGGGTGAATATCATGAATGTCAACACTGACTACATTTATGACAGCAGTTGTGAAACCATGACACATATGTTAAAGGAGGAACACCTGAAGTTAATTTTCACCACTGTGCTACATGAACATCACTACTTCCTGTACTTAAATGTAACTAGCACAACAATAAATCTCAGAGGGTTGCCAAAATCCACACCAAAGACAGACTAACGTTTCTTGGTCCCTTATTCATGCTTCCTCTCTTCCTACACCTGCATCTTTTCCTTGTTCTACAGGTCGTCCTTCTGCTGTGAGGCAGAGATTAAAGGATGAGGTGTGAAGATGAAGGAATAGATGGAACACGTCTTTGCCATATGGGGCACACTTGCTGGATCGAATGTCATTTTCAATATACGTCAATTATTGATGACATGTGTCACAGCTGCATCACATGTCACTGGCCTGTAGTGGATTATTCTGGATTGTTTTGCCGTCTCACAGCTTGTTTTTGGTTCTTGGTGCTGATAAAGTATAACGCATTGGTATTAACATGACAGAAGAAACTGTTTTCATTTATTTTTGTACCGGCAATTTATATTTGTAAAAAAAATAATCATAAAATAAGCATTTTGTCCATTCAAATTCAACAGTTTGATGTGCAATGTCCCACTTATTCATACACTCACACCAAACACCATTCATCCGGAACTTAATGAATAACAATCATTCAAAATTTGATTGAATATGTAACTGCATTTTACACACTCACATGTTTAGTCAGCTTTAAACCAGATTAGAGCCAAAAATGTCAATAAGCTGGTTGTATTATTAAAATTTGAATGCCTCAATCTTTCATTATACTGTAGCCTATTACTATTATTATTTCACCATCCTATCAGATCCGCTGTTGTATTCAATTACAAAACATATTTCCAGCCAAATAAGCCAGCTAATGCATCTTAATGTATTAATGAAGCATGTAATATATAGCAGTAGATAAAGTAGGAGTAATATACATTAGTCTGTCATTTCAGACATTAATCATCTACTACATTACTCACAATATAAACACAGTCACAGTTTGTTAAGTTGAGTTTGAGATTGTACCATTTCTTACATTTTTATATTCCAGTGCTAATAAATACAAGTGTTGCAAACATTTGCAGAACATTATTACATTATTAAATCTTCATGAGCACCACATGAAAGTAGCATGCATACATTTGCATCAGACACTGAGGGAAAACCTGTTTAACTCCACTGCTTCTCATCCAAACATGCCATCCATTAAAATACTATCCTGCATTACTCATACGCTACGAGAGCGACTCCAGCTCCTTGTCCGCCACAGGAAATTGTCTGAATATGACCCAGTTCTTGTGCCAGTAATGCAATCAACAGCAGGGCAATTGCTGCTCCTCAACGTCTCTATTATGATACAATCCCTCCTGCAGGTTATATTTACACCTGACTGTATGTGCACCTGAGTGACTGTGAGACATTTCCCACAAAGCTCCTGCTACACTGGTTCTTTTATTTTGGGTGACTGAAACAGCCTTGACATTGTTTAAAACTGAAGAGGTGCGTGTGATCTCATCTGGCATGGCAGCTAAGATAAGAGCCATGGTCTAAAGTCGTTAGCTGATGTCAAACTGTTGTAATGTCTTAACTTTATGACTTTGCAGTAGTTTGGATCTCTGCGCCGACAGGTGTCTGTGTTTTGTTCCTCAGGAGGAAGCAGATGAGTGTGCAGTCCGCTGAGAGTCAGGGAGGGGACTCCTCAACACACATGAACATCATTGGGGACCAGGGAGGAAACTCAACGGGAGTCTACACTGTCATACGGTCATGGAAACGCCACAGTGCGGATGGTATTTTAGGAGTCAGCCAGGGAAAATTGCTTTCCTCTGGGACAGATATGCAGGGAGTTGGAACTAGAGGTGGCAGAAGTGGAGACAGCTGAAGATAAACAGGATGAACTGAGGGAAACACTGAGTAACACATAGATAAAACGACATTAGGTACATTTAAGGAATAAAACTGCTGCACTTCTAGTTAAAGGATGCACAGATACTGCTACTGAACACAGTTTCACTGAACTGTCAACTGCTGGAAAAACTTTGTACCATGTAAATCCCTTTAAATAAAAGTCACAACTCGCTTTAATCACACGTTAACATGTTAACCTAACTTGCCTTGAAAAAGACCACACAGTGATGCAATTAAACTATTGTCACTACCACAACCAGTGCCTTATTTCTGGTGTACATTCACCAGACAACTCATGCTGATTCAGTAAACCTTTGCACCATATATTTCCACTTTCACAAAACATAACACATGTCTGCAGTATGGCAGTTTCACATGTGAATTTGTTCAAACTAATAGGACTGTAATCTGATTTATTTCAGCCTGGGGGACACCTCACACATCAAAGAGATGCTTTGGCAGTGGAGATATGTTGCATTGAGGCTGGCCATCAAAGAGCCCCGCATTCATTCAGTGAATACCTTTTTTCCCCAGTAGCATATTCACAGTAATCCTCTGAAGTGACCAGTTGCTCTCATCTACAGATAGAGCCATGAACTGAACCACAGTGACGCGCAGTATAAAGAAAAACACCAGCTGTTTTTGAGGCCAGGATGCTCCCTAAAACTGAGAGATTAGTTTACCAAATTATAGCTACTTCACAATGACAAGAGGTTACACTACATTTTTACTACTGTCAAAATATTTCAGCATGTCAAAGTATAACTAATTTCATAAAGTAGTTCAATTACCTCCAAACTACATCACGGGACATGCTCACAATCTGAGTTGGAATATCATATTGTTACACAGAGGTACGACAGAAAGTGACACTTAGTGTAGGTGTGTTTGATTTAGGGACCAGTCCTCACCTAGGTAGCCTAAGGGAGCAGCTGTTGGGGTGGAATCAGGAAAATGCTGAACTTCTAGGGAAATTTATTCAGTCGCAAACATCCTGGTTGCAAGCCTTAGGTGCTTTAGGTCAAATAGCAGGTGGTTGTCACTAAATGACAGCCATGGCCCATGAGCTGCAGCATTGTGCCACACTGTATGGCAAAAAACATCACAATAATACTATAAATATGTAGTTTATTTAACTACATAAACTACATGACCCAAAGTAGTTAACTATTGAAAAAGCAAATGAGACTTTAATGTAGTTAAACTGCCACCCACCTACTGCAAACTGCACTTAAAATAGCAACTGAACATATCACCATGATACCCTACTCTTTATATTCACTGACTTCACTTTGAGTCAAAAGACTGTGCATTACCTTCAGTTGATGATCAACAAGTACAACACCAAACAGAGATGCACTGCATGAGCACACTGCATGTCAGTGATGCACCATATCTAAGTACTTAGGTACAGAAGTTTTAGAGACTTTGCTTTAAGTATATTTGCAGCAGAGAAGTATTAGCAATAAGAGTAAAGTCAAAAATGATGCGGCAAAATGGCCCCTCTTAGTGTTATCAAGTTAAATGGCTCGTAGCTGAAATCTAAAAAGCATTAGTGAATAATTAAATTAGAAAATGACAGTGTAAACTTTTGTTTGAATGTACAATTTAGTGTTGCTTGTTTGATCCTACACACCTTTTCAACAGGAAACACTTTGACATGTCACAGCAGGAGAAGCACAGGTGTAATCAGTTACACTAATAACAACTGTGTCACATTCAGATTAGCATGCCAGGGACCCTGCTACTGCACATGTTAGTTCAATGTGCTACTTAAAGAATCTGAGCCACCTGTTCTTTTTTTCCTGCTGTGAGGAGACAAAATGTCTGCTGTGGAAAAAGTCAGCTATGTCATTGAAGGAAGTATTCAAAGTGGCAATATCACACTATGAAATATACTCTATTACTATTAAAAGTCTTGCAATTAAAATGTACTTGTACATAAGTATTAGCAACAAAATTAAAAGTGTTCATTATGCAGAATGGCACATGTCTGTTAAATTATCAGTGCGTCACAACTCATGTAGTTTTGCAAGTGGCAAAGATTGAGCTTTAAACTGTTTCTTTACTGTAGGATAACATCTTTAAATAACTTAAGTGTTACGTATGAAAGCTGAAATGCACTTAAGTAGAAGCAGGCTGTGAAGTAGCTTAGCATAAAATTGAAATATTCAAGCGAAGTTCACGTGCCTCAAGAAGTACAGTACTTGAGTAAATGTATTTTATGTGTTACTTTATAGCAATAATTATACGAAAAGGTAACTTCTGTGTTGAACTCACCGCTCTGTTGACCTTCAGAAGTCTTCTTCTTCAAACTTAGTCTGGCTCCGTCGGAGTCCTGTCTGCTCAGCACCTCGGACAGCGACTGTCGGGAACTCTGCCGTCCGGTCTGGCTCGCGACGTTGAACCGCGCGCTCTTCTTCTTGGCCCGGTCCGTCTCCGGGGCGGACTGGCTCCTCTCCGGGTCATGGTTCTCCGGCTCTGAGCCCACTTTCACCAACGCGTTTCTTGTCCGTGTGAGAGCAGAAGTCACCGAGCCCATCACCGGATAAAAGGTCACAAAGCTTTAGTCTGAATCGGTCACTCTGAGTTTTCCTCTCATTTTACTCAAAACCTGTTGAAACTTGACTCCATTTTTGTTTCACTCGCCAAATTCAAGCGCCGAAGAAGAAAGCACTCACCTGTGTCACTCACAACCCGCTACCTTTTCATTTCTGGCGAAGTTAACTGACAGCAAGATGTGGAAATGATGAATAAACCGAGGGACAGAGTTTAAACGGAACATGTCGGCATCTCCCTCGGTTTGTGTTTCCTCCGACAGTCACGTCACATGGAGAAAGTTGCTCTGTCGACAAACACACTGATCTCTCGGGGCAGACCGGCGAAAACAAGCGACATTAATTAACTGACAAGTATGACGGATTATTAAAATGAGCAGAGATCCAGCTGCACTCACCTGCAGAGCCCCAAAATCTTCTGTGATAATAAAAAAAATACCGGCAGATTTTCTTTTGATAAAATAACGTTTTTAAGGTATCTGGGATAAATCATCGCGAGATTTGGTCCGGGTGAAATACATGCTCAATTAAAATGTGATTTTGTGGCTACCTCTGACTAAACATAGAACATAGCCTGTAGATGACCTACCGCTGGAGGTGGTTCAGTTCACTTTAATAACCGGCAGATGGCAGTCAAATACAGCATGATGTCTGCACATTTACAGCAAGATCATTTGAAGTGCTGTAAACCAGGCACATCTTTTTTTTTTTTTTTTGTTAGACTGATTCTGACTAAAGCATCTCTCATTCTGCAAACTGCAACCCTAGATCTCACAGGGCAGCATCAGTTATCTTGATAGTCTTTTCAACAACTGACAACAAAGCAACAAAATGTGATTTTGTTAAATTTAGACTTCATTTTTATCTGCATGCTGGCATTTTCTCTGCTAACCGTAGCAATACAACCATGTTAAATCACTCAATTAGAGTCCTGCAGTCAAATGTTATTCAAATAAAAACACTAGTACTGTCAAAAAAATGCAAGCTGCACTTACACCATCAAAAGTACTCATTAGGCCACAAACAGCCTATTGTTGTATTATAGTAGTCTATCAAAATGCATCATTATTTATTAACCAATCATGTTTTACATGTAAAATTTCAATTTGAAAAGTAACTATAGCTGCCAGATAAATGTAGTGATTAAAAAAAAAAAGTAGAATATTTCAATCTGAAATGAGGTAAAGTCAAAGTATAAAGTAGCATAAAATGGAAATGCTCAAGAATCAATAGCTTAAGCACAGTATTTGAGTAAGAGTACTTTGTTACATCCTACACAGCACATTATATCTAATATGCAATGTCAGTGTTGATACATATTGATAGCATTTTAAACAAATGACCCCTGATAAATAGTAATTTTTGCTCCTTACAATTGATATTTAATAGATTATAGATTACAATCTATATTACACAAAATATTACAAGCTTATTGCAGTTAATATGAGCTTAATATATTGTTGACAACAACCTTACCTCAAGGTCAGTTTAGTAGCATTCTGAAGCTTTCAATCACATCACATGATCTTCATCAGAGTTTGTCCAGCGCCCCAACATATTCTATTATCACAATACTCAAGTCTTGCTACAATATTATTGAGATTTTTTTAATGTTTTGCAATATGCTGAGTATGTGCAATAACATATTTCAGTATACTGTAATTTATTACTTTTTTTTCAAAAAGAAAAACTATGTCAAAACCCTTATCTAATAAGATAAACTTTGTGTTTATCTCACTTCAATCATTTTTATAGCAGCAACATGCATCCAGTGAACAGAAAAAGAGTCAAGGCTACTGAGGGACTGGTGAGCTGTTAATAAGCTATCATTATTCAACTGTGATACTGCACACTGAGTTAACAGTTTATTAGGTACAGCTGTACATCTTAATGTCATCTAAAACCGCAGCCCTGCAAAAAGCCTCTCTGTGGAGCTTGTAATGTGAGTTGTGGTTAAGAGACATTGATTTAACTCTGGTAAATCACTTGTGTATGTAAATGCCTTTAGGTGAAGGGTGGTGAAGGGTGCGGTGAGCGGGTAGATGCTGCATCGACCACAGGATGCTGCTGAAGCTCCTGAATAAAAGTGTGTTTATCTTTGTTCTGTGAATAGATGTTTATTCTGGTCTTTAGCGTCTTATATCTGCTCCTAAAAAGCATAAAAATCTTCTTCTTGAAACAGCGGTTATATGTATTTTTTTTTCCTCATTGAGAAAAATCTGGATTTCAAGACTGGTTGCACGATTTATTTACTTGAAAATGTGCACTTTGGTTCTTAAAATGATGACAATTTCCACCTTTATCATATGAGAAATTGTTCCATGTACTGCAACTTCATCACCACAAAAATATTACCAGCAAATATGAATACCAAATACCACAAAGCACTACACCTTGTGCACAGTGTTGAGTTACGGTCTTACTGGTTTATTGCTGCATACAGGCAATTGTGACATCTTTAGCATACAGATTTCCCGGAGTGTGCATGCTGTATTGATCAAAAAATACTACTTTGGTTACAGAGAAAGATTTTTGTAGACCTCAATAAGGATTTCTATGTTGTGCTGATTTCATTATTGTGTCTAAACAAATGTGACAAAAGATAATACTCTCAGCAGAGGAGGAAGCAAAATACAGTCTGTGTCAACTAACAGGCTTACTGGATCATCACATATAAAGGCACTTTTTGAAGCTGTTTGCTTTTTGTGTTGTTGTTGTTGTTGGTTTGTTTGCTTGCTCGTAGCCCCCAGTGAAATGTGTTTCTTCGTATTGCTTTTGTTGATTGTTTGGCAAAGACAAAGACATTATTACTCCATGTCATCGTGGTTCTGGGTCGACTCGTTGATCACCTGAACGAGGAGGAGGCAGAGGACAGAGAGAAAAGGTGAACAGGGTTGTGCGTCTGGCCGCAAATGACCGTCAGAAAACTACTTCATTGATTGAAAATCAATTCAAGTGGATACTACCTGACCATCCTTGGTCTCGATGGTCTTGATGAGAACCTTCTTGGTTGTTGTAGATTCAAAATGAGGTTTGGTTTCAATCATTGTTTCTGGAAGAGCAAGAAGAAATAGTGTGTTGTTTTATTTTCTGACAATATAATTTCCTGCTGTGACATCAACATGCACACTGTGACACTACCTCTCAGGTTTAGAGATGAGAAGTTTGGCAGTGGGGTGGTGATTCTGAAAAGACAAAAAAATACAGTCCATATGTGTCTTTGTTGCACGTCATGAATATTCCTATGTATATCTAGACTCTCATACATCCCTCACCTGCTCTCCTCTCCTTCCAGCAGCTTCCTGTAGGTGGCAATCTCAATGTCCAGGGCCATCTTGACATTTAGGAGGTCCTGGTACTCCCGGAGGTGACGGGCCATCTCGTCCTTCATGTTGTGAATGTCCTCCTCCAGGCGGCCGATAGTGTCTTGGTAACCGCCTGTTTCCAGGGAGAAGTTCTCCTCCATCTCTCTCATCTGGCGCTCCAAGGACTCATTCTGGGACGGCAGCCAAGAGGGAGCAAAATGACACTCAGGCAAAGAAAATAACTTGTTTCAAATTGGAGGGTAATTTTATTGGGTTGTGACCTGTGAAAATAAATATCTACTTGCTGTGTCTTTATTTAAAGCCATGCAGCTTTTTCTGAACTTTCTGTGCTGCAATTCTTTGATTTCAAACATACATAAATTAAATTCTTTTTTCTTCTTTTGCATCATTGTCTTGTACACTACAGTGTAAACCTAAAACTGCATACTCACGGTTCCTTTAAGGGCATCCACCTCACAAGTAAGCCCCTGAACTTGGCGTCTGTAGTCGTTGGCCTCTTGCTTGGCCACTCTCAGAGCATCATTATTCCTGGCTGCAGCTTCAGTGAGGTCAGCATACTGGCAACAACAGTGACAAACATAGAGAGAGAGAGAGAGAGGAGGGAAGAACTGAAAAATCAACCGCTCAATAAATGATGAATCACAGGCTGAGGGTGAGCGACTGTGGCAGATAGCGTGAAGCATGTAAATTATGAAAGAGGCGGCCAAAAAAAGAGACGTGACACTGCAGCTTTGTGCTGAAGCAGTTTTACGGCAGCACTGTTCGCAACAACTGACTATTCAAAAGTCTCAGAGGCAGAATGAGTCTACTGTTAGGCAGATTATTTTATTTATTACTTTTTTTAGGAGGGCTTTTTGCCTTTATTTGATAAAACAGGTGAAGAGTGACAGGAAAGGGGGAGAGAGGGGATGACACGCAGCAAAGAGCCTCAGGTTGGAATCAGACCCGGGCTGCTGCGGTAAGGACACAGGCTTTGCACATGAGCATACACTATACAAGGTGAGCTACTGTGCACCCAGATTTCATGCCTTTTTCAATTTAGCCTCCCCCCAACCTTAATTGAGGGCCACAAAACTGGGCCTAAACAGTAAAGATAAGGGCCACAAAACCAAAACAAAGAGCTGAAAGATGCTAAAATGCTCCGTAGAGCTAAGGCACACAGCAGAATCAGGTGAATCTGGTGAGTTCATTGCTACGAGTCATCAGTGTCATATACAAATACTCATGTGATGAACTGTTCTTATAAAAATATTGATTAATGCCAGGAAAAACAGATGAGTGGTTGCTCTGTAGACTCAAACATAGGTCAAAACACAAGGTCAAGTGCTCATGGAAAACGGGGAACCACAGGACACACAGGAAAGCACTCCAAAAATATGTAAATGAGAAAGAAAATATTAAAAAGCCTTAATTTTAGCAGCTAAATCGTTGAGAGAGACATGTTTTGACCACTGTAGGTCTTTGTCAGGCCTGATTTTAAAGCCTTGTGAAGATCTTGAGTGGTCGAAACATGCTGTAATGATTGTAAATACTTTATATATGAAATAACATCAGCACTATATGTATATATGTAATGATTTAGCCACTATAATTAAGTCTTTTTAAAATTTCTTTCCTCATTTGTGTATTGTCAGATTGCCTGTATTAGCTACTTTAGATTTTATGGATCTGAGATGTGCTTAATGTGAGGTTATATTAAAGTTCTGGTCCATTTATTATGTTGCTTTTGATTGTCTTGGACATTTTCTTTTTAATTACGTACTTCACAACTTTGTGGGAAATCCTTACCTTGGATTTGTACCAATCCTCGGACTCCTGGATGTTTTTGGAGGCCAGGTTTTCATACTGCAGACGGACGTCCCTCAGGGCAGCTGTCAGGTCAGGTTTAGCCATCTCCATGTCCACCTGCACATGCTGCTGCTGCTGGATCTGGTTCTGCAGCTCCAGCATTTCCTGCACCACAATCGATAACACCGGCATGTATGTACTTTTCATTTTTTGCCTGCTTACACAACAGACGTTCTATTTATTTTAATGTCTTTTTAGGTGCTTTTTTATGACTGTATTGAAATTTCTCTGATGCATTGAAAGCTAGGGATTTGGTACTCTGGGCAGATTAACAAATACCTCGGATTGCTTGGCCCAGTATTCATTAGGGTGCCTTTAGCTTATTAGGCAGTACATGTGCAGTGTTTCCGCAGTAGACTGGGTCAGCTTTAGCCACATTAAAAGGAAGCTTACCTCATCATGCAGCTTTTTGAGGAAGTTGATCTCGTCCTGGAGTGACTCAACCTTCCGCTCCAGGTCCAGTCTGGCGAGGGCAGCATTGTCCACATCCTGTGTAGTAACAGCGACTCTTAATAAGGTGACTTGTGAAGGTGACATGACTTGTGCATTACGTGTTGCTGACACAGAAAGACAATGCACTTTCACATGCTGTACAGGCGCAACAGCCACTTACACAAAATGACCCAGTGTGTCGTGAGAAGGTCACAGACACATGCATCTAATAGAGAGCAACCGCAGGCACATGACAAGTGTCGCTGCAGATGTTTTCTCGTCATTTCCGTGTGCTGAATACACAGAGAACTGCAGAAGTATTTTAACTTTATTTAATGATTTTTATTGTATAGGAAAATAAAGTACTTTTCAAGGGGCTATATTTCTTTGACATTAAGAGTTACTCATCACTTTTCGGAGCAAGATTTCACATGAAAAAGTGTATAAAGTACCTAAAATTGGCTACATATCAACAAATTACAATAATAACCAATGATACAAAATATTATTGATAATATAACACTCTGAAATAAGTCTTTAAACATGAGTGCTTCCACTTTTGGTACTTTAAATTTATTCATTTTTCTTTCTGCTTAATTAATTAATGCATGACTTTAACTCATTTCTACTTTTATTCATGTAAAAGATCTGAATATGTCTCTGGGGTTTGTCAAATGGAGCCCGAGGCCACTTACTGTACAAAAAAAAAAAACCAAGCCACCTCTGCCTGTCCTTTCTTCTGGGAAAAAATGTAAAATGAAATGTGGGAGATTGTTTCAATCCCTATATAAATGAATTTGATTTAATAAAGGAGGCACTGTAGAGCCATAGAGCCTTAGTCAAGAGGCCCTTAATCCCATTTGCTGTTACCTAACTGAATTCTTAAACTGAAAGTCTCTACTGGCTCTTTTGGGAGAAGCATAGTCATCCCTCTGTTACCATGTGCTTTAAGATACAGTAATTACAGCATCTTACCATATTATAACTTTACTGAATTAAGCACGAAGCAAATGTTCTCTTATTAACATTTTTTTTTAATGTAAAACATTTGACTGTTTTCAAAACATCCCATTATGCTCTATGTTTTTCTGTCCCTCCCACGTACACACTCGCTGTTGCACCACACCGCCGTGCTTTGTCAGGGCGTTGGCAGGCTGGTTACTGAGGTATCAGCAAATGGAGCAGCTTTGCCCCCTGCTCTAATGCCACAAACAAAGTGTGCTATTCAGCAGGGTTTCCCAAACAGGCCCAGGGGCTGGAGGAGTGACTGTCTGCCTGACTGAGCGAGAGCCGGCTGCAGGCCCTGCATTGTTGTCAGAGTGCCACCATGACAGGCCACAGGGGGACTTCCTTCCTGCCATTCATCTAGACAAGGTCATGATGGTGCAATGTAATGATAACATAGTGCATTTCCTAAAAAGCACATAATCACTGGAGATTTAAGTATTGTTCCTAAGTCTGCAGCCGTGCAAATGCACCTCATTTGGTTCTGATTTTCATCTTTTCTCATACCGTGACACCCATTTGAAACTTTTTGCACGACTCGCCGCCACTTCATTAATCACCATGAAACCCAGTGATAGGGAACAATCACTGACAAGCCCATAACGAGTGAGGTTTTAATGTGCTGATGCTCCCCCCTCGGACGAGACAGCCGGATCACATGGGGGCTTGTCTTCTCGCTCTGATAACCACATTGGGTCCGAACTGTTGTTGTGTCCAGCTCATTCAGTGTGACCAGTCAGACTTAAAAAGATCTCCTCTCATTGCAGGCCTGATTTAACCCAGGAGCCACAACTTGGCCTTTTGTACCGAGACGGGGGTCAGTTCTGCTCTGCGGCTATTTCGGATCATGGCTAGAATCTGCTGTTGTGCCATCAGAAAAGTGCATTCCTGTCTGTGCAGCTCATGGGCAATAATTAGATAGAGGAGGCAGCAGAAGAGAAAATGAACAGTTAGACCACTTTACTGTTAGAAGTGAGACTAATAGAGGTAACTGAGGTTTATATAACAACTTTGACATCACCAGTTTAAGGTTTAGGGATAGCAAGGGAGGTGGTGCTCAGGAGCCATCAGCATCTCTTTGCAAAATCCCTATCTATGACACGTAACAGAGGCAAAGATTAACCTTAACTTCTTTATTTCATGAGGTGAATGATACTGTACCTGTCTGTAGCTCTGCATGTTGCCCTCAGCCTCCTCCCGCTGGGCCATCTCATCCTGCAGCCTGCAAAGACAAACAGCAAATAAGACTTTTCCACCTTAAAAACTGCCATGACCTCATTTTCTGCCTCCACTTCTTTTTTTAATGCATGAAAACGTGCGTGAAACAAACTTCAGACACAGAGCTGCAGCAGCACAGGTTTTGCGCAGTGCCTTTATGTTTAGAAACTGGAGTCAAGCCTGTGTTAAAGTCTATATAACATGTTTATGAGTAATAAAGGGGCATGCAAACACTGATAATAATGTGATTAAAGTGCATACACTACATGACAGTTTTTGTATAGAGTTTCTGTATCATCACACAGTGGAGCACAGAGACGTGCCACGCCTCCTACTTCTCTCTCAGCCTGTCGATGTCGTCCGCCAGGTTATCCCGGTGAACTTCCACCCGGGCCTTCTCGTTGGTGAGCTGGTCCACCTGGCGCCTCAGCTCTCGCATCTCGTCCTCGTACAGATCTCCGACCCGGGACGTGCCTTTGCCCCGCAGCTGCTCCAGCTCCGCCAGCAGGATCTTGTTCTGCTGCTCCAAGAAGCGCACCTTCTCGATGTAGCTGGCGAAGCGGTCGTTGAGCGACTGCATCTGCGCCTTCTCGTTGGTGCGGTTCGTGATGAACTCGCTGTTTATGGCGTCGGACAGGGAGAAGTCCAATTGCTCGGAGGACAGCCGGGGCATACCTGCGCTGCTCCGGAGCCTCTGGGTCTTGGTTGCGTAGACGGCCGGGGCGGAGGAGAGACCGTAGGATACGCGGGAGGTGCGCACCGGGCTGGAGAGCTGGCGGCTGGAGTAGCTGCTCCTGGCCGTGACTCTTTCCCCGCCAAACATCTTCCTGTAAGAAGACGCTGAAGATACTTTATAAGCCATCACGGTGGTATCTTCTCAGACAATAGCTCTGTGTTGCTCTTGTCCCAACTGCATCAGCGGAGTGCGCCTAGGAAGGCGTTCCCTAAACCATTACTTATTTATAGTCTCCTCCTCATGCAAATGACTTAGCCGGAACCTGAATGGCACCTTAAGGATCCAATCAGAGACCGGCACACACGAAGGTTGTCTCTCAGGTCCATAACAGATCCTGGATCAAACTAGGCCAAACTGTTACTGCGCACAATGAAGTCACAATATGCGAGGTGTGGCGTGTCCTGTCACAGTCACACCCAAGATGTTCAACTTTAAACCTAACTGTGCACGAGCTGGAATCACATTTGGGTAATTGCATTGGTTTCAACAGCAGCACGTGAGTGTCAGGAGATGCAGATTGGGCTATTGATAGTTCTTTTGAGGATTTGTTTTGGATGTTTGCCAAATCTGTCCAGCACTGAACAAAAAATGTGTCTGATCTCAAACTACTCTCTAAGATCCACTTACTATTTATCAGAAATATTTAAATATGTGTCTCTGGGAGAGGTTTTCCCTCAGAAGATTTCATCCTCACAATCCAGATTCGACATAGTGCTGTGTTGAGAATTGTTTCCTGATATCTGATTCATCCATTTAATCATTTTCTTTCTCCTTTTGCATCACGCTCCAGATAAACACACACACTCCTTGTCCATTTTTACACTGCATGGCTTCGTCCAATCTATTTTGTGAAGCATTGTGTCATAAGACTACTCGATAAATTGTCACCCACCCTTGTCTAGTACTTTATTTTTGTCAGCTTTGGTGTGTGTGCATACTGGAGCTTATTTATTATGCTGTATTTGAAGAACAAGTCAGCAGCTTCACAATCCTTAATCAGGTTTTAGAGGATATCATGCAATAAACAGAACATGCAAACATACCCAGGCTGCCAGCTACTCTTACACACTTAAGTGTTTGATAATCACACTCTCACAGAGAGGAAAAAAGACAAAGAGGATGGGATGGGGTACAAATCAAAGTCATCCAATACTGGCAGGTTTGCTGCAGCCTTGGAGCATATGCAGCTTCAGTCTTTCCTGAGACTATAACCTGCAGCAAATAATAAACATGTATAATACATATGTCAGAGACTCTTTTTCTCCCTCTCTGCCTGTCTGTCTGTGTCTTCTCTTTCTCCTTCCCTGCATAAAGAGCCGTCGTTGCTGCAGTGCTGCTGACTAGCTGAGATTCAGTGATTGTGAAGGGAGACGCAGGGCAGCAGAGCTGAGCCAGTGACACTCTACACCTCTCAGCCACACTGCACTGGTGCTACTGGCTGTACCGTGCCCTTTACACAGCATGAAAGAGTTTGGTGATGTTTGGCGACTAGATAGCAGCCAGAGTGCACAAATATTTCTTTGACGGAGATTTTCACATTTTTGCCCCGAGGGCTCAGGTGGCTGCAGTGGTTGGAAGTTGGCATGTTGCCCCTGAGATATGACTGTGCACGAAAAGACCCAGCCACTCAGGGAGCTGATCGGATCTTACTGAAGCATCATAGGCTGGAAATACTGTTGTTCTGAATACCAAACTACAATCTGGCTTTGTGTGAGCAAAATGGAGGACAAGTTAAGGGTTTTAGTCATATCCGCATTGTCTTTATCCTTGTATAAACAATTTGGTTCACTCAACAGAACACACTTTTCCTGCTGTTTGATGCAGTGGAATAAAAGCAGCAGTACCACAATACAAAATATGCAATTACAGGTAAAAGTCCTGCATGCACTTTAATTACAAGTTTTAGCAACCAAATGCACATTTTGTATTGAAATTAGTAGCACTTATAATCCAGAATGGCTTGTGTCAGTGATGTTTAACATGTAATCAGTGCTACAATGTTGTAATTAGCCCGGAGGGAGCTAATGCTAATGGCTTTATACACTTTTTGGTAGTTTAATCTGTATTAGCACATTATATTTTACATGTTTTGTCTGTTAGAGTATAATCTAAAAAGTAACTTCAAGCCTAAAAATGGAATTACAAAGTAGTGTAAATTTAAAATTAAAATTGTACTGAAGTATCGTACTTGAGTAAATTTACTTTCTACCCCTGTTTGTATGACATCATATTGGAAAGTACCAGCAAGAAGAGATGAGCACTGAAGCTCTGTGTTTCTGTACTCAATCACATTAAGAAATCCAATAACGTCAGGGTGTCAGGAGTGTGTAGGGGTAAAGCCACTTAGAAGCAGCTTTGAAGCTATTTTAGATACAAATCTGTTGTGAAACATGATTCTGGAGCAGTAATACAATAATCTAGTCAAGACTGGATATGATACTCTACAAGTAACACGGAAGGACTGGTGATGTCACACTTAATAGAAAGAATTGATTTATTTCTTTTAATTTTCTTTGAATTGATTTATTTTCCAAAAGGTTGGGTCTAAACCCGATGTAAGTTGGGACTGAAGGTATATTTTAGCATGTTACTGTGCTGTGATGCTGTGACAGGCCCTTTTAACATTTAATCAGCAGGGCTGCCTGGTAGCAACTTAGTTTTCATTAGTGGAAATGACATTTCGACATGGCAAAATATTAATTTAAGATATCTGTACAACAATTTTGAAATGTCACTAATATATTTGCATTATGTAGAAATTACATTAAGCTAATCAAATCTGACTGACAGATATCTTTAATTTTACCGTAGCTATTGATGGTTCCTTTTTAAATAGTAAGTATAACAGTTACTGATGTCTACCACTGAATTTCCATTACAGATATCAACAATTACATTTCCATTATATCCAACATATCACCAAACCATTTCAGATATGTGGGCATTACATTAAAATACCAGAAAGGCAATGGTTGACTTTTAAATTTCAGATTTGTACATGTGTCATTGAAGATATCTGCAACAACATTTGAGTCGTAAAAATTCCTTTTTTACGAGTCTGGCAGGTTATAAAAGGAGTTGTCAATATCTCAAATATAATTTTCATTAGTTACAACTGTATTTTTGATAATGTGAAATTATATTCTTACTAGTTACGTTCCAAGACGACATATCAAACATTTCATTTTAACTAGTCACAATAGATTAGATATCTACAATTCTATAAATTAAATTAAAAAAATAATTGAATTGGTAATATCAGTAAAAACATTTTGTCCAGTGAGAAATGAGTTGTAGATGTATTTAATTAGAATTGCAACCAGTCAAAATTACATTACAGATATGTTAACTTGTCAATTGTAACATGTCAAATCTGAATTATAGATATCTGTAATTGAGTTTGAATAGATGTCAGTGGTAAAAGTTGACTTGCTGTAATACCATTACAGATATCTACAATGAACATTTCCTCTCGTAACAAGTTGTTGATATCAAAAATTAACATTTTGCCTGGTGACAAATGAACTGTAGATATTTTAGAATTACAGCGAGTCAAAATGACATCATAGATGTGTTGGCTTGGAATTCTAGCTAATCAAAAACTAATTGTTGATATCTACAATGGCTATCATTACTGACTGAAAATTAAAAGGGTTTGCCAAGAACTGGGATCTTTTAATTTCAGAGGAGCTCCACTGATTTTACACAGCACCGTCTGTTTACAGATATTGGGGAGTGCTACACAAATGCATCAATGCCAGTGGTACTAGAGGGCCCACACAGGGGCCCCAGTTTGAGCAAACAGTAAAACCCCATTTACTAAAACAGGCAATGGAAATTCACATGATCAACACTCACTTAGAGGCAGGGGGGGCCATAAAAATTCCTCCTCCCAGGCCCATTATGAGCCAGCCCTGCCAGTGTTGGCCAGAGAGACAGACAGAGGAGGCCGGGATTGTCACAGACAGAGCAGGGATTGTGTATTGCTGATCTGTCACCTAACTGCAGCGACAGAATGCAGACAGTGGGCCGTAATTATTGTTTGTAGCCCGGTGTTTGGCAAAGCCATAGTTTAGGCCAAATAGCTCCCATTCTTGGCAATGTTTGGAATTTATCGTTTGGCCCTTTTATTTTTTGTTGCTGAGGTTCCTATTTCTCACCAAAGCAACAACGCTGCAGGGGAGCTCATTAAAAAGATCGTACAACAGGACCAGAGGAGGAATCAAATAAGACACAACATTTGTCAGAGTCAGTCGGCCTGTAATGGGAACAGATAACTTAAATCTTGTTTCTGGGTGTCATCGCTTCAAAACCGCAGGCGCTGGGCAGCAAAAAGGCAGCCTTTGTTTCATCTCCCATGATGGTGAATCACCAAGCCGTGCGCCCAGTAGCCATAGCAATCAACCCCAACACTATTTGCCAGTGTTGAGGCCCAGACAGACAGAGACAGATTCAGGGGCTGCCCTGTTCACAGAGGTGAACTCTTGCAGGAAATTGATTAATTATTTTATTTATAAAGTTGCAGAAATGAGTGCAACAGCGTGTCTTTACCTTACAGTAAGTCAGTTTTTAGTTTTGCTTGTTTTATTTTTGGTCAGATAAGTTGGTTGGCTTCCTTGTGGGTCGTGGCATGGCAGATTTAGTGAAAGAGGGAGTGCCGCAGTACAATGTGTTTAATGCGCCTCAGTGAATGCGTGGAGATCAGACTGAAGTAAATCTAAATGTCTGAAAGGACGTCTGTCCAAGCCGGGGAACCCCAGTGAGCTTTTGTTGAGTCTGTGTGTGATGGCCCGGCTGTTATTAGTGCTGGAATTTACCATGTACATTAACTCAAGCATTTTAATTCTGGATAATTTGAGGCATTTGTACTTTACTTCAGTATTGCCACATTATAAAACATTTTATGGGGAAATGTACTTCTGTCTCCACTACATTTATCTGACAGCTGGAGTTACTAGATGTTTTATTCAGGTCTGATTTTACATTACAAATATATAATAATGTTGGCACCTCTTGTCACCTTTCACATGTCCATGATTTGTTCGCAGCTCCACCAGAGACCGACCAATTGCCCCATTAACTTCACAGCTAGTTTTAGTTAAATCGTTTTTCAAGGCCTAAACTCTCATATGTTTGACAATAAAGCAAAGAATCAGTCCAAAGCCCAAAACATCAAAATGAATTTATGCATCAAACTTCTTCTTTTCTACTTCATTAGTCATCTCACCATCAGCTTTATCTTGTGACCCTTTAAAGGGGCCCTTAGGTTGAGAATCATGCGACTTAACTATCTAACTGTGTATAAATTTGTAAAACTTGCTCGAGCAATGAACCAGAATACAATGATGTCATATATAGCAGTCACAGGGTCCATTTTACGACAGAGGAGGTATTTTTACTCTTGATAATTTACATTTTGCCGATGATACTTCTGCACTTTTACTTAAGACGCACTACATATGGCTTACTTATAAATTATTTGTAATGGAGCACTTTTATTTTGTTGTATTAGTACTTTTACTTAAGTAAAGAATCTTAATACTTTATCCAGCTCTGTTTATCATGAGGGATTTTCTTTTCTCCGTCTGAGTAGTTTTTCTTAAGCACATTGGAGCTTAAGCGCCAGCCTCTCTGTCAGTGGTCAACAAAATGAGCAGAGAAAGGACCGGCGTTCGCTTCGGGGAATGGAGATTTTACACTGGATACCTTTCGACCATAGTAACAACAGAGGAATTAAACTGCGGGGGCTATTTTCCAAATCTCCATAGTGACTGACAAAACCCTTGGAAAGCTTCCAAGAATGGCCACTTTGTAAAGACCTCTCTCTCACTCTCTTTGTGTCCCTCTTTCTTTGTCTCTCTCAGCATGTGTGTGTTTGCAGGGAGTGATTGGGTCAGGGACCAGGAGGGGAAATAGGGGAAGAATAACTTCCCAGCATTTGCCTCAGTCATTAGCACAAAATCAACATGTAAAATCTGTCAAATATACAGCATTCTCAAATGAGCCAAAGAAACACACGTACTAATTTTAAGAATATCCGCATATTTGAAGCCATTCTGTCAGTAAGTGTCACTTACATATGCCTGACTGCATCAGGGGGCATCACCCAGACTGACTGACAGCTGCAGATGACACTCCCCTCTCTTCTGCATGTTCACCTGCCTCAGGATATGTGAATAACAGTGAGACAAACCCTTCAAGTGTGAGGGAAGAAATAAAATACACTTATGATACCTATTTATACCTCACTGTAACAATTTTGTGTCAGAATTCAGAATAATATTGAAGTAAATCATCTTTTTTGCCACCTTTACGTGATCATTTTAAAAGATTTGAGAGAAACCCTGTATGAGTCAGGGCTGGGCTGGAGCTGGGACTTTGGCACTGTGCTGCTATAGCCGACTTTATTTCCAAGAATAAAGTTAATATCGTAAGCCTCAGGCTCATTCCGAATTCACATGCTTCTCTTAGTCAGTAACCTGATGAAAGTCAACTGTCACTGCAGGACAGAGATGCTTCGAGGCAATCATTAATGGGATCATTTTCACCACTTTTTTTTCTTCATTTCACCCCAGAATGAAATTTGTAGGAAACAGAAGATTACTGTTTTTTTCCTTAAATGAAAAGACGCTTTCTAAAATGCAATCTGCTCACAACATTGCATGTTATTACAAAAATGTGCAGTAGCTATAAACTCGCAACTGGGCCTCAATAGCTAATTTACCATAAATGCCGTAAATAATGTCCCACAATAAGGTCTGTGATTCAAATATTTTTCTGCAACCTCCTCATTCACTGACTGACCTACTGATATTTAAAAAACTATGCTGTTAAAATTATTGTTGAAATGAACTCGCAGCTATTTTGTTGCTGATACTGAAACTAAAACTTTAAAACCACACACAGATGTGCATCCTTAAACTTTTTAAAAGGCACCTTTCATAAACTTAAAAATATGACTGCGTGTACAGAAATTCATCCTGGGCTACATACTATAACAGATGGTTCAAACTCAGACAGAGACTCAGAAAATTAGATACTTTGCTTACCTATGAAGCCATTCAGAAGCATGTTAGTAGTACTAATAATTCTCTTCAGCAACTAATTTATGCATAGATTTTTCTCAATAAGTGGCAGTTTGTTGATATGAATGGTCTGAAATTTGCAGTTTACTTGATTAATCTCACAATATTTCTGACAGTGGACTCTTTGGTGTTCTCTTTTGCTTTGTTTTTCAGCATTTCAGACACATATACTAACCCATTAAGCCAAATAGCCCAAAATATACTCTGATTACCCCATTGGATTCATTGGTCTCTCGGTGTAAAGTTACAGTTTGGGTGCATTATTTGGCAGATGTTCTATTACCTGCCGAGAATTGCATCCCTCCTTTCTCAGACCAGGTGAGTGAAACTATATATTTGCTACTAACATTGTTTGAACAGGAATTTAAAGGGACAGTTCACCCCAAAACCAATAATTACATATTTTCCCTCTTACCCGATGTGCTATTTTACAGTCTATATTATTTTGGTGTGAGTTGCCGAGTGCTGGAGATATCGACCATAGAGATGTCTTCTACAGTATTACTAGACCTAGACTTCACGTCAGAACTATTTCATTTCTTTCAAACTATACCCACCGACTGGAGAGGAAAGCGTGCATCTGCTTCTACTGCTAGCTCACCTAGCACCATTGAGGTAGCTCACGTTAGCTCAGCTAAGGATGCTATCAATGTTAATATCTCACACTGTCATGACCACAAGCCTCTCATCCATGTGTAGATGCACACTTCCTTCTGTGCAGTGATACAGTTGGCAGGTGTAATTTGGCAGAAATAAAATAGTAACTTAGAAAATAGAGTAACTTCTGGTAAGAAACATTGTTGACATCTCTACGGCTGATATCTCCAACACTGGGCAGCTCATACCAACACAATCTAGATTGATAAATAGCACTACAGGTAAGAGGACAAATATGTATTTTTGAATTGGGGGTGAACTGTCCCTTTAAGAGGTGGAGGCTACTGATACTGATATCAGTATTTCAGCTAAGATAAACATTACATATTCACACCACACAGCCAAAAGTAGTGTCTGAAAGGGATGCATTTTTTTGGCAATACTATTATATTTGTATCTGCCTAGATTTGCATCCTTTCCTTTCCCAAACCATGTAAGTGTTAGATTTATGAAATCCACACTGTCCAGTCAAAACAGCCCAACTTTAAAATGCACTTAATTGATTTGAAACTTCCACATCAGTTTACCAGTACAGGCAGTATTTCTCAGCCCGTGAAAAATAACGAGTAATGTTCTCTGGCTCTGGAAGGAGCTTTCCAATGTCTGAAAAAATAACCTGATGACTTCCTATAACAGACAGCCTGGGTAACAAACTTGAGCTGAGGTAGAGAGAAGCTGTTTTCTAATGGGTTTAGTATGGCAACCATAAACACAATTAAAAAATGAAGCATGGTTTATTGAGTAATTGAATCAAAATTTGTACAGCCAAAAACAACATTTTGTCAGAAGCTGCCTTATAATGAATTTAGGAATGTTGTTATCAAAGAATAATCAGTTCTCAGTTGGAACACAGTAGTCCTTTGTTAAATCCCTGAGAGTATCCACAGCTGTCTTTGGAAATGTAGTAATCACTGAACATGCATCGCATATTCTGGAAGAACCCAAACAAGCAATTAAATCGTTGTCTCTTGGCAGACAGTCATTTCTCTGATGTATTGGGGGAAAAAAAAGAAACTGATGACATTTGGTACTGTGGTAATAATACATAATACACTGAAGTACAGTCTGGAGCATTGAATCAGTAACAAAGAAGAGTTGTTCTTGTTTGCTGATAGTGTTATATTCGAGTTTTTTGAGCTCCTCAGCCACCAACACTGAAGTTAATGTGTGTAAACATACATTTCTGACTATATTCAAACATAAATAAGAGGCACAACTCTCTCCAATCACCAGTTCGTAGGTCCGGTGCTGCAAGAAAAGTTTTTGTTCATGATTATCTGAGGAAACACAGAAAATGTCTACCTGCATTAGAACAAAATAACCACAGCTGAGACTAATATCACACACAGGACCAGTGTGAGTGTGATTATTTCTGTGAGTGATTAAGTCCTGCTGTTATAGAATGGGACAGTATTGGCCACATCTCACATGTAAAGTGTCGAGGGAGTCTTGTGCTTGCAGTACACTCCCCCCTCCACTAGATGTCCTTCTTGCCCTTGTCACAGCTGAGGGCTCCCCCTCAGGATGCACTTTCCTGTCTGGTATTTTAAACTCAACTGATGCAAATGAAGACAGACTACCATTTTTACTCGCCCAGGTTTTGGTTGTATCAATCGTAGGTGACACCCTGACGCCTCTCCCTTTTACGCTGCTTGCATCTTTTTTCGCACTTTTGACACTGGAATCATCCAAAAAGGGGTCCGAATCACTTCCATGTGACATGTTGTAGTAGGTGCACTTCGGAGTTTGAGGCTTCGCCATCTCCTCAAGCTCTGATGAGGATATAGCTACGAGAGGGTTGTGCTGGGTTTTACAATGAGACGGGGAATCCTCGCTATTGTTCTCCTGACCTGTGTCTATGGATGTGCTGTCTAATTGACCGTACATTCCCAGGGAGACTGGAGGAGATTTTCTGATGAGGTGATTCTCCTTGAGCAACCATCTACCTTGGTCGATCAAAACCCCATCAGCTAAGTCTTTTTTTGGGGAGGAAGAAATGCACCCTGTGGCCTCTCTGACAGGTTCGGTATCTGCCTTTTGTGAGCTTGCAGCACTGAAATAAGACAGGTCCTCCTTTGAGGCCTTAGTGCCTGAGTCAAAAGAAGAGAAACTACCTCCACTTTTTAATTGGGAATTTTGCAACTCCTCTGAGTGACTTGCAACGGACAGATTGGAGTTAACTCGCTCAGCATTTGTCCTTCTGTTAGAGTTATCAGTCCTACGTTGGCAGACTGAAGAAGACTCTTCTCCACTCTCTGTGACAATATCTACGGAGTCTTGAGTTTTATATCCACCACTCTCTGAAGTTTCTGGCCTGTAGTCAGACAAATCCGAGGTGCTTGGGCTCGGGAGACGCTTTAAGCCATATGAAACATCCTTTTTGCTTTTTGGGATTACAATTTGCTTAGTTTGAGTTACTCGAGCTTTATCTGGCTCTATCCTGATGTTCCCCTGAGGGTCGTACGTGAATATAAGTGAAGAGGACTGCAAGGCAGAGTTAACGAAGTCAAGTAATTCCTGTGATATTTCCACTGGATGTGGCAGATTGCCGCTTCCTCCCTCATGAGACTCCCCTCCATCTTCTGTATCAAGTTCATTAACGGTGTCTGTTCCATTACCTTTATCATCCTCACACTGACCCTCAGAGGACTTGGTTGATGATTCAGTATTATGTTCTGCTACCTTTGTATCAACATCTGCTTCTTCGCTACTCTGCTGCTGCAAATATGAGGCCTCCTCTAGCACGTTTTTACAATCTGTACCACTGGTAATACTATCTGCATCATCTGTAGCATTATCTTGCTCTACCTCATCCTTTGATTCGTGCTCTTCCTCTTCATCTAAACCCTCATTTAACTCATTACTTTCATTGTCTTCATCGTCTTCCCCCACCTCTTCAACTAGCATTTCCCCTGATTTCATATTTTCTTTAATCTCAATCTCCTCCACAACGTCTTTTTCTTCCTCCGATTCTTCGTCAAGACTACTTCCTGTTTTCTCCAGCTCTTTCCCACTTTCTTCACCCTCGCTACACTCTTCTTCCTCCTCTATATTCTTGTCAATGTCTTCTCCCTCCTCTTCCTCATCGGTAGTACCCCTTTCTTCAATATTTATAACCTCAACAGCCTCACCATCCTCCACCACATCTTGTTCTTGCTCTTCTTCCTCATCGTTTTCCTCACTTACCACCTCCGTTTTGTCCTCTTCCTCATCTTCTTCCCCAGCCTTTTCATCTTCATCATCCTCCTCCTCAATAACCTCCTCCTCTACAGCTCTCTCAGTGACCATATCTGTTTCTTCTTCCTCCTTCTCCTCCTCCGTCTCTTCAATTACCTCATCTCCTTTATCTATTTCCTCAATAACTTCCTTCATTTCCTCGTTGTTTTCCTCATTAAGCTCAATACCATCCCCTGCTTCCTCCTGAAAGTCTTCATCATCTGCTTCTTCTTCTTCCTCCTTCTCCTCTCCCTCATCCACTTCCTCAATATTTCCTACTTCCTCTACTTCCTCATCTGTTTCCTCTTCCTCTCCCTCTTCCACTTCTTCAATGTTTTCTACTTCCTCTCCTTCATCTTTCTCCCCAGTAACTTCATCTGCATCAGTTTCTCCCTCTTCTTCTTCTGTGTTCCCTACTTCCCCTCCGTCATCTTTCTCTCCAGTAACCTCATCTGCATCAGTTTCTCCCTCCTCTTCTTCTGTGTTTCCTACTTCCTCTCTTTCATCTTTCTCCCCAGTAACCTCACCTGCTTCATCTTCTTCCTCCTCCTCCACTTCTTCAATACTGCCTATTTCCTCTCCTTCATCTTTCTCCCCAGTAACCTCATCTGCCTCCACTTCCTCCACTTCTTCAGTATTTCCTTCTTCCTCTTCTTCACTTTTCTCCCCAATAACCTCATCTGCCTCTTCTTTCTCTTCCTCCACTTCTTCAATACTTCCTACTTCCTCTCCTTCATCCATCCCTCCAATAACCTCATCCGCTTCTTCTCTATCCTCCTCCCCTTCTTCACTGATATTTTCTACTTCCTCTTCTTCACTTTTCTCCCCAATAACCTCATCTGCCTCTTCTTTCTCCTCCTCCATTACCTCAATATTTCCTACTTCCTCTCCTTCATCTGATTCCTCATTAACCCCATCTGCCTCTTCTTCAGTTTCTTGGTCTTGCCTCTTCTCGGTTGTCGATTCCTTCCCCTTTTCTTCTTTACCAACCTCATCCGCCCTTTCCTCTTCCTCCTCTGTCTGTTCAATAATATCATCCTCTCTTGCTTCTTGAACTTCTTCATCCATTAATCCCTCCTCTGCTTCTTCTAATTTCTCTTCCTCTTCATCCTCATCCACTGTCATCTCTTCCTCTGTCCCTTCCCTGACTTCCTGAACAGATTTTTCCTCCTCCTCCTCTACACTTCCTTTTGCCATTTCTGAAATCTCCTGCCCCTTGTCATCCACTTCTGTCACTTCCCCCTCTTCTGCCTCTTCCTCCCTTTCTGTTTTACCTGTTTCGGTCTCTTTAATCTCACCACCCCCACCATCAACATCTATCTCTTTGGTATCTCCATCCTCTCCATCAGTCACCCCCTCTCTATCCTCCTCATCTTGTTCCTCTTCTTCCTTTTGTTCTTTTTCATTTCCTTTGTCTATTAAGGGCTCATCTTTTTCTGTCTGTGATATTTCTGATTCTTTTTCAGGTTCTTGCTCTGATTCGTTCAGCATTTTGGCCTGTTCAAAATAATTATTAGTAGTAATATCCTCAGCTGTACATGTAGTATCAGGCTCCGGTGATTGTTTCGTTTCATCATTGCACTCTTCACCAAATTTTTCCACATCTTCCTCCGTGTCCGACTGGTTTACTTCAGTTTCTACAAAGGTGCTCTCCTCTACAGGATAAAAACTTTTAGCTTGTTGGATTGTTGAAGAAATCTCTGCTCTAAGGTCTTCTGGCATATTCAGCTCGTCCATCAGCTCATCAATGTCCTCGAATGCATCACCCCCTTCAGAGAAAACATCCAGGGCGAATTCTGTTTCTGAAACTCTGGGAGACAGCGGTTCACTTTCAAGCCTCTCTCTCATGATCTGGAAATCCTTCCAGCGTTCTCTCAACTGAGAAGACGCTCTACTCTGCAGATCCGTCAGACTTGCCCTCAGCTCTTCCTCATCCTCGATGGCAGTAATCTTTTGCAGGGATTCCAACATCAGCATGGCCTCGGAGGGGCTTCTTGATTGGCTGCTAAGTCCCGGCGTAGACCCAGATAGGTTATCTCGCAGAGTCATCACTGATAAGAATGACATGAAGGCTTTACATGACGAGCCGAACACTGACGCCACCTGTGCTGAGAAATCGGGAAGGCTGTTTGACCTCTCAAGGTTGGATGTTGTGTTGGTTTCACACACACTTCTGATGCAGTGAATCGATGAGTAAAGTTCCCGCAGGACAGGTTTTATTTTTGCTCTTGACTCCATAACATTGGATGCAGAAGAAGATGACGGATTGTCAGCTGGACCGATGGCCTCTGCAGATTTGTGTGGCCTCAGTCTGTTCTCCTCATACACAGGATCGACTCTGACACTCGGCATTGAAACACATAAACCTCTCATATACTGGTCATTGGGCAGCAGAGTTGTAGGTTCATGACAGTGAGGTACTGATAGACAAGAAGCTGATTTCTTGATACTATCAGCGGGTGATGGAACATTCTCATCTAGATGAGACTGGCATTCTGTCTTTTCGTCCGATTCAGAATCACCGCCAATCTGAAACACAACTTTTGTCTGGGGCTCTGATTCATCTGTGATGGCCTCCTCAGCATATGGCACTGGGTCTGGGTTGACTTTGTCCAACCAGTTCTCAACATATTGGTGGATTTCAGTGGGTGAAGGATTGAGAGAAGGCATTGAAAAACTCTCAGCCAACTCTAAAGCCTTTTTAGGTGATGGTGTTCTGTTTTCAGTCATGGATTTGGGCTTGCTAACTGTCTTTTTGCTTGACAAATGTGATTTCTTGGGTTGTAAAATGTCTGACATGTTCTTCTTCATTTGAGGCCTCACAGTTGGAGTATTTACATTGTGGCCATTATCTCTAGCAGCTGCTTTAGTTATGTTTTGCCTCTTCGGTGGAGTCCTTCTCACATTTTCGGTGCTAGCTAATAAGGCTTGCTCTATCTTGGCTGTCTTTTCACCCTTCTTAATTTGAGGCTTTTCTGCTCCTCTACTCTTTCGACCACCGTTAGCACTTTCTGATGAACTTAAAGTCTTTTTTCCAGCACTGGCATTGCTGCTGAGCTTGTCTGTAGATGAATGTTTGCTACTTTTTGGAGGGGTAACCATGCTGTCCTTTTGCTTTTTATCTGAGCTGCTTGTTGAAGTTGAAGCCTTCTGATTCCGAGCAGGTTTATTCATCTTTTTCTTTGTCTCACTTTTAAGAGTTTTGTCATTCTTTACTGTCTCTTGTGTTTGGGAGTTTGTTGCAATAATCTCATGTGTTGGAGTTATTGGCTCTGATGACAACGACAACATTTCCTCTCTCTGTCTTTGTAGTGAGTCAGTAGTGGGTGGTTGCCGGCTAAAATCTATATCACAATCATTGCTGGATGAACGACACAGTGAGTCAGTGGACGGTCTGCTTTCTGGGGCTGGAGTGGAGCCTTGCAAGGGCACACCATCTGTGCTATATTCCTCGTTTGCAAAGTAGTTGTCGTAGCAGCCTTGACTCTCATAAATATGCATCACAGTCTCTGTAACCTCCATCCCATTATTCTGTATCTGAAGGACTTCAGCTACTCCTGACGACCTGATGGAGGAGTGGGAGCCTTTGTTGCTCGCTCCAGCAGATGCCGTTTTCCGAGGCTTTGGGATTGGCCTGTTGCTGCTGCTACTCTGTCTGACAACGCAGTATCCCTCAGTCATCTCACCATCAGCCATCCTTTCCATATAGGAATAATGTCCCAGGGTGCTTTCCTGAACCCCTGACTCAGTCACCATCTTCACACTCTCAACAGACGCCTTCTTCATAACGTGCCGAGGACCTGGAGTAGGAGTGCGTTTGAAACCAGTTTTTGCTTTCCCCAAAGCTGTGGATGCATAGCCCTCATATGCTCGCTCATTGTTAAAGCCGACACACTTTCCAGCTCCAGCGGAATGGTTCTCCTCTTTCGTTTCATCTTCACTGATGCTAGAGGAGTCTTTGGCAATGGCGTTGTTTGAGTCAGGTGAGCTGTTGCCTGACTCTGAAATCGAGGCACAAACTGTCCCCTTTCTAAGGCTGGAGCGGCTGAGTGTGGTTGTCCAGTGGAGCATTTCCTCCTCCTTAATGGTCAGACGAACTTTCATCTCCACTGTCATGCTGCCATCTTGATTGACACGGAAAGACTTTTCGATGTCGTCGTCCTGAGGTACAATGCAAGAATGATGCTGATTATCGACCCTCCCAGTTCCACATGTCTCTACAGATGTGGGACGATGGTTGACCTCCGTTTCAAATGATGTATTGTGGTGATGCAGGTGGCCATTCGTGCTTCCATTTCTGGACTTGTTTATCTGGTTGACAATATATCTCTCTGATGATAAGGAAAAATTCCTTGAGCCTCTTCCACTCGACAAAGATTTGTTGTTCTCTTTAGTTGGAGGTGTTTGATGAAAGAGAGGGGATACAAAGAGAAACACATTACAAAATAGTTAGGGACATTATAAAAAGCATCATAGAGTATTAATAGTGGTTTGGTAGGTATATTTAAAAGAATAGTTTTACATTTAAAAAATGCTCAACTATTCCTTTGAGGGGTCAGTTTCATTGTAATGAGGTCAAGGCTCAGGACAGATAAAACAAACACTATCCACAACAGTTAGATAGCACTAGCCTGGCATTGTCAGACTAATTCACAAAGGTAAATTAGTCTAAAACTTATCAGTTTATTTTGATTTTCAGAGGGTGTTATCAGTGAGTGCAGACCAAATTACCTCTGGGTGCATTTGAAAAGACTCCAGTCAGAGCAATGAAACATGTGACATAGCGCTGAATGAGCATGCAGGTTGAGGTGGTGCTTGGTCTGTTTTTAAGCAAGAAAAAACTAGCAGACTGGTCTGAAACCTTTCTCAAATTACAGCTAAACAGTACACTAAAAAATGTTTCTGAAAACTTTCTAGAAAAGGCAATGTAGTAACAAAGAATTTGATTTATATTTGATCAGCACTGCCTAGTTTGACAGTTTGATCTAGGTTTCATGAGCCTTGTGCGCTGTGCTGGACAGAGCAGACTAGACGCAACAGAGCAACGAAATGTGTGATGTGTGGCTTTTGAAATGTAGACTGATGATGCTCCTTCGTCAATCATGATATCAAACCCACCCCATGGTAAAAGAATGGTTGTGTTTAGCCCGGCCCAGGCCAGGCTGGCTGGATATCTGTCTGAATGGGAGGGGGATCCAATGCATTTGCCAGAGCCAATGAAACATGAGCTCACAGATTCATAGGGGTAGCACTATAAATAGTGCAAATGTGTTTGTTTGTTTGTTTGTTTGTTTGTTTGTTTGTTTGTTTTTACTTCAGTTGTGCTAACTTGGGTTAACAACAAATAACCATTGTATTCCACATATGAAGCACACTTCATCACCATTGTGGATAAAATGAAGTGATGGCATTGTTCTTTCTTTTAACCATTATGTCACACTCATTACGAGCTGTGTCACTGTAAATGTCCCCACAAGACATGTTTGAATGCATAAAAGTCTGCAAACAAAGTATGTGTTTATGGTGTTAAAATGTTCAACTGTCAAGTTTTCATTCTTTCTTTGTATTCTTTGCATTTGCGAATAATTACTATGTTGTCAGTTTGTAGGAGTACTGAGTACAACTTACGAGATCTGGGCTGTAGCGTAGATGGCTCCATAGTGTCCATGTACATCACTTGTGCCATCTGGCCCGTTCCTTGAAAACTGTAGTTTGCTAATCTGAATGGCTCATTGCCCGCTGCCACAACAACTCCAGAGCACAGGATAAGTCCTGCGAGACCGTCAACCTGAAAGAGGAGCAGAAACACTTCTTGTTACGCTAGGCACTTTAAACTGGTTGTATATCTGCACTCCCCACAGTGTTGGGGAGCAGTGAACAACAACAAACTAATAATTTAACTACATTGTGCAGTAGCTTGCTGGTAGTTCAACTATATTCATATTTACATAGTGTATCAAGGTGCTATCTATCTATCTATCTATCTATCTATCTATCTATCTTATCACAGATGATAAAGCAGTTCTAGAGGAATAAGATGGATGCACTGAAAGGTTCTCAACACTCTTAACCTTTAACAGGAAGTCTGTTCCTGTTGACGGGACAAGAAGGATTACGACTGATAAATCACTAGGGGGTAGAGATTTTGATAGCACGTCTTAGCACTTCTTGGAATACTTGTAAAGTGTAAAGTAACAGGGTGAAAGCCTTGATTCCTAATTTCTAGTAATACAAGTTACAATACAAGAATGAAAATAAAGCCCATAACAGTTATTTGTTTTAGTTTTACTGCAGCACCGTTTTGTGTATGTGAATACAATATCACCCACTATTTCTTGGATGTTTCTTGGTTCAAAGCTGAGATTAAATCAGTGCTCGATGAATAAAAGCTCAGTCTGACATACAGTGATTCCACAACAACAATTTATTTTTGTTTTGTGAAAAACTGTCAAACTAACTGACGTGAATGTAATGAATAAAAAATATCCAATCAAATGTTTGGGGTGACACTTCACCCATCATATAAAAGCACTGTTAGCTAGTGGGTAGCTAGCAGAGCAAAATCATAGCATAACCTATTTATAGTGATTTCAGCTGGCAAGCTTTGCTCAAATTTCCAAAGGATGTTGATCAAGGTTTAGTGTATTTGTTTGTCCCTCGTCCACCTCATTTAACAAAGTGGTTGTGGGAGGTGTGGGTAAAGGTGAACACTACTACCTAACCACAGCCACTTTGAGAGATCCAATGAAATCTGAATGATTTAATTGCATCACAATCCTGGGGCTAAAGATGCTGTAACTTCCGTTTCAGAGTGACTTCAAACAAAAACATTTCAGGAAACATAATTATTTGTTTTCTTTCCAAGAGTTGTAGGTGAGAATAGCGATATCACTCCTGTCTATCCATTCAACATGAAGCTGGAGCCATCAGCCATTTAGCATAAAGACTGGAAATATATCTCATTTGTTTAAAGGGACATTCCATCTCAAAAGTAGAGATGTCTGTCTGAGATGGCACTCAGCTTGTGGTGCTCAAAGCACCAATATAAAAACACTCAACAGCAATGTCTCTTTCCAGAAACCAGAATAACCAAGATAATCCACAGACCTTTTTGTAAACAGTTTCACGTGGGAACTATTTTCTTACAACCCAACTACACCTGCCAACCATATCACTGCACAGAAGGAAGTGTGCATCTCCTGCTAGCTCACCTAGCACCAGTCAGTTAGCTAACATTACAGCTCAGCCGAGGAGGACGCCATTAATGTTTACATCTTGCACTGTCATGAGCACAAGCCTCTGGTCCAGGAGTAGATGCACGCTTCCTTCTGCTCATTGATTTGGTTGGCAGGTGCAGTTTGGTTGAAAGACAATAGTTTCTACATAAACGGTGTGGGGTGTGCAGGAGGAGCTGAGCACAGGAAGTGACTTCCTGGAGTCTCTACTGGTTGCCTGTTTAGTTCCATACTTTATGCTAAGCTAAGCTAACAATCTGCTAGCAACAGCTTCATGTTGAACAGACAGACATGAGAGTGGTATCGATTTTCTCACCAAATTTGACAAAATAGTTCTACGCACATATTTACCCATAATACATTTCACAAAAGAAGCTCCTTGTAATGCTTTCAGGAGCTGCTTTAAATTAGCATGAATCCATTTTCAGTTTGCCAAATACTTACTCTCCTGCCGTCTGTAGAGAAGAGTTTCAACACTGGGAACTGCAGAATCTGGGAGAGGTAATCCAGTAAAGCATCAAACGTTGGTGCTGTTCTTCTCTGCAATACTATTGTGCGTTTAACAGTGGGATCCCTGTTCTTGATGACCACAAGCTTCTTTGGTGTCCGAACTGCCACCCTCTCAGTGACCTTTGCTGGCCTGTTGGTGAGGATGTCATTCCTCCTGCCAAACTGACCAAATAAAGATCCTTGTCGTCTCCGCCGCCCTGCACTGTGGGGTCTGGTGGCATTCCATGGCACCTGCCGCCGGTTCACTTCATCCAGGTTTAATGGCTTCACCCGTTTATGATCAGAACACACATACGATCCCCCGTCATGTAAGTCATCCAAAGCCTTAATCAGGTGGGTCCCTCGAGGTGTGGTGACCGTCCTCACCCCAAACGGCAGAGGCACTTTCTTTGACAGAGCGTCCAGTAGGCCATCAAATGTCTTGAAGGTGCGGGCATTGATGACCATGCGATGCCCACTGAATTTATAGTCACCGCTTTTGTAGAAACATACTCTTTTAGAAGCTGAGGGGTCAGAGGTTGGCTGTAAGGGTCGGGAAGGTAACGTGTGTACACTGCCGGAGGACAGTTCCTGGGCAGGTGGCTCCTGGACAGGTGTGTTGCTCATGTTGAGTGGAGGGGGCTGAAAGAAAGCAGAGAGAGGAAGGAAAATGATCATTTGTTACTACAGTAATGTTTAAATTATGGTAAATTGTGCTTATCAGCAATACTTTGTCTTTTGAGTATTTGGTTGGCATTAACAGGTAAGGTAGCAATGTCTACCTTTCCCCTACACTCAACTTGCTTTGCCCATGGCCCACCTTTGCAAAATGACAGAAGGCTAGGGAACATTTGATAAACAAACATTAATATTTATCAGTATGGTAAATGAGTTGCCTGTATTCAACCTTTCAAAGTCTGCTGTCCTCTCTCATCTTTGCCAAGAGGCAAATCTAGTCACAACAGACCCAAGTCAAGTATACGCAGGGGTGTTTCTGGGATTTGAAGACACCCCCTAACAAAGGTCCAGGAGATTCTCCCCTGGCACTTTTTATCTGATAAACAAGCTCAATTTTGATGCTTTTTTTCCTGGGATCTGAACTACATTAAAAGTACAAAAACAAAGAAAAACAAACAACTACTATATTCTAATTGCAGATTACAAAACAACCATGTTTGACTTATAGGTAGCCCAATTTGTTCATTAATTAATTCTCTCTGGTTTGATGAAGCAGACACATGTTTAAGGGTGCACTCTCAGCTTTCCTTCATTTCATTTCATTTACTTATAAAGGAAAGGAATTAAAAGTAACATTGTGTGTTACAGTTAAAACTGGCCTGACTCAGTTAAAAACAGTTTTTCAGCAGGTCCCTGTTATGCAACAAAAACACATTAAAAACAATCAGCAGAGGCAAAACAACAAAACATAGGCAGCTACATAGACAATGCAAAGTAGCAGACTGTAGCGGAGTAAGTAAAATGGAATATGGGATTTAAATCAATGGTTGCAGATCTGTCCTTCCATCAGATAGTGTTTATATGCATGTTTGAAATGTTTGATTGAGGTTATTGCTCTAATGTAGTATGGAATCTCGTTCCAGATCTTAGTGTGAGTGTTGTTGTCTTGTAACTTGGGAGTAGTGCAGTAAGTGTGGGATTGAAGTTGTTGTTTAGGATCTGAAAATAGAATTTAATGGCTAGATTATTTGTGTCGCTTTGAAAAGTCAAGGCGGTTATCATGGGATCTTGTAAGCTCTGTTGCATAGTCTTGCTATGGGTTCAGTGGTTTCCTTTGTGGTGAGGGACCATATGGAGAGACAGTAGGATAATGCTGAGAGAATGATTGCATGTGGATATGTGTCTGAAACAGCAGGGGTGAGATATGGTCTGGCCTTGTTGGAGACATACAATTTCTGGTTGAGCTTCTTTGTTAGGTTCTGAATATGGTGTTGATAAGTGAGATGTGAGTTGAGTTGAGTTGAGTTGAGTAGGTTTCTGTGATATAAGTGTGTGATTCGCAAAATGAATAGCGCCAGAAATAGATATCGTTTTCTTAGGGGAATGAAAATACATACATTCTGTTTTCTTGACATTGATAGTTAGATGATTATGTTTCAAACTGTCATCTAAGTGGTTAAGATCATGTTAAAATGCAGCACTAATATAACAATAAATAAATAATAAACTTAATCTGAAATATGAAATTGCTTATAAACACTGGAAAGGAAAAGGGAATCCTACAGCCCCTTAGCTTTTCATAAGGAGGTGACATTATTTAATACAGCCTGAGGCATAAAAGGGTTGCCTCGTTTATGCTCCCATGTGCCTTTCTACACCTCTAAAGTCGGGGTAAAAGTTCCAGTTTGATACAGGTTATAGTGTATTTTCTCTGACAAATGAATCCATCATCACCACCCCATAATCCTTCATGAAAAACAGTCTCTAAGAAATAACACAATTACACTTAGATTCACACTGCGCCCTGTCAAAATGAAATGCACACCAGCTCATGTGATAGCCGGTGCAACCTTATAAAGCCTGCCCAAGTACAATACAAGACTCTTAACAATCGATCTATATTTCTTCAGAGGAAGTCTTGTGGTGATTTTGAAAACACTGTTGACTAAAATCTCAGTTTTTTATCACTTAGAAAGAGTCAGCTGAACAGTGATGGGAGACGATGAGTGTTTGGCAAGATTTTTCCATCATGTCAAGATGGAGAAGCCACATGAGGACCCAAAACAACACTGTTAGCAATATTCAGCAAACACTTGCTGAGTGGTTTAGGAGTAAAGTGAACTAGAGACAGCTGAACAACATGAAACTGAAGTGCAAAATACATGTATATAGTGTACTGTAAGTTAAATGATTAAATGTCTTAAGCTTTTTCTTAAGCACACATGTTGTTTTCCTGGTTTTAAACACATTGATGTTGTTTGCAGATTTATATTTATGCTATAATGCATGATAAAGGTGTTGTTGACATTATAGTTGCATAATATCAGTAGGCCTAAAAACAGCACGGTAGAAAAGAGCATACCAGTAATTAGTACATTAAGAGATAACACCTTGTGTAAGAGCACGGAGCCTCTGTTGTTTAGCCTGTTGTAGAGGTTTCCTAAGGTGTATAATATTCTACAGTATCAGTCTGATTAACAATGTTTTAACAGATTCTACATCATTATTGCCAAACTGATAACCCACATTGTTACTGTGAACAGCACAAGTCTAACGAGATGTTGACACAGACTTAGACAAAGGCCAGGCCATACACAACTACCTAGATAAATTACACCCTCTAGAAAATAACTGCCTCGTAAACAAACATGACAACAGTAAGGTAATGAAGAAGACTTACCGTATATCTCACATTTCACCTTAATTATAGTGGCTAAAACAACAGAAAGTGTGCATCCGTTATTCCTCCGAGCGCTGGTCAAAGCCTCTCAGCAGCGTTGAAGGGCTATTTTGGGACATGCAACATCGTGGCCAATTTGCCTAATCTTTGCTCACACTTAATCAGCATATCAAGATAACAAATGAAGGAAACCAACAGGAGCTGTAAAGAAGCAGACTGACTTTTTATCAGTATGAGATTCAGTCACAAGTGGATGGCAATATTGTTTTATTTTCTGAAAGAGTAGGATTTGAATTTTATTAGGTCAGCTGTCAGGTTTACATCATGGCTAATGGATCCCGTAAGTCTCAATAAAAAAAAAAAAAATAAAAAAAAAAAGAAATTAAATAAAAGTCACTTTTGTCTAAACAGCCTTTAAGTTCTCCCTTATCATTTGTACTTAAAGACAAAGTGAGAAAGTAGTAACAGAGTGAAGAGGTGAATGAGCACAGTAAAAGGATTACTGAGGACCAGAATAATTACAGAAATAAGGAGAGGAGGGGGTGGTGGGTGTTCATGAAGGTCTCTCCAGGTAAAATGATATTAGTAAATCTTGACCGCTCCAACAGATACCACAGGTGGCTCGGACTCTTTCCAATTTGCAAGCAGCCTACATAATCAGATTTGAGAAGTCTTGGCCTAATAGGGATTAGGTTAAGGATTTTGCGCACTTGCTGACAGCATGAGGCAGAATAAGGTCTTAAGAGAGCACTTTTACCTGACAGCAGACATTGGAAATCCACCATCAGATTTAAAACACACAATGTATCAGCATTTGAACTTACTGAATGTCCTGGTTAATGTAATTAAAAGGAAATGTAACTATAATTCTTCAGCTTTATCCAAAGTTGGAGGGCTAATATGGTATATCTATATGTTTGTACCATGTTGTGTAGACGTTTGTTCAAGTGGCTAATGATTTAATTGCATCAGGGGGTGAGAGCTGTGTCACTATACTGCAGTAACTGTGAGACACTAGACACTGTGCCAATTCCCAACTGCCCCTGATGGAGTAAAAGTTGTTTCACCTCCTACTTGCACGTGCAGAGACCTGGAAGATGCAGACTGGAGGAGGGGTCTGTGTGGGTCAAACAGAGTACAATATATGAAAAGTTCCATCAGAGTGTGGAAAAGCATAAACTAAAAGCTTCAGTAACACCTTTGCCTTCGGCTCTTGTGAGCTAGTGAAAAATGAAGTGCTTTTTTGCACAGTATTTAACCTTTTTATACTGTATCCTGTATGTTATATATTGTAATTAGCAGCACATTGCATTTTTGCTCAGTTCAATAATTCAAATCATTTTCAGTGACAGCCTAACCTTCAATCACTAGGGTCAATGTTACATGCTGATCTCTTTGGATTAGTGAGATCCAAATTAGCAAGTCAATCAGTGCCACACAGTGTGCCTTCATCGTGCCCCAGCTCCGGCTACCCAAAGGTCGCAGGTTTGATCTTCACAACAGCCACGCCTTCATCAAAAGCCATGAGTCCTACCAAAGGCCCTTAGTAAGAATGAAGCCCCTTAACTGACTGTTGATAGCAATGAATAATACAGTGATAACTGTCAACTGCTGCATAGAGAATATATATATATTTTTAAACTTTGTGTTGTTGCAACTGAGTTATGATTCTGGTAATGAAAATGTCAACAAGTGCCAAACAAGTACTTCCACTACCCATGTTCCAAAAGAAACCTATATCAGCTCTTTTTTACCCTTTACTAGTGTAAACCCTGATGTTATGACCTTGTCTGCTAAAAAAAAAAGATGTTTTTCCCTACTGTTTTATTTGCATAGCCTAATGTTTAGAGATCTGAGGAGGTAAATTAATCCAGTAATTAACAAGAAAAAAAAAAGATCATAGTAATATCTTAAAAAAAGACATACAACTTTGTAAGGCATGTTTTTTTGGCAACCTTATCCTGTTTATTGTTGTTGAATATTAATTGTGATCCCTGTGTATCTTGCAACCCATTGTTTGAGACAATGCAATGATAAATTTGGAAATAATTTTCTCGGTTTTGAATATTTATATACACAAAAGCATAAGTTTTCAAATGCACATGTTCTTAATATAATAGGAGTATGTGTCCCTTATGTCCCCCTGAAATCAACAGCTATGTATATAAAATAAGATAATACAAGATAAGATAATGCAAAAAATAAATGAATAAATAGATAGAATAAAATATAAAGCAATATATAAATACATAAAGTAAGTAAACTGTACAAAAACAAAGAGCAAGGAAGCATCAAAAAGAAGCAGAATATAATAAAGAGACAGACTGAATGACTGATTTTACATTATTGACTGATGGAAGTATAGATATTGCACAGTTTAACAATACTGACATTGCAACTGAGTGATTGTTTGTAAGCAGTAGAAAATAAAAGCCAGATATAATACATAAACAGAAAGAAACAGAGTGGCAGAATTTACATTATTGCACGTATCAAGTGTAAATATTTCGCAAATAGTAAACATATTACACCACAATTCCAAATCAACAGTCCCAAAGCAAATAAATTCTATTTAATACCATTATAAAGCTGTTTACAAATAAAACTAATCAACAACAATTTACCATTTGAGGCATTTTTGCCTAAAAAAATTGCCTACATTCAATGATTACTAAAACTATTGCTTTTATTTCTGGACAGTAATCATTTAAAACTTTACATGTAAACATTAGAAGACCCAAAGGTTTCCAGCAACAGCAGTCAGTTGTTGACCCAAGCAGATATACAAGTGGCACTTTAGCGCCATCTAACGACAAGTGACGATAATGCCAAAATGCAGGCTTTGTTTTGGTAGCAGAGGGACAGATGTTTGTGCAGAACTAGAGGGAACATAGAAATATATGTGGGTATTCATAATAAAAAACATGTCTTTTTGCACTCTGCACCATTGCAATGCTGTTCTTCTGTCTACAACTTTCATTTTGTTGCTGTTCTTACATAGCATGCATATAAAAATCTGTATCTATCCATAGTGGTCAAATGTTTAAATTTGCAGCTCTGTTGTCCTTGTTTTTAGCTGTATGTCTATTTCTGTGCATGACAAAAACCGGAGTCAAATTCCTCATACGTGTACCATCTGTACTTACTTGGTGAATAAATCTGATTCTGATTTACTCCCCCTGAACGCACCATGCATCGACTACTCATGTCTGCTACTCAGCGGAGGAGGGTCAGTGTGCGGTCCCGGGTCCCTCAAGTAGACGCCGCCGCCGCTCTCACTCCAATAGCGTGTTCTTTGTCGCGAATTTTCTTTCCTTTTGTCCCCGATTTTTTTTGGATTTCATCAGACCAGTCAACATGGGCAAGAAAGAGGAAGAGGAGATCATCAGAATCGCGAAGAAGATGGATAAAATGGCGCAGAAGAAAAACGGGGTGAGAAGAATGGATGCTTACCTGCCCGCTGCTTAGCCGATCAGGCTGATGTTGTTGTGTTAGCTAACGTCGGCGCTAATGGGCTGCTATGGGGTTAGCCGCCGACTGTCCAGCCTATTGGTGCCTTTTGCCAGTTCAGTCACTGACAACACAATTTCCCACAGAGTCTCCAGAGTATTATTCCCAACCGTCAACAACAAGGTTACCCTGAACAATAAGCTCCACGGCTAGCATACCTGTACTTGTGACCAACTGGCTAGCTGCACATAGCTAACTAGCTTGCAAGTCTGTCAAAGTGGTCGGCGGCTCTATGGGCTGCTAGCGGCTAGCCACATAGCGTCCCACCAGTCCGTGCTAGCCGTGTGCCCTGCAGCGCAATAACACGTTGGGTTTAGCCATTTTGAGAGAACAGAAATTAAGTAAACAGTTAGAAATCAATATCTGAAACACAAGCAGGCTCTTATCTGTAAGGTTTTAGTTGTGTTTTGGGATTTTGCAAGCGGCTAAGTGGCTAGTGCGTTAACTGTTGGGGACGCTTAACTGTTAGCCGCCTAGCTACTGTAACTTGTACTGTATGTAATGTAACGTAATAACGTTATTAAGGCTACAACTAACTATGAGTGTTATTATCGACTATAATCGAGCAATCACTTGTTTTTTTATGTTGTAGTGACTAAGATAGATGGACATTTTTTCCAACATGAAACCATAGGGAAACGAAACCAGAGTAACAACAACAACAACAACAACAAAAATAGCAAACATGCAGTAAATTCATAATAAACGAAAATAAATAAATCAGATAAATTACATGTCCAGGTGTACACTTATGCAGTCCCATCCCTTTTCTGTGTTTTAAATTATGAACTTAAAGTTAATAGTACACATAAATAATTATTTTAATATTTAACATATGCAGTATAACCTAATTTTTTACCTTAGCATTAAAGTGATAAATCATCACATTTGAAGGCTAGTACAAGCTGTATGTCATTTTTGTTATTTATTTAATATTTACGCAATCAATTATGAAAACAGTTGCAGTTTCATTTTCTGTCAATTGACTACTTCTATTTCCACACTTCTAAATGTTAATGATAAACTTTCCATTGTATTGACAGTAATAATAACAAAAAAGCACTTTATCTGAAATATTACTGTTAATAAATGGTGCGTAACTCCCATACAATAGTTAAGTATATCTTAATATTCATAAGACTTGTGTGAAATCTGACCGTGCTCACTCCATCCTCTCCTCTCTTCTCTCCTCTTCAGGCTGGAGCTTTGGACCTATTGAAGGAGCTGCGAAACATCCCCATGACTCTCGAGCTGCTTCAGGTATCTTTGCTCACTTCTTTTAAAGGCACGTCGTCAGTGTTCAAATCCTGAAGCACTGACACAGTGTCTCTCCACAGTCCACCAGAATTGGGATGTCCGTTAACGCCATCCGCAAGCAGAGCACAGACGACGAGGTGACATCCCTAGCCAAGTCCTTGATCAAATCGTGGAAGAAGCTCCTGGGTAACTATTGCGTTCAGTTATATTTCAATGTGTATGGATTTGGTTTGTTATGTGTATGTTTTTCTGGAGAGATCTTTTAATGTCACGAGCTTCTGTGCGTAACTGTATCAGAGCCAGTCATAGTGTTGTTTTGTAGCTGATTGGCTTAATGGAGCCCAAGCCAATTCTGACTCTTTGCTTATTGTAACACATCGTGCTCTGGGCACACCAGCTGTCAAACATGTCCTGTTGGAGTTTCTGAAATCACTTCCAGCCCACAGTGTTGTGAGTAAGTGAGGTGTTCAGCAGCACAAACAAACCATCAGCAGCCAGCAGTTTCAGTGATGATTTCAGCAGAGATATTCACGCTGATAGCAAGCATAGGAATTAAGATGTCTATAAAAGGTTGTGGATTATTGTGTTATACAGGCACACTATCATATTATGATACTGTGCAGATTTGAGTTGTAGTTATCACCACATTTGTTGTTATTATTGCTTCATTGTGTGATTTTTATGATTAATGACAGACATATCAGTGTAATATTTTAAAAAGGCAACAGTCTTACAAAGTTACTGTTTCACATGACAGCATATTAACCAGCCATTAATGTCAGTTTGCTTCTATTTCAGTGGTTCTTTTCTGCTTAATTGCTGCTTTTGTGAAAATTCAGTTTTAGCTCGTGTTTTGTTGACGTTGGGGTTGACAAGAGGCCTCCCATTTGATTCAAAAATTTTCTCCCGCAATAGTTCTACATTGAGGGTAGGGATGCATGAGATTGGATTTTTTGCTGATTTTACTGATCATTAAGTCTCTTCTGTAGCGGAATTAACATCATATTATGCATGCATACTCTTATCGTGACGGCCCACAGACGTGAAATACAGTACTGTTCAATATATCTAATATTCATTCACTGTGCAAATTAATTGTGGGCCTCACAGCAAGAGGGTTCCTAGTTCAAACCCAGGGTGGGGGAGCCCTTCTGTGCAGAGTGTGCATGTTCTCCCCGTGTCAGCGTGGGTTTTCTCCAGGTACTCAGGCTTCCTCCCGCAATCCAAAGACATGCAGGTTAGGTTAATTGGTGACTCTTAAATGAGAGTGTAAATGGTTGTCTGTCGCTTTGTGGGATGGGATGGTCTAGTGACCTGTCCAGGGTGTACCCCGCCACCGGCCCAATGTCAGCTGGGATAGGCTCCAGTCCCCCACAACCCCCAGCAGGATAAGCGGTTACAGAAAATGAATGATTGAATGAATGAATGTGCAAATTAAGAAACAGCATGTTGGCCACTTCTGATTCTGTTCATTTTAAAGCCAATACTGGCTGATACTAATGACGTGCCGATATTGTCGTGCATCCCTAATTGAGGGTAGCCAAAGGGTTAAGATGCAAACCTTATTATCACAGTGTACCTACTTGGTATCCTACATGAGACCACTTTTGCATGTCTCTCCTATCTCTCGCTCTCGCTCTATGTTTCCTGTTTGCCTCAACTATCTGTTTTTAATGATGGCTAAAATGCCAAATTGTAAATGCCACTTAACAAAGACGCAGCTTACTGCAGCTATAGTGCCACCTCAGTGTTATTGCACGCTGAAAAAACACTGGTTTGCCATGAATATAGTGATGGACTGTAAACATTTGGAATGTAGCATTTGTTGTCATTTGTAAATAGACACTGATGCCACAGAGCTGTATTGTACTTCTTTTTTTTTTTTTTTTACCTCGACTTTAATGTTTTGCGCTGGTCAGTGGGCCGAAACAGTGTTTCACAAGGGGTGTATTACCTAAAAAAGTCTGAGAACCACAACTATACAAAACTACAAAATATTGTAAAGAACCATTACAGGAAGGCCGTTAGGCTAGCTGCTTGTTAATTGTTCTTCTCTTGTGTCGCTCTCGTTGTGTCGTCACTTCCTTGACTTTTGCCTCTTGTGCCCCAGATGAGCCAGGTGGTGGAGAGAAACCTTCAGATGAAAAGAGGAAAGAGCAGACAACACCAGTTGTTTCCCCTTCGCAGGGAAGCCCAGAGGCAAAAGAAGAAAGGTAACAAGAAAGATAATGATATATATTTTTTCATATGTTTTATCATTACTGATGGTCGACACATTTTTGAGTGCAGCAATGGAATTCATTTCCTGCACTGGTTTGCTCCAGTTGCTGATTCAAGCTCTCTTCTCACATTGCTCCTACAGCAGCTCCAGCAGTAACTCCAGCAGCAAGAGCGAGCCCGCTGAAGTTTCAACCAACACACTGATCAACACCTTCCCTCGTGCCCCCAACACCTCCGACTCTATCAGGCTCAAGTGCAGAGAGATGCTGGCCAATGCTCTGCAGACTGGAGGTAATCCTGCCGATATAACAATATGGACAACACACTTATTAACATAGGATATCCGTCATTGTGGTCAGTTAGTATTGTCTTCATTCATGGTATTTTTCAACACTTAATGGCCAACCTCTGATTTGTTCTTTCTTTTCAGATGATTATATTGCTATTGGTGCTGATTGTGATGAACTTGGAGCACAGATCGAGGAAGATATCCTTTATTTTGAATGGAAAATGTGTCTGAAGCAGATGTTTGCTTTACATTCTGGATGTTTCTGTGTTTTAAATTACTTATGTGAATGGTTTTTTAGATGCTGGTGATATAAAGAAGTACACAAAAGCCATGCCTAACCTTTATTTTCATGATTATTAATCCTTTATTTAGTTTAATATTTTGTGATATGTTAAAAAACGTGAATGTTACACATTTTATTTATCAAAATCTTTGTGGATCCATTTTAGCCAATCAGCAAACCAGTTAATCCACTTCATGTTTCATTACAAACACACTTAAAAGTTAAAAGTTGAATTCCTTGACCTACTATCACTTATCTTTCAAGAGTTTAAGAACACAGACATGAAATACAAGAACCGTGTGCGGAGCCGGATCTCGAATTTGAAGGACGTGAAGAACCCTAATTTAAGGAGGACTGTGCTATGTGGGAGTGTAACCCCTGAGCGGATGGCGAAGATGACCGCAGAGGTGTGTTGGCGGTTGGTTGCTCAATCCTAAAGATCCTAGAATTTGCACATAGTCAGTAGTTCAGTTATTCCAACACTGTTGGTATAACTTGATCATATGGTGTATGTCTCTTGTTACAGCAGTAGCGGATATAAATAAAATGTACTTCTTGTGTTTGTGTAGGAAATGGCCAGTGATGAGCTGAAGGAGATGAGAAAGAATTTGACCAAAGAGGCTGTCAGGGACCACCAGATGGCCACGACTGGAGGCACTCAGACTGATCTATTCACCTGTGGCAAGTGCAAGGGGAAGTGCTGCACCTACACACAGGTACAGATGGCCATTTGTGCTTCATTTTAACTGTGGCAGTGAGAGAAGGATGTTATGGCTGATGGTAAAATTGGTTTAACAAGAGATTACATCTAGTCTGTGCCAAGTTACAGGTGTGCTCATAATAATTTCAGCACTGTTACACACTTGGGTTTCTTTTAGTTGTCCCAACATAAACGTCACATAATTGCAACTCTGCCTATTTATACACATGGTCTTAATTGCATTTAGGGTGTGTCCAACCACTTTTGCTAGTTAAACGGTGCATAATCTGTAAGGCACAAGGGGTAATGGGGTTGTATTTAGTCCCTTAATTAATCATAGTTTTTTAATGCATAGCATGAATTCAACCAATCAGAGTGTCATGTTCCGTTCCCTTTACAAGCCAGGTGTGCCTGCACCTGGCGCACTGCTGTTTACATGGTGGATTTGGTGAATTAGAGATGTGAGTGGTTTTTGCTGAGAGTAATGTTACTGCAGCAGATATCCTGGGACATTTAAGGCCTTTGCACACTGAGTTTGACACGTTCGTCTGTCATTAAAATTTTCAGAACAGGTTCGATTTTCTGTATTTTTGGCATCGGTCAGAGCCTTTAGAGACATTTGGCCAAGAATCAGTGAAGAAAACTTGGCGGCGGGACACAGCTTCAACAAAACAGAGGAACGGGCTGCACAGAATCATTTCATAACTCAGATAGCTCATTTCAACAGGGCAGATAGTAGTATAATCAGGTAGATGATGATGACGAGGTGGAGGATGTGGACTGCACACAGAATGGGGAGGACAACTCCACCCCTTCTTGCAGCTTTGGTGCCAAATGACAGACAGATAGGGAGGGAGTGGTGACAGCCAGATAGGTAACTCCAAAGGAGAGAGGTATAGGACGAAATGTGTCTTTTAATTTTGTCACGCATTGTGAATTTTCACAACAAATATAAGAATAAAACACATCAGAATCGGTGTGCAAGGTTTCTGTGCGTACTGATTTTTTTTCGAATGATGGATTAAAAAAAATAGCATCCGAAAAAAAACAGCCTCAGTGTACAAAGGCCTTAAGGCAGCAAAACTAAAAACTGTAGTGATAAAATGAATTTGAAATAATCAGTAAAGTTACACTGCTCCTCATGCATAAATGCAAAGTCTTGTAATGAGGAGTCAGACAGCAGCTCTGTTCTCGCTATGTTCATATTTTAAAGAATGTAATTAATATTTTCACCATTTAATGATCTATTAATTCACCCACCTGCAACCGATCAGCGCGCCCTTGTGTAACAAGCAGTGTACACATGTTGTGAACCCTTCTGTGTAGGCGCATCTTACTATCCGTGTTACAGATGGTTTCAAACTTGACAGCATAAACATTCTAAATGGGCCCACGTGTATTTCTTCTCGGTAGGTCTGTTAATCAGTAGAGAGCATTGACTTTAGACCAGGTTTTTGTCAGTCAATAGCGCAATCACTTTCTGCTGCCTTAAAATAGTAATATGTCAGCAGTGCACCTGACTACACCTCACATGGGCACAAGTACTTACACAACATGGATGCTGGCAATTAAAATGACAACTCTGTTGGTCTGAAATTAGCAATGACGGCTTCGAACCAGGTGTAAGATAGGGCCCATTGACTCAGTGTACTTGGTTTGGTTAAAATAACACAGTGCATTGTAAAAACCAGAATGTGGCATATCCATTAACTTCAGAGCAGAGTGGTGACTTGATAAGTTTTTCCTGGTTTAAAGTCAGTTTAGACAGTGCTTTGTTCAATATGATATCGTAATGAATAGTTTGTGCATGTTTCTGTCTTTCCCAGGTTCAAACTCGCAGTGCTGATGAACCGATGACCACATTTGTCTTCTGCAATCAATGCGGAAATAGATGGAAGGTATGTTTATTATTGTGGGCTTCACTGACTCAGTCTTGGAACCCTTCAGCTAACTGTACATTGAGTTGTTGTTTTATTGTTGAAGTGTCTCCACACTATATTTACAAATCTTTGTTGATTTGGAAAGGGTTTTTTTTTTCAGCTATCTGTTTCTGACTTGATCATATTTTAGTATCTGGGTGTTAATTTGTGTTTCTTTGTGTCCTAGTTCTGCTGAATCTGCACGGCACTCCGACAAGTAGCAAAATTCCTGGACCAGGTTGTGTCTCTCTGCAACAGATTGGAGCTTTGTATTTCGTGGTACACAGTACACAACATGCCATACAAAGATGCCACCGGTTACCGTTTGAATAAATATCCTGTTCATAGATGGAGCTCATTGTCAGTCCCCCGACTCCCTCCCCCCCAAATCTTTTACTATTTACTATTAGTTGTTTTGTCACTGTCCGATATGTGCGATCAATCTTGTCTCATTCTCTTTTATCTGCATTTTTTATATGTAGTTTTAACACTTTGGACAATGTTGTTTTGCTTTTCCCTCACAACATTGCATTGTTTTATTTAATTTCCCAATAAAAGTGTAATCCATTTGATTAAAAAGAAGTGCTTTTCATTACTCTGCAGTCTCTTCTGGTTATGTGAATCTTGAACATTATACTAATGCAATTAGGGATCTGAGAGGACAAACACTGCGTGTGTGTCGAGGAGTATACATTTGTTATTGGTGGAATATTCATCACATCAAAGTGAATGCTGATGTATGCATATTAATCTGTCTAGGGACGGGGTAATGTCATCGGCACAACCAGGAGAGACGCACAATTGTTTCCCTTTGCTCTAGGTTTTTTGTTTTTTTTTAATGGCCAGGTGCAGCCACTCCATTTTGACGAGTAGTGTTGCCTTACCCTCACACAAACTGAACCCAGACCAGTCACACAAAAGTCTGTTTATTCTTTTAACTCAAAGAAGGCAAGTACTTAAGTACAATATTGAAGCAATACTAATCAGTTACTCACCCTGTGTTAGGTTTAATTCAAGAGACGTTTTTCCCGTGTACCTCCACCATCAACGAAGTATCCAAAATCAACAATCGAATTGAGGTAAAAGGGGACCACATTTAACAACAGCAAAACTATATTAAAACATCTGTTTACAAACTCTCACACAACAACAAGTCTCATGTATCCAGCTGTATGCTCAGTACTTCCCAAACACATTGCATTACCTTACTGTCAGCCTTTTATGTATGTAATTTGTCTTCCTCAAGTTAAAACAAATTCTTGTGTGAACAAGACTGAAAGTAAAAGCGTAGACAAGTTTCACTTTTAGTTCCCGTTGGAAAGGGCTGACCACAGGGTAATGTGATGTGACGTGTTTTATAAGAAATGCCAGTATGCATTCATATACAAGAATAATATGGGGGGAGGACATCTGGTGAAGTTTGCCAAAGACAGCGAATATGCTGTCCTCAATGGCTTCAATTCATCAATGTTTGCCGGTTTTAACGGGAGGCATGTAAGAAATGTTTTCTTTGCAATTACACTTTATCAGAGAATGAGTAGTTGATATACAAATGATCATTTTGGGGGTGAAGTATTCCTTTAATCTGTGTGCGACATTTTTTTCCTAATTCATGGTTATAGGTAATCATCATAGAAGAAAAAGTCATGAATTTCAATGTGATAAATCTATGTTATGTATGTTTTAATCATTTTACAGAGTGCCTGGGGTCGCCAGGATCACAAACTGAGTATTAGAGTTCAAGGGTCATAAGCAAAAAATGTAGGGAACCACTACTGTTATGTACACACAGGCATTTGTTCACTGGGAATGAGTTAGTACTTAATTACCTTTATTTCCCAGCATCTTCTATGATTGATTATTTAAAAGATCCTTTACAGCTCCATATCAGCAGATGAGTACAAAATGACCTAAGTCTGATCTCGAACAAGGCCTGGTGGTCACTATATCAATACATATGAAGTTTTGCTTTACTGTAGTTCTCGTATATTGTTTAATAATGGCCCTTAGAGTCTTACTAAGTTGTACCTCGTTCGATGGATATTTAATCTCATCAATCCATCTCAATTTAATTGTTGATTGTTTCTTTATCAAGATTAATTTGAACAGTTTGTTTGATGGAGAGCGCCTCTAATGTTTCTGGCAAACACCATCCTCGACTGAACGCACTTAGACTTGTACAATGGGAGAGAATCATTTTGCTCATGTTAACCTTCAAACCAATATTTTAATATTTCCTCTGATAGATTAAAATCCTGTAAAATGAACAGTTGTCAGTTCCTTAAATATTTAGTAGTGGTAGTAATCAATAAATGCCAATGTTTAGGATAAACCAGGGTTATTATTCAGTATTCTTGTGGTTTGCTATGAGAAGCTCCTCCTGAGTCTCTCAGTGCTGGCCTGGTGTAATTGGCACCTTCTTACCAACCTCAGCAGGGTAAAAAGGCAGTTATGCCTTTGGCTGGGATCTTATATAATTTTTCTTGCTTTGTTTTTCAGCATGTGGTATAAACATTCTTTATGCAGGGTAGAGCAGAGCCTATGGTGCGTTCAGAATGAACCTTTATTTGCAGGGCATTGCAGTCCTGATAGTGCAGGAGTAGAAATTCCTCAGTATTTGAGGGGATACCTGGAATTTCCTCAGGCGCCTGAGGTAAAACAGTCTCTGCCTTGCCTTTCTCACCACTGAGTCAGTATGCAGCACCCAGATCAGGCCCTCTGTGATGTGGAAACCAAAGTATTTGAAGCTATGCACCCTCTCCACCGAGGACCATTTGATATTAAAGGGACCATAGGTGGAGTCTGAAATGGCTACAGAGTCGTGTGTGTACAGGGAGTACAGCAGGGGACTCAAAACGCCACCCTGGGGTGCTCCGCTGTTGAGGATGAGAGTGAAAGAGTTGTGTCCGCCCACTCTCACCACCTGGGGTCTTGCTGTCAGGAGGTCGAGGATCCACATGCACAGGGGTGTGTTGAATCCCAGCTCCGTGAGCTTTATGACCAGCCTGGAGGGAACTATGGTGCTAAATCAAATTATTCCAGAGTCAGTAAAATTATTGTGCTTTATTTTATCTTAATCAAAATGCCCACAAGTCATTATTTTCTCGGAGAGTAGCAGAAAAAAAAACTAAACCATATACTGTAAACATTCACATTATTTGTTTTTTTAAAAATGTATTCTTCAGTAAACTCAGCGCAAAATAACACATTTCATATAGTAAACAGAAGAAGAAACAACATTTATAGGCATCACTCCAAACCATTGGCTTAGATTGTGTTTTGAGGTTGATCTGCGCGGTGTATCCATCAGCTCAAATTGCACATAGTAAGTTAAAGTTAACTCTAAGACAAGTAGAAGTGCCACCGTGAAGCACACAGGTTGGCAAGAAGTTCAGATCAAACAGCCCTATCCATTGATCTTTGTCTTCAGCAAATAAAGACATGTGTTGTCATCACCCTCCGCCATACTGTTTGGTAGCGCCACCCAAATGGACCGATGCAGTCACGACTAAGGAATCAAGACAAAACACATGCGATAATTTGGCCAAAGAGAGGGACGATTTCCAGTAAACTGGCCTCATGCTCTAGTAACCACCCATATAGCAAGAGTCTGAAAACAACTGTTGCCCATGAGAAAGATGTCATAAAACTGAATGTCAAGGCACTTCCCCATGTGAGGATCTTGTCTTTGAGTGACGTTTGTGAGGCAACAAAGTAATTCAACTAAAACTATCAGAATACATAAAAGTATTTAATACTTGGCAACTCCAATTTTAGTCAATGGAAACGCTTTCGTTAAACATATGAACACAGTTTACATGGTAGCTTTGGTGTTGCTGCTGACCTGGCTGGACCCCAGCGTCGATTTTAATCAGAAGTTAATTTCATATTGCAGGTGAGATTTTTTTAGAGGTTTAGTGTGTAGGATTTACTCTCATATAGCGGTGAAGTTGCAGAACTGAAACTTCTCCCGCCAGTTTTGTTTGTCTGTTCTGGGCTACTGTAGTACAATGTGGTGGACTCAGTGGAAGAGGATATGCTTCCATTTGTAGATATTAACGGCTCATTTTAAGGTAACAAATAACCCTGCTGGTTCTTATTTTCAGGTGATCATAAATTAATTGAAACAATTATTAGTATTGTACATCATTTCTGCAGATAGATGCCCATAAAGCCTACACACTGGACCTTTAGGTGAAAATCACAGATGACTCCACCTGCTGTCAAAAAAATCCCACAAATTTTGATGACGCTTTATCTTACCCGTCTGTAATTTATAAGTAATTTCCTGTTAATTTCCAAGAAGTTTCCTAAAAATATGTATTAAAGTACTAATTATTGGTACACTAGTGACAATTGATGCACTTCTAATTGATTAATTTGAAAAAACTCTCAGCTAAACATGAGAAAAATGCCCAATTTGTCTCCCGGCAAACACATGAGTTGAATAAATAGAAAATGAGCCTAATTGCTTTCATTGGAATTCCACTTTCATGTCTGTACAATAAGTATGAAGCTGCAACCAGCAGTCGTTTAGCTTAGCTTAGCATAAAGACTAGAAACAGGGAAACAGCTAGGATTAAAAAAACAAGACGTGTTAAATATCGAGCTTCAGAGCTGCTGATAGGTGGAATCTGTCACCTTCAGACAGAGCCAGACTAGCAGTTTCCCCTGTTTCCAGTCTTTGTGCGAAATCAAGCTTTAGATTTGGCAAACAGATATGAGAAAGGTATAACTCCATCCATCTTATGTCCAGTTCAGACCAAAGATTCGCGACAAGACGAGTTGAAACATGCAACTACTTGCAATACCTGCTGGTTCACACCAATGCAACTAGATGAGGTGTATCATCTCTATGCAACAACTCTCTGTACTACTGTTTTGATTTCCAGCTTTTCAGGCTGATTTTGTGGCTGAATATAATTTGTAGCTTCTTAAAATATGAATGAGGATAGTGACAGTGGGATACTGGCTACAGCTGTATTTGTAGTAGTGATGGAACGGCAAAAAAAATTAACAAAACAAGCATCAGATGGACTGTATTCATAATAAATACGCCACAATAATATAAGTAAGCAGCGCAAATTAGTTATTCAACGAGAATGTGTGTGTGTGGGGGGGGGGGCATAAGCATACACGGCGAGCAGCAGCAGCGACCCACCATCCGACACTGGCACACATAAGGACAGAAACAGGCTCAGCAGGGATGGAGCAGCAAGCGATCACGCCATCTGCAGTCATTTTGACTTGACTAGCAGACTTCACTACAAGCCAACTGGCTGTAGAAACAGGCGACAAGCCTTACGTTCTAAAACCAGCTGCTGGCAACTTGACCAGCTAAGATGCAGGTGACACCATCAGCTCAGATGGCCAGTTCACACAACTGCAACTGCACTCTGCCATGTTCTAAAACGGTTTAGTTTCGTTGCGAATCTTTGGTCGGAGCTGGGCTTTACTCTAGCAAGTGATTAGGCATGTTACTCAGAATGCCATGCTATTCCTTTAAAGGTGCTGTATGTAACTCTGACGAAAGATAATTGATTGTTAAGTCAAATTCCCAGGGAGTTAAATACTGTTACCAACCCAAATTGACTGTATTTAACCATCTGGGAATGAAACAAAATAATCAACTGTCTTTCTCCAGAGTTACATAAGGCACCTTTAAGTTTCCAATCATGCATGAATAATTACTTGGGTTTTACTGTGGCAATTCTTCAAAGGATATTCTCATTTCCTGACAAAATTAGTGCCAAATTACTTTGAAAAATTCTCAGAAATTATGAGGAAATTACTGACCCATAAAATAAACCCAAATTCTGACAGTCTCTGACAGTGACCAAACAGTATAGTTAATCCACCGTAGGACTTAAATATAATTTGTACTTATTGTTTTTTCTGTATTGGCAATAGATATCAATAAATAAAAAAAATACTTTATCTGGTAAATAGAATTACTTAGGTTCTTTTGTCACACTGGTAAAACTATATTAAACCTATGAGGTGTGCATTGAGTCACACTTAAATAAAATAAAATAAAAATCAGTCTTAAATAGGCAATCATCTGTGGTTCAGTAAAGAAAGTTAAAATACCCTTTCATCATTGATTTGAGTTTCTTACGGAAACAAATTGCACACCGTGACAAGAGCTATTGTCACTTTCTGTCACTTCACTGATAACCACACTTAGAGCAGTTTCAATCACACACAGTTTCTACACGAACTGGAGTTGCCAAGTCGCTGTCACAGGTACCAAAGTGTGAGGTTAGGTAACGAAACAGGGTGAAACCAAGGTAAAATCATACAGTACCCCACAAAGCTGCCTGCAAGTAGAGCTAACACGTAGCCTTTGACTTGAGCTTTGATTTTCATACGCAGTAAATAGAACCAGGCGTTTCTACATAAAATACCCACAATTCCATTTTTACTATTTACAAACTCATAAATATATATAGTCTACAGTAGGAATCATTTTCCCCCCAAACAATCATACAAAAAAACAACGGACCATAAAAAACTCTGAACACAAATAAAATAGATTATTTCTATCAAAAGAAAGAAAACAGAAATAAAATGTATTCATATTCCTTTGGAGTGTTTTGCTATGTTGATCTGTAGCAGTACTTGTGATGTCGAGCCCTCGGGAGATTTTTTTTTTTAGACCTGAGTGTCTTCAGTCAGGTGCAGATCACAATAGCGCTGAGATCCCTGGGAGGGGCCAGGCTCGAGGCCCGGTTTCATGTAATCCTACACTGAACATATAAAGAAAAAATTTAAAAAAGGGAATAGGAAGGGGGGGATAAAGAGAGTTAAAATATCACAGGTCATCACCACCCTAAGATTCGGGGGACTGCTCTGACAGAGTGTTGAGCAGGTTTTTGTAGGCTGGGGAGTTCATGTAGCGGGGATACGAGTCTCTTTGCATTAGTGTGTAGATCTGCAGCTGGGCGTCGTCGAACGTGTGCAAGGTGGGTTCCTGCATGTTCCTGTTGATCGCCTCACGCACACGGGAGTCAAGGCTCACCTGCAAGTCAAGAACCGGGGTTAAAATTAGGGATGATAGCATGTAGACATTCCAAACAATGAATTTTGTGTACCGTTACATGCCTATAGATGACATACTTGATGTCACTCACTCGTCTGTTCAGTAAATATGAAGCGACCATTAGCAGTCAGTTAGCTTAGCTTAGCATAGAGACTGAAAATGTCTAAAGAAAACAAAATCTGCCTAAAGCCCATTAATTAACAACTTACATATCAATCTCATTTGTTTAAAAATTCAAAATTACAAATTGCTGTTTACATAGCATTATTAGTGTTTCTATAACTGTTTCTTGGCTGGGACTTTTAAAGCCCAGTTCAGACAAAAGATTTGCGACAAGACAAGTTGAAACTTGAAATTATTTGTGATGCGTTGGTCTGCAACGCTCTGAAACCCTGCCAGTTTACACCAATGCGACTAGTAGAGGCGGTATATAGTATCTATAGCAACAACCCTCTGTACTTCCGTTCCGATTTGTAGCTTATTAAAATATGCATGAGGATAGTTATGGTGAGATATCGTTACATTTCTGGTGATGAAACGGTGAAAACATAAACAAAACGACTTGAGCTTCAGATGGGCGCCACAATAATTAACTAACATACGTGTCAACAGCCACAGCTGACTTCACTGCAAGCTGATTGGCTGTTGAAACTGGGGACATGCCTTGCACCATGACAAACTGAGTCGCAGGCGACACCATCAGCTAACTTGAGTCGAGCTCAGACTAGCCAGTTCATACTGCTGTAACTTTTCAATGCATCGTTCCAAAACATTTTCGTCTCGTAGCAAATAACTGGGCTTAACTTCCTGTAGTCTCCGCTGGTTGCCTGGCAACTGCTCAGAGACAAAAATAGTCTGTTAATAACCAAAATTATTGGGTTTTTTTCTCGATTGTTTTTCATAGGTTAAACAAACCAAACATGTTAGCTAGTGAGCTTTAAAGACGCTGTTGGGTGGAATTTTGTTACTTTTGGACAGCGCCAGGCTAGCTGTTTCCCCCGCTTCCAGTCTTTATGCTAAGCTAAGCTAAGCTAAGCTAAGTAGCTGCCGACTGTAGCTTCATATTTACCATACAGACATGATAGTGGTATCAATCTTTTCATCTACTTCTGTAAAAGAAAGCTAATAAGCGCATTCTCCAAAATGTCAAACTCTTCCATAAATGTCATGGAGACTGAGACCAACATTTGTCAGATATGAAGTTTCACCCTTGAATTCAACATATTCTTAATAACACTTTGTAATCAAGAGCTGTCTCTGACCTCTTTAGGCGAGAGGATGGAGATGTAGTCCTCGTAGATGACTCGAGCCCTCTCCTCTACCGTGCTCTTATTGGTGTCTTTGCTGAACTCCTCACAGGCTAACCAGAAGAGCATGTTCTCCTCGCTGAACTCGGTGCGAAGAAACTGTCGGAAGGAGTTCCTCCCCGCTGGGCAACACATTAGCTTATCAAACGACTGGCCCCACGAGCGCACCTCCTCCAGCGTGGGCTTAGGGCTGCAGAGAGCGTGGACAACATGGGGGTGAGTGATTTCAACATTTACATTCACAAATATGTTCAGGAGATATGGCATTTTTGAGCAGTGACATCAACTGACCAGTCTTCACAGTCTGAGGTCCCTTCTTTGACGTCATAAGAAGTCTTTCGGTTCCTTTCATCCCGGTCTTCATTCCTTGTGGTGAGACAGACAAACTGATTATTAACTGCACATCATCATTATGCCTCCACGCCAGCAACAACCAAGGCTGGAGGCTGTAGCGTTTTCAGGTTGTACCTCCACCGGTCTGTCCATCTGTCCCACTCTTGTGAACACCTTGATGGAATTTCTTCAAATTTGGCACAAACGTGTACTTGGACTCAGAGATAAACTGGTTAGAATTTGATAATCAAAGATCAAGGTCATTGTGACCTTGCAAAACACGTTTTTGGCCATAACTCAAGAGTTCATACACAAATTATGACAAAATTTCACACAAACGACAAATAAGATAAAATGATGACATTTTATATCAAAAAGGTCAACGGTCAATTGCACTGTGACATGATAATGTTCTGCAAAACACTCTTCCGGCCATAATTTAGGAACAGAAGGGGAGATTGTGACCATATTTCACATTTGGTCAGATACTGAATTGGTGACACTAATCTTGAGTATAAGTATCAACCGAAATCACCCAGTGCTAGGTAGTATTAAAACTTATTATTATTAAAACTTAAAACTTAAGGTTATGCTTGCAGCCAATCACCACAAGCATTCTTCGATTTAATGTGTGATTGGCCCACTACGGCAGCAGCAACTACCCATACAGTCTGTGATAGGGTGAAGTTGAGCATGGTGTATTTTACCGAATTGGCAGTTCAGCGTGCAAAGATGACACCAAAACATTTTAAAGTATGATGGCATTTTGTCTAGATGTGAATGCTTCCATTCACATGATGGGTGTCAAATTAAGAAGAAACCAAATGGTATTAAATGAAGTACTCTATTGGTATTGGTATTACCTTAAGGGTTGTGGTATTGATACTGATATTTTAAGTTTAAAAACACTACCCAGCCCTCGTGTCCACCTTGTAATTGTGCTGATTGTGTAGATCTTGTATGCTGCCGGGTTGAAGTACTGTCAGCTATCAGGCTACTATTTTCTGTTGTATGTTGTTCCTCTGGTCGTCCACCACAAGCTCATTGGTTTTGCTGATACTGAGCTTCATGTGATTGTCATTGAACCATGTGACAAAGCTCTCTGTCAGTCCTCTGTACTCCTCTGTTCTGTAAAAATATTTTCTGAGTGAAGACAGCATGTTTCTCACTGGAAATTTCTCACGAGAATCAAATGTATAAATATATTGATAACTTCCATTTCGCCAAAAAATACAGTCAATACTTTTAATTCAATTCCTTCAAAGTCTTCACTACATATAAGTCTGGAGTGACATAAATGTAAACTACAACACAGCTAGTTGGCGGAGGCATAAAACTAGAGGGCAATAATTCATAAACGTTGTACACACGCATATAAAACCACCCTGTGTGAACACAGTAGCTCATATTTATCACAGCATTTTTTGTTATTCTTTGCCATGCACTCTCACCTGTAGAGCTAAGGCAGTTGCTCAAGTAATTGATTAGATGATTGATAAAAAATTAATCAGTAGCTGTTTTGATAATAGATTATTCATCTCAGTCATTAATTTATTAATTCTCCATAATGACTTATCCTGTTAGGGGTCGTGGGGGTGCTGGAGCCTATCCCAGCTGACTGGGCGAGAGGCAGGGTACACCCTGGACAGGTCACCAGACTATCACAGGACTGACACACAGAGACAGACAACCATTCACGCTCATATTCACACCTACGGGGAATTTAGAGTCACCAATTAACCTGCATGTCTTTGGACTGTGGGAGGAAGCTGGAGTACCTGGAGAAAACCCACACTCACACGTAGGAAACGTGAAAACTCAAACCCTCCACCCCGGGTTCGAGCCAGGAACCCTCATGCTGTGAGGGCAACCGTACTACCATGCCATCACTGTGCAAAATGTTGCTGGTTCCAGACACTCAAATATAAACATTTCCTCATTTCCTTTCTCTTCTATCACCCCCTTTTCCACCAAATTAGCTCTGGTTCATGAACTGGTTCCATTAATGTTTCCTTTCCTGTAACCTTGGTCCTATCTATTGAACCTGTCCACATTTCCACAAGTTTTGACCAGAACCATTGTAATCAAGGTTGTGTCATCAGTGGAGGCCGTTGCACAATGCACAACAGAAGCAAACAATGGGAGCAACATCGGGGATCACCTGTGAACTTTAGTTCTGGTATTAAAGATACAAGCATGGACCAATTATTAATGAGACTACTGCACACTCTTTGATGATTTCTCATTTGACTTCTCCAGTGTTGCCTTCTCCATCTTCTCCTTCTAACCTGTAGAATATGACACACCCATTACTGTCATGGTTCGCACTTTAGGTCGAGGAAAACTTGCTGTTTTGGTTCCAGCTGAGACCCAACTTGTCAGGTTCTGAACCAATTCATTTTTGGTCAAAATGCTCTGAACGGCTCAAAATTAGGTGCCAAAACCGAAACGGAACAGGTTTCATGTTTGTGGAAAAGGGGCATGTGACAGTAAACCAGATATCTTTGGGTTTAAGACTGTTGGTCGAACAAAAAAGCAAATTTGAGGATGTCACCTTGGATCTTTGAAATTATGATGAACATTATGCACAGTTTTCTGACATTTTATAGACTAAACATTTATACAATCAATCAAGAAATGAAAATGAATGAATGTTCATTAGACATATATCAGATACCTATATGATGTAAATACTCATGACACATATACATACATAAATACTCATCCTGTATATAATAGCAATGTGTTTGCTTATATTTGTTTAGCTTTGTGTCTGAATCTACGTTGTCTTGTAAATGTGTTTGATTTGGTGTGATTCCCTCCACATTCAGCTTACTGAATTGCAGATATTACAGGAGCTCACATTTCTCACTTTCTCATCAGATAGCTAACTGCTGTTCAGGCTTTTACACTCTGCCGCAGGTCCACAGATCACATGCAAAAATATTGAGAGCGTTAAGACACAAGCCAGAGCCTGCTGCTCAGACACAGCAGCACAGGCTGTGCTGTCCTGTGTGCAGTAATGTCGGCCGTGCTGCGCCACGACCAGTGAGTTCTCGGGTGGGGAAGACCTACCAGGAACAGCTACAGCAGCAGCACCAGCAGAAGCAACATGCATTTGAGCCCCGTGGGTTGGCCTGGCCCGGCTGGCCCTGCTGGGCCGGTGCAGTTCCCCCCGCTGCCGACTCCTGCTGCACCGACATCTGCCTCTTTCGCATCTCCATCCGCTCTGATCCCATGGGCTATAGACAGAGGAGAGGCACTGAGTTTAGCGTTTTGTATGTCATGAGGAGATTTTATCTTGTGGTAAGAAAATCTCTTGACCTGCGATGGATTTGTATGATATAAATCAGTGCCAGCGTATGGACAGCACTGTGATGACACCAAAGATTGCATCCATTTTTCTAACACTTTGATCACTCCCACCAGGTTAATTAGATTTATTTATTTTACCAGTCACCAGTTGACACCTATGTATTTGTGATGTGTGCAGGAAGTGCTGCTGATGCTCTGGGGCTGGAGCATGTGCTGACATGCCCAGAGGTCAAACTGTCAAGGAATGCTGTTTTGTTCTGTTCAGAGGGAAAGTATGGAAGAATAATTTGCTGATTTTGTTTCTCATGCTGCCAAATATACACCCACCAAGCACATTTCAGTCCTTCTAATCCCAAACCGGCTGTATGTTCCCTTATACGCTCCAACTGCATGTGTAAAAGAGATGGATTGTTGACCATCGGCTCAATGTTCATAATCCAAAATTTAAAACATCCCATTTGTGAAAGCCTGAGTGTAAAAGCAGTGCATTAAAGGATTTGCAACGCTAGCTGGGCCCAAGTGGGGCAATAAATTAAATGCACATGAAAGTAATGCAAATATTTGTCCTTTTTTTTAGGGATTTAACTTGTCAAGTGTCACCCTGCCATGCACCTTTAGGCTACATTTGTCATGTTCATGGGGGGGATTCCTGTGTTTTAACTGTGATGATAGCTCTCTAACAACAGAATCCCCATTAAGGATCACAGGCCTATAGATACAGACAGGCTCTGCTCACAGAATGACTTCTTGTCTGATTTTTAACAAATGTGTCATCACCAGGTCAGACGCTGCCAAATCCTGTCAGATCATTTTATGTAACAAAGCTGTCGCTTCCAACACACGGCACCATCCGGCTACTACCTGACACAAGAAACGATGCTTTAAAAAAAAAAAAAGGAAAAAAAAATGTCAGGAGATTTGGTACATGGGAGGGGAGAGGAGGGGGGGGGGCGAAAGCGCAGCTTGCAAATCTATAACCGCAGCATCGCTCTATCACAGCCTTTCAGTGAATAGAATACCATTTGGTCATTTCTAAAATGGATCCGCGCGCGGGTTCACTCACATTCAGAGCAGGCTTCAGCTGCAGATTTCGTGCGTCTTGCCAAATGGCATATTTTACGCGTTAGGTGTCGGGTCCTTCAAAGCTGACACAATTGCAGTATATGCTATGGCTTGACTCAACGGCTATAGACGATGAAATGGGGGGTGGGGGTGGTCGTACCCATTCAAAGGATAAATCATGATAACACCAAATAAACCGCTCCTCTCCTCCAATCTTACCGTAGCAGAAATGTGAACGACACTGTAACGGTGTGATGGTTCCTGAACGATTTCATTTTTTACAACAAAAAACAGCAGAAACCATTGCAATTACCAACTCGCACAACACCATCAATGGAAAGTGCCACCATGAAGAACCGTAGAGCTTCTTCGCCCTGGACAACCACCGAAAAGACACTGCCTAGATCTGTTAAAAGCCCACTGTATACAGCAACATAGTGACATGCCATTTCAAATCACCGGGAAACGGCCTCAAATGCTCCGCTCACGACATGTCCGTGCAAATGATACATCGGTTTGCTACCAGTACTTACAATTTCACCATGTATGCACAGCGAGAAGAGGTAATTCTTTGCCTTGATTACATCCGATGGCACATAAGGCTTTTTTTCCCCCGACCGGCTGCTTCAAGTCAGTACGCATGCGTCTTCTCTCCAGCTCGTAGTAGCCCAGTGAGGAGCGTAAACCCTGACAGTATGGCACAGGTTTTTACAGTGCAGGTCCTTTACCCTGCCCTGGACGCAGGAGACTCCAGGAGCGCACTATTGATGCAAGAAGGCTTTGTGATAAAGAAAAGGAGCCAAAAATAAAGCTTACAGACTAACGCACCAGACAGAAAAACACATTTAAACCTCACTTAAGCTCTTATTAAATTCCAGCTATTTACAAAACTTAAAAACATCTAGAAATGTTACCAAAAAGCCATCATTTCATTGGCACATGCGCCTTTAGCCTGAAGTCGCTGTCTATGGTGCTGAAACAACCAGACGCTTACTGCAGCTGCACTTCTCTCAACTCTCTGAAGGATAGCATGACTTTGACAGGAAATGTTACACCATTTGGGGAGTTTAGTCTCACATTCAAGGGCGTAGGTTAATGGGGGGGCACATAAAACTGGGGTTTGGGGTCCCCTCCTGGAAGATTTTGAGCATCAAGTACTAACTTTCCTGCATTCTTGTGAAATGTTCTGCACTAACTCGAGGTGAAAATGTTTGTAATTAAGTCCTTTAATGCTTTTGTGTTGTTGGGGAGGGCATAAGCACATGTCCTCAATATTGAGGGGGATGTGTCCCCTGTGCTGCCCCAAAATCTACACTTATGCTCCCATTTGACTGAGTGATCCATCCATCAAGAGCACTCAGCTGTTTGTTTTTTTTTAATTTCGTGAATGACTTTAATCCCCTTGTCACACACAGATATACACACAACCTTTCATGTCAATGCATACACAGTGGTGTACAATACATAGACAAATACATGCTTCTCCTTATGCAGCAGTGTTAATCTGCATTGTCCCTGTTAAATACACTTCAAATTAAATCATAGGTTGCCGTGCAAGTTACCCACAGTGTCTTGCATTGGAGCATTTAGTCTAACTCTCCTACAGATGATTGCCAGGCTCCTGTTGTGCCCTGTAATCTACAGTACAGGCCTGCCACCGGTAATGATGCAGAAGACAACACTGCCATCTGAAGGCAGTTAGAGCCGCAGCACTAACATGATGTTCTCCATGCACATGATAGTAAAGCACCGGCTGACTCAAAGAGCCTCGATGCTCATGTGAATTTGTGAAAGGCACGGTTGTGTTTGCAAGATATGATCTGCTTGATGTAATCCCTGATGTTTTACATGCTTGTGTGAGTATTATACTGTGTCAGTTTATTTCCATGTGATGCAGAATCGAGATGGGGATGATGGTGTGTTCTCACACATACATTTTTAATGCAATCTACTCTATGCCTTTTTTTCATGCATCGCGTGTAGGTGCACATCATGTTTTGCTTTGCACAAACACCAGATGGCACTCCGCCTATTCTGCAAATGTGTACTACAGCATACTGTATTTTATCTAATTATCTACTTTGATTTACACCAACACATTTATGCTGTCTGGGTCACATTGTTAGTCAAGATGCTCTTTGATGCTATGGAATTAATGTCCCACATTGTAATAAGAAGTGCTGCAAAATGTGAGCGTGTGTAATACAAAACGAAGTGGAGGACTGTTCTTATAGTGCCCGACACAACACAGATCTGGTACTGTTTTATGATACTACCTATTGAACCATTTCAGGATTAGGCATTTGTTCTGAGACCTTGTCAAAAAGTAGGGAAAGGAGATTTTTTTCCTGTCCAGATTAATTACTGTACTGAACTGGGGCGTACCCTGACCATCCACGCATCTTTATTCCCCTCTAGAGATATGAGCATGTGACTTTCTCCACAACACTCCATTTAACACCTTCCCCTGTGTTCATGTTATGCAACACAGACCCACAAATAGCCATGACAGATTGATACATACACACGCAAGCCACAACTGATACTTTATGCCGTCGTGATTTTGACGGACACGCAGACATTTCCCCTCCGAGGGCGCCATGACAAGTAGAGGAGGGAGTCTGAACGCACAAGGTCAAACGGAAGAGTAGGACACCAGAAGTGGGGGAGAGGATGAATTAAGTCTTTTCAGTGTGTGATTAAGGGGATTCGAAGCATTGTGAAGCTCTGATGGAGATAGAATTAACTGTAGATTCCATCAGTGGAGCTTAACATGCAGATAGGCACTGGAGAGAGGAAGTGTGGTCACCAGTGTAAGACGTCAAGATCATGGCTGGCATTTGTGAGCGTTCTGAAGCAACAAAGATGGCAATAACGTATTCGGTAACACTTTACTTGAAGGTATCTACATAAGAGTGACATGACACTGTCATAACTATGACATGACACTGTCATGAACTTGTCATAAACATTATGTACATGTCATAAACGTTTATGACTGCTGTCATTAAGTGTCATTCAGTTTTTGTAATGACAACTTGACATTAACTAGGATGACATTACCAGAAGTTGTCTTTGTCATGACAAGTTGACATTAATTTTTTTTGGGATGTCCTTATAATGACAACTTGACATTGACCAGGATAACATTACGAGAAGATGTCTTTGTCATAACATCTTGACATTAACAAGAAAAAAAAATAATTAGACGCACAAGGTTACAGACTGTCATGACAGCCAGTCTTATCCTTCATGATATCTTAATGACAAATCAAAATGGTACCACTTTACTTTAGATCAAAGAATTTATTCATTACACTGTCATAATGGTGTCATAACAGCCAGTTTTGTGTCGTATCCTGCCAGACATCAGAGTGTTAGAATCGGTCTGTAACCTTGCACATCTAATTATAATAAGCATTATGTCAACTTGTCAGAAACACAAAAAGAGGTGCATTTCTTGTTAATGTCAAGTTGTTCTGACAAAGACATCTTCTGGTAATGTCATCCTGGTTAATGTCAACTTGTCATAATCAAGACAACCCAAACAATGTCAACATGTCATTACAAAAACCAAATGACACTTAATGACAGCGGTCATAAACGTTAGTGACATGTACATAATGTTCATGACAGGTTCTTGACAGTGTCGTGTCATTCTTATGTAGATACTTTCAAGTAAAGTGTTACCCAATATTCTCTCCATTTGATTTTGATTTCCTGCTGACATTGTTCCTCTAATTAATTTCCCCCAGGTGTGTTCATTAAGTTGATCTTTGTACTGTAAATGTCAGGCTCAATTTAATAAAGTGCAATCAGTGTCTTAATCCTTATAACCAAGTTACACAGTCATCTCTTCTTTTGTTTTTTACTTTAACATCACATTATCAACCTAATTCTTGGCGACATGTCTCCATGCAAACAGTTAACACAATTCTATTGAGCTCTATTTAGAGACATTTAAGAGCCTTGCAGGGGAAACACAGGATCTTACTGTGATTCTATCTGACCTTTTTCTTGAAAGTTTAATGTTACAGGAAGTGATTGTTATTGTAATGCTATTCGATGCATCATTATAAATGTTGCAGGATGGGATTGTTATTGTGATGCTATTTGATGCAACATTTATTTCTTTATCGTCCCCTGGGATGAAATTCAGTTCATAGCCAGAGGCAATAAAAAAATGCATTCAACATAAACGACAACACCAACCAACAAATACTTAATGGATTTACAAGTACTGCAAATAGCCGAGTCCAAAATGCCATCACTGATCTGTGGCCCTGATGTAAGTTTTAAAAGAACGCTCACACAACATATGCAGTGCAAAGTGGCTTGAGGCTGCTCTTAAAAGAATACAAATGAGAATCATATCATGTCTCCTTGTATAAATTTCAATTACCTGCAGGAACTGATAGCACAGCTCTCTACTTAAAATGTACAGGAACTCCTGGGACTATCAATAGTCACTAAGTGGAGGGCGGCCTCTCTTTGCTCTACTGACAAGAGCTCTGAAATTAAACTCAAGAGGCATTTTCTTTATCAGGGTATGCCACTTGTCATTTCTGTAATTGTTTGGACTCTATAATAACAAATAAACCGCATCATAAAGGTCATGAAAATGCAATTAGAATATAATTAAGCAATAGCTTGTGAATGTATTTCAGTTATCGCACTGTTTACTTTTATTACCACGATGAGAAGCTAGCTAAATATACACTTTCACAAAGATAAAGTATGGACAAATCTATATACAGCACAATACATGGAAATAGGTATAGGCTTTTAGGGCAAGGAGGTAAATTTATGAACTGACTGCAAGGCCAATCACGTCATTAGTGTGAAAGATGAGCACTTTTTGTTACATATGTTATATTCTGTATGTGTGGTGATCAATACAATCTGTGATTTAGTGTTAACTCGGTCACAGTTCTAAAATAAAGACAGGTCAAGGCATCCTGGTGGAGGTCTAAGATGCTGACGATGTCATAGAGCTTTTTTCACAGCAGACATTTTGACTTGTCATCGTAGGAAAAGGTGTTAATAATATTTACACAGTGGCTCCGTTCCATTTAAGGCTCCCAATAAGCTGTGATATTGAGACAGCATTCACAATACCAGCAAACCAACAGAGATAAATGCAGCCATCGTTAAGGTTATTAATTACACCTGTGCTTTCTCTACCGTGACTACTGTGACAAAGCTCTATTGCAATGTCCCTGGTTTGAGTGCCTGTCTCTTCTCCTGTTGAGTACTATCCAATAAGAGCTAAAATATTTAAATAAAGTCAATAAAATGGGTGATAAAAATACAGATGGGTGCATATAACTCCACAAGAGGCTGCCAAGCTCTCTGTTGTCAACACTACCACACTGGTTCTGAACATTCATGGCCCTAAATGTGTGGCATAGAGATGTTACAGCAGGAAAAGCACAGGTGTAAATAATAACATTAACGAGGGCCGTGGGGCCAGCTACAGAGCCCTGCTACTGTGCATGCTGGCTCACTGCGGGGACACTTAGTGGAACTGATCATCGAAAGTGTTGTTGGTAACACCTAAACACCTGTGTTTTTCCTGCAATGACAAATCAGAATGTCTGCTGTGGAAAACATGAGTTTGGAACTCAAATTGATTAGTGAATTCAGTCAAAATACAGTACGACAGAATTCAAAGTCTTGATATGAACATCTACAAGTGCATGTTTTCTCAAGTTAGAGGTCCGTTTACAGGTGTTAGGGGGTCCTGCTACACTTGAGGACAGTAAGTTTCATAAAGCCGTCTGTAGCTCCAGAGTGAGCTGTGTGAAATCTCATATATTACTTCAAGTGTTGTCACTTGTGTCAGCATCTGTTGGGGCTGAAGACTACAAGTTTAAAGATAAAAGCATCTGGTGTTGTGGGGTTAGACAGAATTGAGGTATCCAGACCTCTGTAGCCTGTTTCTCAACTTTGCTTAAGATTAGCTGCTACTAGCATAACCCACTCAAATCTCTGATCAAACTGTTTGGAGTTGAGTTGCATTGTGGGTGACGTGGGCGCGAGGTGTGGAAGAAGAATACGTGGAATTTGAAAGGCAATATCTCTGGTTCTGCTGCTTCAGTTTTGATATATAATTATTAATTCAATCTGTCCATCAGCAGTCCAACAATATCAAGTTGGTAGAGTACTTATATTATTATATCCAAAAAGCAGTACATGAAATAGATGATCTTTGAACAGAAAACATCACATTCTTCCTCCTCCTCATAGTATATAATGGCATTTACGCACGTGAATGGAAAAAGAAAACAATCAGAGCAGAGGAGTCTGTAACGCAGCTGTCGATGATGTCAATCACTGCTCCTGAACTGCGGTCAAACTGTCAAACTAAGCAGCGCTTATCAAAGAAAGATGGTCCGGCCGGTGGGCGGTGCTTGGTGCTTCGGTCAGCTGTTTCCAACATGGCGGCTGGGCCTTAAACCTTCTCCTTTTACTGCTAAACAGTACACTAAAATATGCTTCTGAAAACATCTGAGGTGAGAATGAGAACATCTGATGCGGGTTGTCCATTTCGACAGCTTCGTTACAGACTCCTCGGCTCTGATTGGTTGTTTCTGGTGCGTCGCTGTCGATTCTAGCGAATTATAGGCAATAGGAGGAGGAGGAGGAAGGCCATGTTTGTTTTTCAGAGAGTCTCTGTCTCATATAATAGCCTACTTTATGGATTTAGTGAGAGTTTTAGCAAATATGACAAAAAGTTTTCAGAAAAGTTTCTTACTGTAGATCTAATTTCACGGGTCACAGTCTTTTCAGTCAGTTGTGTTGTGTTCCATAGACATTATTTACTACTGAGTTCATAGCAATGCAAAATATTTAGATAGTAAGTCAACAAGCTCCAGTACTTTACATACACAATTTGTGTAATGTATATGTTATGATCTGAACTGACTCAGTTCTGGGAGCAGCTCCTGTGGATTTCTTACAGTCCCTTCCCCTCTGTAAATATAAACATAGTTCTCTTTACTACAGAAATCTATCAGGAATCTGTATATATCCAATTACCAAGGAATATTCTGCTGCCAAGCTCAATCACATTTTCAGACTACTGTTAGAAATGCATGTATTTGCAACTGGCTACGTATACACTTAATTAAGGCATTAATACTAGCTGTAATGTATGTTTACAGTCTGTCTGTCTGTCTGTGTGACAGACTGCAACTTAATTTAGATTTCCAATAACTGGTATCACACTATTTCAAGACACACCATCTTCTTTTAATCTTCTTAGGCCTCGTTCAGACAGGAAGTATGTCCCTAAATAGAAGTTTGGCAAGAAGCGAAAAGGAGCTGCTGATGCTCAGACAGGAGCAATCTAGTTACAATAATAACAACAACAGTAACAACACTGGGGATCAATATAAAAAGAGCAAATACTTGATATATAAATGTGGGGATATTGCTGCAGTTTATTATGCTCTCAAAAGTAATAATCTTGACAGAATACTTTCAGTGTTATTTGTTATTTGCAACAGCTAACAAGCAACATGCTGGTTACTGTTCTCTGATCCAAAACGTTTCTGAAATATGTACTCAAAGATCTTTTTTGTACTGTTGTAGTTTTACTTGACTGGTTGGTGAGTTTAAATTGTATTTGTTCCATATTAATTAGCTCCAAAGTAGTAATCAGTGGTATGTTTATTATAGTGAGGCTATCATCAAGATAGTAAGGCTTGCCAGGGGGGATAAAAACTCCAACATGCCCATACCTCAAGGCACACCATCTCCTGTTCCTCTGGGGCCTGGTCATTGTAGTTCACTGGGTATCCCACACCGTGCCGGCAGGCCCGGACCAGTCCCCGTATCCGCTGCCACATCAGGGCCCTGGAGCGTCTGATCCCCCGCAGAGCAGACGTGGGCCTGATCTCCCACTGCCTCACCGCTCTAGCACATGGCATGCTCCGACCATGAGGCCTCACTCGCCACGTGAGGCTCCAGTCTCTTTGAGATCATAAGAAATCCACGCTCCTCGCTCCTGTCCTCTAAGTTTTCCCAGCGTCTGTTCTGAAGCACATTGTGGCAGAGAGATAGGGAGAGACAGAGGAAGGAAAAAAGCATCAGTGACCCCGACGGAGAGAAGAGTGTTTACAAAGGAGAGGGCAGAAGGGGATTAGGACAATGTCCCTACTGGATGCAATCCTGATTCCTCTGTGCTTTACTGCGTCTCACCAGCTTAGGACAGATTAAGCCAGGAGGTCTTAGTGTCTGAGTGAGATGGAGGAGGAAGACTAGTGACAGACATGGATTCATTTGTGATTGTAAATGCTCCTTGATGAACTCTCATGTAACAGAATGGATTAAAACACATTGATAAATGGACTTTGTAGGGGAAGCATATGGCCACAATACACATCCATTAATACAGACATACACTCAACGTGTTTCACAAGGAGCTTTTAATGTGTTGTGCTTTGTGTCGCTCATTACAGACTCACAAGGATAAACACTGATCAAAGCTCTTCAGTGTGAGCAATCAACTGACTTCAGCTCTCCATCATCCTCACAAAGCCACGAAGTTAAAGTACACCATTAACTGATAACACAGCTGTAATTGATTGGCTGGAGTCACATGTGGCGTATATCTCATTTTCCAGCCCCATTAGGATGCTGGATGTTGTCTGACAGACAGAGACACACACTGTTCATTTGATCTGCTCTCCTGCTTCTCTCTCCAAGGTTTGTTTTGATTCCGGGGACTATTTGCAGTCCGTGCTTTGGCAGCAGGAGCACAGATAGTCCCCTTGGTTGTATCACTTTCATATTTCACTGCAGCAGCCCTCACGTTTTGGGCAAGCCTAGTAAATTATCAAAAAGACAGCAATTCAATTCAATTCAATTCAATTCAATTCAATTCCTACTACTACTGCTATTAGTCATACTTCTACTTTTATTACACACGTGATTAATATTGTCACAAACATAGCCTTTACTATCATATATTAATATGTACATATAACAACTACCAAAATACTAAATACCAAATATCATTACTGTTTGGCATGGATCCACCCCTTGCTCCTCCACAGCTCCACCCTCTTGTCCACATATTTGCATGTCTGGTTGCAAAAATCCAAGATGGCGACAGCCAAAATGCCAAACTCGAGGCTTCAAAACAGCAGTCCACACACCAATGTGTGACGTCACAGTGGCTATGTCCATTATTTTTACAGTCTATGCTGTTTGCTGTGCATCTCTCTCTGTCACTCTCTCTAAATGTATCATTTTGTCGTATAGATCACTGTACATTTATTATGTTGATCTGTCCTGTGCAGTTTCTAAATCATTCACACAGACAGATTTAGCACTTCCATATAGTTATTTAAACCTAATACGCTACATTTAATACACTACATTTCTACATGAACTGGAGCCACAGACAATAGTAGTGTGAATTTTTCAGCCCTTTTCAGATCTGGACTCTGAGCATCTCAGGCAAACCATATCACTAGCAACTTCTTCAGTGTCAAATTTACCAGTAACCATTTCTAATTTTACCAGTAGTTTTCATAATGTTCAACACAGTTGTTCTGTTGTTGTTATCTAGGACCAATTATTCATTATTTGAAATTATTTATCTCATGTTAACTATCATAATTTTAAGTGTCACATATGTACAGTTTATTATTATTAGGTGGTATTGAGGTGTTATTGCTGCAAAAATTGCTGTAGCCTTACTTTTTGGCCAGGGAAATTAAATTGAATATGCTTTGTGACATCACACAATAGCACTGTATTTCCACCATGTTTTCATATATTGCAAATAGGAGAAGGAAAAACAAATAACATAAGATTCCCAATTGTATCATATTGCTCTATATTTATATGCTAAAAGCCAGTGGCGTAAGGTAGTTATGATGGGCCCTAGTGCATGCTATCATTCACATATGGTCTCTTCACATGATCAGAGAATTGACATTGGATAACATCAACGTACATATTACTCAGCAATCATCACTGCGTATCTGTATATAACAAAAATACCAAAGAAAATAAGAAATTATTAATTTAACATTCTCAATTGTTGATTTATAGTTATAGAATTAGCAAATTATTTTGTTATAGATGGTATTGACTATTTTACAAAAAAAGAAAAAATAAACATTTACTTGCTTGAAATTGGGACTTTATTGTCTCATCTGAGGACATTGGGACTTTATTATCATCTCGTTTGAGGACACTGGGATTATTGTTGACACTGTTACATTTTTATCAGGTCCTACTGATCTCAAATAGCTAGGAGAAATTAAAAATGCATACCAAACAAAAGTTAAGGTCAGGAGGCTATTTTTCATAGTAAATGACATTTACAGCAATTTCTGGTTTGTTTATATATGCTATAATTGGTCAGAAACATAACTATTGCCTAGACTTTTAGGCAAACGAATTGTAGCAACAATATTTAGAGATTAAGGTTTCCATATGCACTCATTTTGAATTGTTTATCATATTGAAGGTAAAAACTTCCCTGTCTCCTCTCCTGCTGGCGTCAGACTGCGGTGCATGTGACTGTCACATGATACACCGTGAAGCTGTGTTGTAGTCAGTCAGCTGGTTCCTCAGGACTGTAGCTGGGTGAGTAACTCAACCGAGACTTTTGCTCCGTTATTCCTTATCAGAGGAAAATTTCCTTGCAATATAGTTTGTCGGATTCTGGGATTGAAAATGTCATTATCTGTGTACCCGTTGTCATTTTCACACGGTGACAGAATGGATGCTAAGCTATGTTAGCACAGCTAGCCTGGGTTAGCATCATCTTATTTTGCTAGCTGTTGCTAGCTTACGCTTAGCCAACGGCTGTATCTGTGTCGCCGTTAACGTCATAATTTGAGAGCTTTTAATGCATACATTATATTTGGCTACAGACTTAACACTGTTTAATGTCGTGGCATATGCACTGTGGTGATTTATCTCGGAAAGACCCACCATAGCATGTCGTGACATTGAGTTAAGCTAGTTAACTGGGATGACCAGTTGCTAGCTGCTTGGCTGTTTGCTAACGTTAGCTTGCTAACTAACGTCTGAATTCAATTAAAAGGATGAAATATAAGGTTCATAATGTCTGACACACGTCGAAATATTCACGGTATAATTGGCAAATTATTTGCAGCTCTGAACTCACAGTATAAGCTGTCTTCTTGGTTAAACCTCTGTCACAGCTAACTAAACTAGTTACCTGCTATGCCATCTGTAATTGACTATCAGCATCATGTGTTATCATTGCAGGCTATAATTGGTTAATGTGCACTATCCAAACCCAGGCCAAAAAGCTGCAACATTGTCTCTGCTGTTGAGTCACTGGGCTAATGCTAATTCTGGTGTTTCCATCCAGGTGGAGTTGGATTCCTGTCCATACATATATACTGTAGTAGTGGATATAATACAGAATGGATATCCGCGGGGCTGTGGACGCTGCAGTCCCCACCAACATCATTGCTGCAAAGGCAGCTGAGGTGCGGGCCAATCTGGTCAACTGGCAGTCCTACCTGCAGTAAGTACACTTTACAACAGCACATCATGTTGAGATACACACACTGGACACTTTATGAGGTACACCTGTGCTAATGCAAGTCAGCACAAACAGCTCTGCCATAACCTTTACATTAACAAAGCTTTAATAATCCGACTTTATGTTTAACATATTAAGTAGAGTGATGTTGAACTGGACTCTATTATAGTGAAAAGTGTTCCTAGTTTTGTTCTGCTTCAGAAAGTCTGCTTTTATGATATGATATGATAGGTTTCAGGACCCAGGACACATTAGTAAAATCTGCAATCTATAAGCTGCACATTTTGTAGTGATATTGTATTATTTCCCAAAAGCATTATGTCAAAACGTTCTTAGAGAGTTAAAGCTCTTACTTTACGCGTCTTTCTGAATACATCAGTTTAATAATTGGACACATTGGAATGTACTGTGCCAGTCCACAAGCAGCTCTAGTTCCTGTGTTGTGATTCACTGTCTTGGGTGCTACTTCCTCTTCAATCCTGCATGTTTTAATGCAGCAGATCTGGCTTGTGACTCAGGTCGTCATTTCTAAATAAAATCCCCTGATGGCTTGATTCCTTGTTTCATTCATTGGATATGCTAAAAGCATGTTTTAATGTTACTTGCTACCTCCACAGCCAACCCATGGTGTTGTTTGCCTGTAGAATATGCGGTATTTCTGGTTAATTGCCATTATTGTGCAAGCTGCTCTTGCAATTAGAAACAGCATGCTAGTGACAAGGTAAAGCCCAGTCCTCATGTGAGAGGGTCAGTGGCATACTCACTGTACATGTTTGTTGTATGTCTAGCTCCAGAGATAAAGGGAATGTTTTGAATGCCTCATGATTAATCAGTAGAAACTATCACTCTATATTATCCAACCCATTGTCGGCCTTGCTGTTGTTCAAGGTCAAAATGTATACGAGTAATTGCTTACTGTTGTAGCACTGTGCTAAAATAGCAACATCCTGATGAATTCTCTTGCAGGAGTCAGATGATCTCAGCAGAGGACTGTGAATTCATCAAGAAATTTGAAGTGGCCAACTCTGAGGAGAAACAGGTCATTCTAACCAATGAAGGACATCAGGTATTGATTGTGTTCTCATCCAACACCTTAGATTTCTTCACTGTTTTTTTATGTAATCTTCAGTTCACAACCTTCCAAACAAAGCAGACAGATAGCAGGTTGCAGAAAGAAGTCTTGGAGCCCTTTCAGACAAATAATTGCATTGCAGCAAAAACATGGGCATCTTCCTTCATTATCTTCGTTTGGATTCACAGAGTGGGTGCATATTTGTACCAGTACTTACACTAAGTGGAAGGAGTGTGTACATTTGTGCATTGGGCTAATGTACCATTTGCCATGTAAGCATCAAGATAAGAGAAAATTTGCTGCTCTCCTGTCAGTGTTTCTGAGTTGTGCAAAGGCTATAAACCACCTACAGTATCTTGGCTTTTCAAACACCTTTTAAACTAGACTTCTAGGTTCATATTATATTTTCTACCTGTACCCAGTGCTAACACGCCCACCTCAGTGCAGTCTCTGGCATTGTTTTGCTGCAGTACTGTTGCTGATCTGAAAGCACCCTTATGCTGTAATATAGGTATTTTGCTGAGTAAGTCTCTTGACTGTTTTTAGAGCTGTTAGGCAGAATAAAAGCAAAAGCAGTTTTTTCAGTGTGTCGATAGGTGCGTTGGTGATGTGTCTTTCTGACTTTCTATGTATCTATTTTGTTTTTGTTCAGTGTGCAAAGACCTTTCTGAACCTGATGGCCCACATCTCCAAGGAGCAGACAGTCCAGTACATCCTGACTCTGATTGATGACACTCTGCAGGTACACAGACAGACCAACTCACTGTGGATGAATAGGACATGCACGCGCATAAATAAAGATATTTTTGAGAAGACAGTAGGACCATGATCAGAAAAATCTTTGACCCCCATGGAGCAAGAGTTTTGATTTAGGTTTTGTGAGTGTTCAAGTGCGTGTTCAAAGTCTTGGACAATATCACAATTTTAAATAAGTTGAATGGGTAAATAGGAAAACATTGTCAGTTATTGAGGTTCTTCCTTGTGCTTGGAACATAGGCACAACTGGAGATGTGTTTGATACTGACTGCACTCTAAAACAGGACATTTAGTGTTACACAAAAGTAAAAAGTGGTGGATTTACAGACCTGTCAGATTTGGCATTTATCTTAATTGAGCCCAGATTTCTCTCTGTTTTTTGTGCTTATTTTTGAGTGCCACAAAATGAACAAATAAATTGAATACACCTGGTGCTTTGTTGCTGAAATAAATAAACCATTTACAGTAGTTACATTTTTAAAAAGCAAACAGTTGAATTGGTGTATTTGCGGTTTAAGTAATCTGTTGTCCAGAGTTGCTTTCCTTTCTTCTAAAAGACGATATTTTTATGACCACAGATAATTAGTTTTACTTTATCTGTTAAACATGTAATTGAATCTCTGCATCAGTACCAAGTTCAGACAGACAGACATATCAGGTCACTGAGTTCAGCTCCTGCTTGCCTCCCATGATTGTAAACTGAAGTTTCGACTTTTTCCGAGAGAGGGAGAGGGAGATGCAAGCAGCAAGCCCCAAACAGCTGTTTGGAACCGTTGATTAGGTGAAAAATTTTTAGCACTCTTTCTTATGTAGGTGCTGTGATAAATACATTCATACCAAAATAGGCTGCATATCATTATTCACTGGGAGAAACCAAACAATTCTGTGTAAACTCAGATATTCAGTAAACCCATATAGCCTGAATGGAATGATCCTTTTGTTTCATAACCACATTTTCCGGCAACTGCACTGATTCACTGTGATATCGGGAGTCCAATCAGACTCCGGAAATCGAATTGTCACTATTTTGGGATACCCCCTATTATACACTGAACAAAAATATAAACGCAACACTTTTGTTTTTGCTCCCATTTTTCATGAGCTGAACTCAAAGATCTAAAACATTTTCTATATACACAAAAGACCATTTCTCACAAATATGGTTCACAAATCTGTCTAAAATTTGTGTTAGTGAGCACTTCTCCTTTGCTGAGATAATCCATCCCACCTCACAGGTGTGGCATATCAAGATGCTGATTAGACAGCATGAATATTGAACAGGTGTGCCTTAGACTGGCCACAATAAAAGGCCACTCTGAAATGTGCAGTTTTGCTTTATTGGGGGGGTCTGGGGGGGTCAGAAAACCAGTCAGTATCTGGTGTGACCACCATTTGCCTCACGCAGTGCAACACATCTCCTTCGCATAGAGTTGATCAGGTTGTTGATTGTGGCCTGTGGAATGTTGG